>NC_091458.1:151712328-152028161 GCF_027789765.1 Dendropsophus ebraccatus
AGACACACACAACAGTACAGGACATGTTGTATCACACTATACTGTAGAGAGGAGATACTAGACACACACAACACTACAGGACATGTAGTATCACAGTATACTGTAGAGAGGAGATACTAGACAAAGCAGTACAGGACATGTAGTATCACACTGTATTGTAGAGAGGAGATACTAGACAAAGCAGTACAGGACATGTAGTATCACACTATACTGTAAAGTGGAGATACTAGACACACACAGCAGTACAGGACATGTAGTATCATATTGTACTATACAGAGGAGATACTAGACACAGCAGTACAGGACATGTAGTATCACACTATACTGTAGAGAAGAGATACTAGACACACAACAGTACAGGACATGTAGTATCACACTGTACTGTAGGGAGGAGATACTAGAGAGCAAATCACTGCATGCACTTCACTAGTACTGGGGATTTTCCAGTAAAATGGCCACTTTTATTGGTCGGTCATCTAGCTGCTCACATGTGCCACAGATCAGGAAGGACCATTTTATGTTAAAAATATTGTAACCTGAGGCCATTGTAAGTTAAGTGACCACTGTATTCATTCATGACAGTCCACTGAAAGCAGCGAGTCCGTCACGCTGCCCTCAGAGATCAAAGCAAACATTGGTTGATATTTTCCTTTAAAGGGAACCCATCACCATGTAAATGCTATCTCTAAGCTATGGACATCATGTTATAGAGCAGAAGGCGCTGAGCAGATTGTTATATATCTCTTTATCAGAAAAGATTCAATATAACTGATGTTTCCATGTTAAAGAGTCCAGTCCATTGAGTGACACCACACACTGGACTCCTTACCACAAAATGATCGGGGATTTCAATCAACATGTTACAAGTTATACTGATTCTTTTCCCACAAAGTCATATATCAATTTGCTCAGTTCTTCCTGCTCTAGAATGGGGATGGCAATACCTTAGATAGCATAGTCTTTGTCATAGGTTCCCTTTAATGCTTGGTTGGAAAAGTCGTAGGAGCTAGGTTGCTGAACCATCTAGGCAGTTGCTGCTAGGTCTGAAGTTGGCCTTAGATATTTGAGTAAACTAATACAAACCTACAAATTGTGTCCGGCATTAGCTGATCATCTAAAGTGTATGTTGGTCTCCAGCTTAAGACAGAAGTAGAGGACTAACTAAACCCCTTTTAATATTAAATATTATTCAAATAAGTTAAAGTATTGTGTTGCCTCCCAAAAGTTATACAAATCCCCAATATACGCTTACTACGAGAAATGCTTATAAAGTACTTTTCCCCCTGCACCTACTACTGCATCAAGGCTTCACTTCCTGGATAACATGGTGATGTCACTTCCTGGATAACATGGTGATGTCACGACCCGACCCCCAGAGCTGTGCGGGCTGCTGGAGAGGATGATGGCAGAGGGATACTGAGGGACACAGGGCACTGGAGGGACACTGAGCGTCCCTCTGCCATCATCCTCTCCAGCAGCCACAGCCCGCACAGCTCTGGGAGTTGGGTCGTGACATCACCATTTTATCCAGGAAGTGACATCACCATGTTATCCAGGAAGTGACATCACCATGTTATCCAGGAAGTGACATCACCATTTTATCTGGGAAGTGACATCACCATTTTATCCGGGAAGTGAAGCCTTGATGCAGTAGTAAGGGCAGGGAAAAAAGCACTTTATAAGCATTTCCCATAATAAGTGTATATTGGGGATTTGTATAACTTTTTTTTTTTGGGGGGAGGGGGGAAAATACAATACTTTAATAAAATTTTTTGCTGGACTTCTCCTTTTAAGGGGTTTTGCAGGATTCAGAACATTCTTCTTTCATCCAGAAAGAGTACCACACCTGCCCTTGGTTTGTGTATTGTATTACAGATTGGCTCTATTTGCTGCAATGGAACTGGGCTGCTATACTGCACATTAACTGAGGACAAGAAATATAGAGAAGCAAGATGGACAAGCAATTTAATGTTTTTTTTCTAATATTGGGGCAGTTACAGATCAATGAAATCCATTCTCTAACATAACTCTCATTTCAGGCTGGAGCTGGGGGAGTTCCCGTACTGTAGTAGGCTGAAGAAGATAAAGGAGTTTTTAGATCAAGGAAATGTTTCGCGCAAAGATGTGGTGGATGAACTTGGTGAGTGTTTTCCTTTTTGGGTGAATTTGGTTGCAGGTAGAACGAAAAGACCTGTATGTAGGACATCAACCATTTATCATACTGATGCAGTTTAAACATTAGCTTTCATAATGTGCTCATAAAGCTATAACATAGTGAATATGTAGTAGAGCTTAGCAATACACCCCGCAACCAGTATTTAGGGAGATCAACAATGTTACGGCTAACTAGTGATGAGCAAGCAGTATTTGATCGAATAGCTATTTGATTGAATACTACACTATTCAATGGGTATATATCTCTGATCGCTTTCGCTTTTTTTTTTTTTTTCATTTCAGAAATGTGTTGGTGGTTCTCTGAGGGGTTCCTTATTGTTCATGTCTGTTTAATATTGTACACTATAAGAAGTGTGTTGCCTCTTTATTGTGGAGAGTTGAGGTGAGGAACCTCCATTCCGCAGGCCGCATCCGGCTCCTGAGACCTCCCAATGCGGCCCGCAGCTCCCCTGTGATGTGCGCCGTTCTGGTGGGGCAGGAGCCGGCATAGACAGCGTCTTCCTGTGTCTGTGACGGCTGCCAGACACGGAAGGGATGCTGTGAGTGCCGTCCCCTTCCCCACCAGAGTGGCGTATGTCTTCCATCTCCTGTGGGCCGCGCAACGACGTCATTTCATCTCGCGCTGCCTGCAGGAGAAGACTGGCACAGGCTAGAGGGGAGAGAAGAGGACCTGGGCAGCGTGGGAGCGGAGGAAAGGTGAGTGGGATGTTTTTTTTTTTTATTTGAGACACTGTGGGTTAACTAGAGCCACCAGGGCCATCACTGGGGGGTTAACTAGAGCTACCGGGTGCATGACTGGGGGGGGTTAACTAGAGCTACAAGGCGCTTGACTGGGGGGTTTAACTAAAGCTACCGGGGGCATCACTGGGGGTTAACATCGGCCACCAGGGGCATCACTGGGGGTTAACATCGGCCACCAGGGGCATCACTGGGGGTTAACATCAGCCACCAGGGGCATCACTGGGGGTTAACATCAGCCACCAGGGGCATCACTGGGGGGTTAACATCAGCCACCAGGGGCATCACTGGGGGGTTAACATCAGCCACCAGGGGCATCACTGGGAGTTTATTAGGACTACCAGGGGCATCACTGGGGGTTTATTAAGACTACCAGGGGCATCACTGGGGATTTATTAGGACTACCAGGGGCATCACTGGGGGTTTATTAGGACTACTGGGGGCATCACTGTTTTTTTTTTTTTTTTTTTTTTAGGACTACCAGGGGCATCACTGAGGATTTATTAGGACTACCAGGGGCATCACTGGGGATTTATTAGAACTACCAGGGGCATCACTGCGGATTTATTAGGACTACCAGGGGTAACACTGGGGATTTATTAGGACTACCAGGGACATCACTGGGGATTTATTAGGACTACCAGGGGCATCACTGGGGGTTTATTAGGACTACCAGGGGCATCACTGGAGGTTAACTCTTGCTACCAGGCATCACTAAGGATTCACATCAGGTACTAGAGGCATCACAGAGGGTTAATTACAATAGCAGGGGCATTAGGGGAACAATACGTTGCCTTGCCCTGGGTGTTGCTAACCCACACTACTAACTGCCGCGCACAGTATGAGGCCCTAGAATGATTTTATTAATGCCCGACTGGCCCTCGACGGAAATGGTTTCCCACCCCTGGTGTAGAGCATGCCACTCTGGTAAAGCTACTGTGAAGTACAGGCTTTAGGCATTGTGTTGTTGCCTCCGCATCCTCACAAGCACCTGTTGTTTGTAAACATTACATAGAGGTAAAACATGGCGACACAACAGTATATGCAATATACAGTATTTAATTCTTGTTTCGTATATTCCTAAGGTCATGGCATTGCTGCTTTGGAATCTGTTCCCACTGCAATCTACTCTTTCCTGCGCTGCATGGACCCAGTAGACGATCTTCCCAAAGAGATGAACAGTTTGCAACGTACCATTATCTTCTGCATTTTACTAGGGGGAGACACTGATACTATTGCGACCATGGCTGGAGCTATTGCTGGTGCTTACCATGGAGAAGACCAGGTTCCTGAAATATGGAAAAAGAAATCTGAAGGGTACAAAGATGCCGAAAATTGGGGCGATAAACTTTGGCAATTATACAACTCTCGGCTACCTTCCTGATTGACTAAAGGGACTACTAGAAATGTCTGGTGCCTTTTGAATACAGGCTGAATATTAAGAGATCGTGAAGAAGGACTGAAGTAGTTCTTATACTGCAATGACCAGTACTGCTAAGGGATCGACAAAGGATTCCTTCTGACCTGTGTAAACCTATTGGGGGAGATTTATCAAAGGGTGTAAAATTTAGACTGGTGCAAACTGCCCACAGCAACCAATCACAGCTCCTCTTTCCTTTCACCAGAGCTGGAAGCTGAGCTGTGATTGGTTGCTGTGGGCAGTTTGCGCCAGTCTAAATTTTACACCCTTTGATAAATCTCCCCCATTGTGTCTTGGCCACTGACAATAGAGAGAGGTTTACCATTTCTGAACCACAAATAACGTGGCCATCCAACATGCGGTACTTTTTTGAATCACTGTTTAATAACCTATTGTGTGCTATCCAATGACAATGGTCTTGTAACACCACAGAATCATGTTTCTCTTTCGGAGGTGAATAAACAATGACTTTTTTGCCCCTCCAAACCTTGCTTTTATTACAGTCTTTATTTTGGAGGGTTGTAAATCATAAAGTTTGATAATTGGGTCAGGGAACCAGTAGAGCCTTGGCTGCCCTTTCATAACCAGCATGCTCACTAAAGAGAAGATGTATGATCAGTGTTTTATTCCGCAGGTCTCTTCCATCATGCACAATGCCCATCACCACTGACATCATCTGTCGGTTGTCATATGGAAGAGCCCTATACACCTTAGATTGACAGCTAAATCACCCTTGATAGGGCAGCTAATTATAATATGGGCAGTTTGCTCGACCACCTGGACCGCCCATATTCTGTGGTACACACTTGGCACAGTCAGCGTGTGATGATGTTACCACGCTGCCTTTGTCAGGATGTGTCAATGCCTGCGGCCAAAAAATGAAGTGAGTAAACTTTGCAGAAGATATAAAGGTGGCACACACCAAAAAATATAGTCCTTTATTCCATCACCAAACAGGTTACATGTAGCAGATGAAATGAATAGGCGACAGCTGTTTCGCATGTCACATGCTTTCTCTCAGCCCTGACAGGGCTGAGAGAAAGCATGTGACATGTGAAACAGCTGTCGCCTATTCATTTCATCTGCTGCATGAAACCTACCTCGGTGACTGCCACCTTTATATCTTCTGCAAAGTTTTTTATGTTGTTAGACTGCATGTTTTGGTAGAGCAAATCCGATAGTACGGCTCCGAGGAGGAGTGTATTCACACTTGGAGACTGTGACCAGCAGAGTGTAGGGGTCTTGTGCCGGGAATCTCTTTTGCATATGAAAAAATGAAGTGAGTTGTAATAAAAGACAGCGATTCAACCCAGCAGAGGCAATGTGGAGACATTATCACGCTGCTTGCGCAGGGGGCATGTATGTACCGCCCATGATGCTGGATACTTCACGCCATAGAGGAGCCACCATAGTAGGCCGCAACACAGCCAGACTCACAGGACACCAACTTTGATGCTTCCCTGACAGTGCTAAAAAGGCCACACACCTCTCTGACAGAGCCCGGAATGTCGCACACCGCTCTGACAGTGTCAAGAACGCCACACGCATGCACAGACACATGCTTCAATAAATATCAGAGTTGGCCCTTGACTTTATCTATTTTTTTATTTTTTATTTTGTCCCACTGTCCATTTCAGTTTGACATTCCTGCTCTCGATTATACCAGCCTAGCAGCTATGCCTAACTTAGATAAACTTAGAAAAGCAATCAAAAGCCAGCACATCACACTAAAACTTGTTGACACTGTGCAGTTTGCACGCAGCTGTGGTTAAAAAAAAAAAAAAAGTCAAAAGCAAAAATTTGCTTCAGCAAACTGTGCCATGTAGAATTTTAGCTTTTTTTTATTTTTATTTTTTTTAAAAACTAGGTTCTTGGCAAACTATTTGATCAAACAGAATGTACCAACTCACCACGTTAAGGTGCCCTCAAAGGGTTGGTCCTACACTAGCAATGACCTCTCTAGGACTATAAGTCTACATATCTGGGCATATACTGTAGGAGCAACTGAACTCTATATAACACACATACAGGAGCTGGGTGACCTGCACGGCTCTAAAAGAGGTAGCCACATCCCTCACATGTGACACACAGAAAAGCAATTTAAAAGCATCACATCACACTTTGAAAAAAAAACTAAAATTCTATATGGCACTTACAGTTTGCTGCAGCAAACTTTTGCAGGCTGAGGTCTATGCACATATTTGTAATCCAAAGAAGCGGGGGCAGTGAGGCGGGACTTAGAGTGTCCATGCCCTAGGCCTGCAACGCCTCTCTGGTCTTACTCCTTGTTTTTAGCAATGCCCCCAGGCGGGATTTCTCCTCTGAAGTGCAGATTACTATGGCGCATGCTCACAATTTAAACCGCTTCAGCTAACAAATCCTGCATGGGGGAGTTGCTGAAGACAAAGAGGGTTAAAAGGGGCATCACAGGCCTAGGGCACAGACGCTCATTGATAAAGCCCCTCCAAATTACTAATGTGTTTTTTCCACATTTATGTCTTCTCTACATACCAATCCCAAATTTTTTTCTAAAATCCAATCCTGGCCTATAGCTGTATCCATGTTTTCCCAGACTTCCTAGGGCCGCATCCAACTTCTTCAGCCACTAGTGCTCAAATGCCGCGCTCATCTCTATAAATGAGCAGTGTAACTCACCCTATTAATGTGACCTGAGAGAAGCAATGGTCACAGCAACTCTTTCTGGACAGTAGTATTAACTATTTTATTCTGTAAAAAAAAAAAAAACTCCACCAGGTACAGCAGTATTGCGCAGTCAGTAGTCATATGACCGCTAAAAGGGAACACAATGACATAATAATCCTATTTCCAAACACGGTAATCCACCCAGCACCCACGTGCCCTCAGCTAACCTCTCTCCATCTGTGACTACTGACTAAAATCTGTTCTGGCGATGGCTATACTATGCCCCCTCCTTTTTTTCCTCCACAGCTTTGGCATGCTAGAAATCACATGCCATAGCAATAAAAAGCTGTTTCTTTTATAATGAGATGTTTTTCCCAACATTTCTTTTTTCCATGATTGTTCATAGGGATAGCTCGGGCCTAAGTTTAGCATCTGTTTGTTTCTATATTTAGCAGACAGTGTAAAGCCAAGGTAAGTTCTTTCCACAATACAGACTATAAATGCTTTAGTGCCAGCCATTCGCAAACTATTTTGCCTCATAAAAACTTAAAAAACAAAACTGATATATGTGCTTGTTTACACAGGTAAAAACCACGTGGAATTATTTCACTGGGAAACACTAAAAAAAAGTAGTAACCGACAGCCTAAAGGACAACTCCGGCACTGATAAAGAAAAACTGAACTATACTCCAGTTGGTGTCTTCATTTTTTTCTTCACTTCCTGGTTTGGGCTTTCCCATAATGCACTTCGTCTCCTGTAATGTCTAACTGACTCTGTAGAACTGTTAGATGGCTTACATCTTGCTCAGCCAGTCAGAGCTGAACAACCTGAGTCATCTGACAAAGGGAGGCTGGCCTAACAGGGCTTAGACCCGCCTCCCTCTTGATGATGTCATTGTCACAAAATGGCTGCCACAGAAAAGCCTGGGGTCAACACTCATTAGGTAAGAATGAGTTTACTTTACTTCCTGGTGGGGGGTTGAGGGGGGAAAAGTTATATAACTTTGTAATGTGTTCCAATTACTGGGAAAAGGCTTTTCACCGAAGTACCCCTTTAAACTATCAGCAGGTTGGAAGTATCCAACCTGCTGATATCTCCCTATGGTCGACCGACTGGTTCACAGATTGCAGGTAAACGGCCAATGTTTTTATCTCACTCCTGCAGAGAATACATGGTAATCCATGATAATGTTTTTTTTTTTTTTTTTTTTTTTCAAAAACGGATAAAAAAATATTGCAAGAACGTAGTGTGAACCCAGCCTTCACTGTTTAGAGTTCCAATGTATTTGGATATTAAAAAGTCCAGTGAAAATTTTTATATAGGTATTGTATTGCCCCCCAAAAGTTATACAAATCACCAATATACACTTATTACAGGAAATGCCTATAAAATGCTTTTTTTCCTGCACTTACCACTGCATCAAGGCTTCACTTCCGTGATAACGAAGTGATGTCACTTCCTGGATAACATGGTGATGTCACTTCCGGGATAAAATGGTGATGTCACGACCGGACTCCCAGGCTGTGGCTGCTGGAGAGGATGATGATGGCAGAGGGATGCTAAGTGTCCTTCCAGTGCCCTGTGTCCCTCTGCCATCATCCTCTCCAGCAGCCACAGCCCGCATAACTCTAGGAGTCGGGTTGTGACATCACCATTTTATCCAGGAAGTGACATCACCATTTTATCCAGGAAGTGACATCACCATTTTATCCAGGAAGTGACATCACCA
The DNA here is from genome assembly GCF_027789765.1 of Dendropsophus ebraccatus. NCBI lineage: Eukaryota > Metazoa > Chordata > Amphibia > Anura > Hylidae > Dendropsophus > Dendropsophus ebraccatus. The sequence goes on from NC_091458.1 coordinate 151,721,035, forward strand.
TGTTATCCAGGAAGTGACATCACCATGTTATCTAAGAAGTGACATCACCATGTTATCCAGGAAGTGACATCACCATGTTATCCAGGAAGTGAAGCCTTGCCTTGATGCAGTAGTAAGTGCAGGGAAAAAAGCACTTTATAAGCATTTCCCATAATAAGTGAATATTGGTGATTTGTATAACTTTTGGGGGGCAATACAATACTTCAATAAAAATTTAAGGACTTCTCCTTTAAGTTATATAAAGGCAATAAAATATTCAGGGATGAGATTACTATGAGCACAACATGGACAAAACGCAGTACAATCACAAAATCATTGAAACAGACCTTGAGCTTGGCTTAAAACTGAGGGTTACATAAATAAAGGCAAGTGGTGGAACAGATTCCATCCACATGTAAACTAGTTTTAGGTCCTCCACTGCTTAAGGCATCCGACTTCCATTTGTTTCCTATAAAGAGAGAAGGAGAACCTGGCAAACACTAAAAGCTTTAACTCCGTAAAGTTGGATGGAGGCTGCCGGCATTAGGAGACTCCTGTATGAAGAACAGAGGAATATAGAACAAAGTCACCAACTACAGACTGATATATTTAGCATTTTGCTGCCGTGTCGCAGGCATGAGATAACACAACAGGAACATTGTACAGAGGGCAGCAAGGGAAATCTTCAAACGATCTAAATCACTATCCCAAATAATAGCAGATGGTCACTGGTGCTATGAATGTGAAAATACAATCACTGTCCTTTCAAGAAACTTGACAAATATCAAAAGTGCAATCAAAGAAGAAACATTGCAATATATTTGACTACAGCAGGTTCTATCAGAAGCTCCCGGTAGCCCCTTACTCCCCCCCATGGGGGGGGGGGGGGGGCGGAGGAATGCCCCCAGTGCTCTTAACATACTAATTTACATATTTCTTAGGATTAAAGTTTGCTTACAATCATTGGAGGAGCAGCAATGAGAAGAGGAGGGAAGGGGCTACCGGGAGCTATCGGCAGGTTTGTCTTTTAAGGGGTTAACCACCTAAGAGTGAAAAAATAAATACTAGCTGGTCTTACCAAGTCTCCCTGAGTGTTTTGAGCCATCTCATGTCTTTTGTAGCTGCTGCCAAGTTTTTCTAAAAGCCAATCTATAAGCAAGATAGAAAACTACATTTCCCATCATGCATCTCCCTGATTGGTCCATTTGGGTACTCCCCCTTTAGCTTTCTTTTTTTTGTGCTGTTACTATTATTGCACAGTAAACACAGGACTGTTTTTTTCACAGATTTTGCATGACATCACCCCAATATGTATTCCATACTAGCTGATGATGTAGCAGAGCTGTAGCGCGCATGGTGTTAGCTATGTGCTGCATAACATGCATCTGTTTACCAGGGGGTCGGGGTGTAGTGTAGGTTTAGATCTCTGCTTGCTCACTGTGAATGAAAGCATTCTAGTTCTATCCAGACTCTAAGAATATCCATAACACTTACAATATAAAGAGCTGTGACACAAAGACAGGTACATATGCCTGCATTCACTGACAGCAAGCAGAGATAGAACTATAACTTTTCATATTACAGAAACCTAAGCTCAGGGACCCATGAAAGTCTGTGGAACCTTTAATGTGCTCAACGCATTAAGGCCATGTTCACACGTCGTATGAGGTTGGCCAGTCTCTGCCCGGATCATCCCGGTCGGTACTTAAGTATCGGCTGGATGATCTTTCCGGCCGCAGGGTTCTGATGCGGGCGCATCAGCGTGCATCAGAACCTCCCACAGCACACTATGAAACAAGCGGCCGGAGCTGCTCGCTTCATTGTGTGAACCAACAGGGTTTCTTACGGCCGCAATTTATTAAATTGCGGCCGCAGAAAACTGACATGTCAGTTATTTGCGGCGCCGCACGGGATCTCGGTCGGAGCGTATATGAGGTGTATATGCTCCGGCCCGGATCCCATAGAACAATAGGCTATGTTCCACACTGCCGATGGCAACAACCGCCGTACTTTTACTTAGTGTGAACATAGCCTTAAAGGGAACACTGGTGGTTATAGTAAATCAATCTCTGGTTTCCAAAAAGTTTATTCATCTCTAATTATGAACATTTAGAGCATTATGGGTATATTACCTATACTGCATATGATTTTACTCCCCCTCTATATACTGAGAAAGATATATAGATAGATATATAAAGCAGAATACTATAATTACGAGTTGTGCAGCAAATATATTTATTTTAGATCTTTCTAATTCACCTCTGTGGTCATCACTTTGTGTGCACAATGTCAGATGGCAGTGCGCATTGTACAGCCCGCCAGCAATTTTACTGTATTGTTTCTGCAGATTTGTTGTCACTGACAATACTTACATGGTGACAGAGTCTGGACTGATCTGGATGATAGGGAGACACCTAGTGGTAAGTTATATTAGGGCTTCTTCAACCTAAAAGCAACCGACTATTACTGTATATTACATGTACATTGCAAAGTAGTATATTTAAACAGCTTTTATTACAGTCCGCACAGTTGATTGTAGTAAGGTGTACATTTAAGTGTTTAAAATGAAGTGTTTAAAAATACTATTAGACTACTATTAGGCCAGGTAAAGGAATCTCTATTGCAGACTTTTATTCTCACTGAAAGCCAGCAGTACCCCAATTTAACCAGCAGATGTCCCTGTTGTAACTGTACTTTCCATGTAAAAGCCACAGCAATTTTTTCCAACAATATTCTGGGCCTTATAAATTAAACATATTCAGATTTTAAAAACTCAGTCCCTTTTTACGATTGGAGATTTCCTGTATGAAAATGAAATGTGTGACCCCCAGAGTGTAGCATAAAATGAAGTTAGCAAGTATTTAGTAATGATCTGCATTACAATGAGAAAATCTAGTGATCTGAGCCATATCCAACAATGTATGGTCATCGGTGCTATCCTAACCAGGCCAGTATTCTAAAAACTGCCAGTAATGAGGTTTTCTTGTGTAAGGGCCCATGCACACTGAGTAAAAGAGGCGGAATTTACGAGCGGAGTCATTCTGCCTGCCCTATTGCTTCAGAAAGTGTTGTAGATTTGTAATTTACTTCTATTAAAAAAAATCTCCAATCGTCCAGTACTGTTCAGCTGCTGTATGTCCTGTAGGAAATGATGTATTCTTTCCAGTCTGACACAGTGCTCTCTGCTGCCACCTCTGTCCATGTCAGGAACTGTCCAGAGCAGGAAAGATTTGCTACTGCTCTGAACAGTTCCTGACATGGACAGAGGTGGCAGCAGAGAGCACTGTTTCACACTAGAAAGAATACACCACTTCTTGCAGGACATACAGTAGCTGATAAGTATGGGAAGACTTGAGATTTTTAAATAGAAGTAAATTACAAATCTATATAACTTTCTGAAACTGGTTGTTTCGAAAGAAAAAGATTTTCGCTAGATAACCCCTTTAAGGCTGTATTAAGGTTGTTGGGGAGGTGAGTGGCAAACTGTCAGTTCAGCACTCGATTTTCCCTCGTTCCTTGCTTGATGCCTGTGCTATCACACATACCGACAGCAACTGGGGAACAGTGGGGGTTTGAAGGGCTGCCCGGACAATGCTTAGATTGTTTGGGCTGCCCATTGAAGTCAATCATGGAAAGACAACGATCAGCCAAGATCGCGTGTGTCGGCTGATCGTGGCTTTTTGACATGCGCTATTACACCAAACAATAATGGGTTACCCGTTACATTTTAGCATGTACAGTAAATAGTTAAAGGAGCCTACTTTTAATGAAACTAAATAACTGCTCAATAACATTTACAGTAACTGGAGTAGTAAGAAAGGAAAATAAACGCTTGGCATTGCCGGCAGCAGAAGCATGACAGGAATTTTAAAGTGCATTGTCGCTACCATAATGAAGAATAGGACACTCCCAGGTTGTCACAAAGTAACAAGAGGAAAATGTATACAAAACCGCAAGCTGGAAACAAGCAAAATATACCACGCATCAGTATATACCCATGATACAGGACAGATGCCCTGCTCAAACTTACATTCACATTTCATTTCCCACAACAGAAAGGACCAGGCATATTATTGGGACTGTTAACCTGTCAAAGATATCACTAGTGTTTTCACCCATATCATTAGGACAGGGTGATTCTATTATAAGGGTGTTCCAGTTTTGGGATTCGTATTTTTAAATAGGTCACTCCAGTAGGCAGGTGCCCACAGTAGGTAATTACCCCCATTAGGTAGGTTCCCCCCACAGTAGCTAGTCTTTTTCATTAGGTAGGTGCTCCCTGTCGGTAGATTCTCCAGTGATGTAGGCCAGGTCTCCCCATATGTACTTTTCCCTTTAGTAGCCAGGTCCCCCACCCATAGGTGATTTCCTTCATTAGGCAGATAGTCCCTGTAGATAGTTTCTGCTACCCCCAGTAGTCAGGTGCTCCCTATAGGTAGGATCCCCAGTAGTTAGTTCCCTTCATACGTAGCATCCCCAACAGCAAGGTCCCCCCTGTAGGTAGCATTTCCAGCAGTTAGGTTCCTCCTGTAAGAAGTATCCCCAGTAGTTAACACACAACGACCCCCACCCCGTCGGTAGGGTCCCCAATAGCAAGGTCCTCCCTGTAGGTAGTATTCACAGTAGGTATATTCCCCCTTTAAGAAGTATTCCCAGTAGTTCGGCTCCCCCCATTGGTAGCATCCCCAATAGCAATGTCCTCCCTGTAGGTAGTGTCCACAGTACTTAGCCCCCCCTCCACTATGTAGCATCCCCAATAGCAAGGTCACCCCTGTAGATATTCCGAGTAGCCAGGACTGCCTGTAAGTAGTTTACTCACAAGGCAGTTTTTCCTCCTGTAGGTAGTATGCCCAATAGTTAGGTCCCCCCTGGTAGTTTGGTCCCTCCACAATACTCACCTGTGCAGTACTCTGCTTTCTCCCTTTTTTTCCACGCTGTGGTAGAAGATGTAGGAATAATGTCACTATGTGTGCCGCTGCTGGAGATGGAAAGGAAGAGACGCTCCCGGCAGTATTTTAAGAATTTCATCTGCCCTTCTAGCAGGGGAACCTCTGTCAACTAGCCTAATAGCAGACTTGTTCCTGGAGCCCCCCCTCCCCCAGTGTGCAGGTAGTGTGCTAGTAACCGTCCACAACAAAATCACAAGTATATCGGCAAAAATTTACCATTAACCTAAAACACAATCTGTCGCAAAAAAAAATCTCAGAATCGAAGCTATAACCACATAAATGGAGGCAGGTCAAGTTTGAAAAATAGTCTATGGTCCTTAAAGGGGTATTCCACTCAAACATAACTTTTGCCCATGGTGAGACTCAGGGGCGTAACTAGAAATGGCTGGGCCCCACAGCAAACTTTTGATTGGGGCCCCCCCCTCCTCGACCAACCACTATGCCATCAACACACCCAGCTCTACACAGGTTCTATACACCATATAAATTACACTGCAGTTATATTAAGTGACTCACAGGGGACGCCTTCTCTCATTAGAGTTGTTTCCTTTTCATTTTCTTCTCCATCTGTCCTGGGCCATTATAAGAACTCCGAGCGACGAATCCACAGAATCTGCCAGACAGACAAATTAGGCTCTGTGTAGACAGCTTATAGATTGCCCCTTGTTCAGTCCTCCATATAGATGGCCCCATGTGCATCTACTATAGTAGAGATCCCCCTCTGTGTAATCCATTTATAGTAGATGACACCCTCTGTGCATCACCTATATCAGAGGTAGGGAATCTCTGCTCTCCAGCTTCTGCAAAACTACAACTCCCATCATGTATGGACAGTCAAAAATAAAGCTGTAGTTTTGCAATAGCTGGAGAGCCAAGGTTCCCTATCCCTGCCCTACAGTATATGGTCCCCTCTGTGTAGTCCTCTTAGATGACCCCTCTGTGTCAACCCCCCCAGTGTAGTTCCCCTTATAGATGCCCCCTAGTCCCCTTCATAAATGGCCCCTCTGTGTAGTTCCCCTTTTAGATGGCCCACATTTCCCATAAAAGTAGCCCCCAGTGTTGTCCATCCCCATCCCGCATATAGGTAGCCCCCAGTGTTGTCCATCCCCGTCCCGCATATAGGTAGCCCCCAGTGTTGTCCATCCCCCATATAGGTAGCCCCCAGTGTTGTGCATTCCCATCCCCCATATAGCCCCCAGTATTGTGCATCCCCCCCATATAGCCCCCAGTATTGTGCATCCCCCATATAGCCCCCAGTATTGTGCATCCCCCCATATAGCCCCCAGTATTGTGCATCCCCCATATAGCCCCCAGTATTGTGCATCCCCCATGTAGCCCCCAGTGTTGTCCATCCTTAGCCCCCAGTATTGTGCATCCTCTTCCCCACATAGCCCCCAGTATTGTGCATCCCCTCCCCCACATAGTTCCCAGTATTGTGCATCCCCTCCCCCACATAGCCCCCAGTATTGTGCATCCCCTCCCCCACATAGCCCCCAGTATTGTGCATCCCCTTCCCCACATAGCCCCCAGTATTGTGCATCCCCTTCCCCACATAGCCCCCAGTATTGTGCATCCCCTTCCCCACATAGCCCCCAGTATTGTGCATCCCCTCCCCCACATAGCCCCCAGTATTGTGCATCCCCTTCCCCACATAGCCCCCAGTATTGTGCATCCCCTTCCCCACATAGCCCCCAGTATTGTGCATCCCCTCCCCCACATAGCCCCCAGTATTGTGCATCCCCTCCCCCACATAGCCCCCAGTATTGTGCATCCCCTTCCCCACATAGCCCCCAGTATTGTGCATCCCCTTCCCCACATAGCCCCCAGTATTGTGCATCCCCTTCCCCACATAGCCCGCAGTGTTGTGCATCCCCTTCCCCACATAGCCCGCAGTGTTGCCCCTCTAATTAAAAAAACAAACACATAACTCACCTAACCCCACGCTCCCCCGTCGGTCGCCGGTCTCCTCTTCTCTCTGCCTCCGCCCGATGAGCAGCCCTCTGGTGAAGTCCCGGCAGCGTCATCGCTGAGCGCTCAGTGTGCGCCGCGGCGGCTGGGACTTCCGGTTTGTGTTCTTAGTACCGGAAGTCCCAGCCGCGGCGGCGCACACTGAGTGCTCAGCGATGACGCTGCCAGGACTTCACCAAAGAGCTGCTCATTGGGTGGGACACTCTTGTGATCGCAAGCAGAATGCTTGCTTGCGGTCACAAGAATGATTGACAGGGCGGGAAGCCTATGGCTTCTCGCGCTGTCAGTCAGAACACTGAACACCCGGGAGGCCCGCTCGGCCGCCGGGTGTTGCAAGCGGTCATCTTCGGGGGGCCAAGGCCACGGGCCCCCTGATGTTAGGGGCCCTGTAGCAGCCGCTACGGCTGCTACGGCGGTAGTTCCGCCCCTGGTGAGACTAACCTTTCATTCTATACTTATAATCTATCTAATTCTATAGTTATAATCTATCATATCCCCCAGTTCTGAGCTGCTGCTTTCTGCTAAAGACACAAAAATCTGTGTGTGAGCTTTTCTGTCTCCCCCTCCTCCACCCTCCCTTCTGACACAGCTGATGTAACCAAGTCCCTGACTGGCTTTATTTGCAACTTTGTAGCTTCTTTGTAATTGCTGATGAACTCACTGTGATTAAAGGGGTACTCCGGCGTTGAACAAAAAAAACAATCAATCAAACATAGTTTTTACATTTACCATCCCTCTGGAGTCTGTCTCCGTTTGAATTTCCCGCTGTTTGCAGGTCCCTGAAACTCCAGTTGGTGTCTTAATTTTTGCTTCACTTCCTGGTTTGGGCTTTCCCATGATGCACTTTGTCTCCTGTGATGTCTAACTGACTCTGTAAAACTGTTAGATGGCTTATAGCTTGTTCAGCCAATCAGAGCTGAGCAACCTGAGTTATCTGACAAAGGGAGGTTGGCTTAACAGGGCTTAGACCCGCCTCCCTCTTGATGATGTCATTGTGACAAAATCGCTGCCACAGAGCAGCCTGGGGTCAACAGTCATTAGGTAAGAATGAGTTTACTTCTTTTCCTGGTGGGGGTTGAGGGAGGAAAAGATAGGGAAGGGGGGCAGATAGGTGATTGAAGCATATTATGAAGTTATTACATTTTGTAATGTGGTTCAATTACTGGTAAAAAGCTTTTTGCTGGAGTACCCCTTTAACCTTTTTGGCATTACAAAGAACCTACAATGTTGCAGATAGGGACTTGTTTACATCAGCCGTCTCCGAAGGGAGGAGGGTGGAGGGGGAGACGGAGAGAATAGCTGGGGGGCAGGGGGGCTGATGCCACTATATCTCATACTATATTGGGGTATACAGAGATGCCTGATACTATATGGGGCACAGCGGACCTAACTACTATATATGCTAGATCTAGGAGACTGTAAATGTTTCTCTGGCAGATTCTGGTGCGAAGATTAATGGCCAGGAGAGGACTTTAAGATGACCCGGGCTGGATGGAGAGAAAAACAGCGCTGATCAGAAAAGACGCCCCCTGTGAGTCACTGGATGTAACTGTTCTCTCTTATAGAGTATGTAGTGATAGCAGTCATGGTGTGGTGGTATTATTGGTAAGGTCTTTCTCACTTTCAGGGCATTATACTGTGCGCAGAGGAGACTTAGAGTATGGCCTTCAAGGGTTTATGTACATTTTGTCCTGCTGTTTCTGAGGGGGGTGCCAAAAGCAAATTCCGAGCAGGGCATCATCTACCCTAAGGCCTTGACTAGGCACTCAACAAATGACCATGTGTGAGGATGCTGAACCAGTGGATAGAAGGCCAGTAAGAAACAAGGAGACTTGTTAACAGTTAATAAAAACCTACAAACCCCATTATACAAAGGCCCTAACTCCAAATAGATATGACCCGGATATAGTGTAAATTGTCATTGGATATAAATAACGTACAACCTAAATAGAAGTGTGATGTTCTCTACTGAATTATGAATTCTTACAATAACAGTTGCTGTCACTATTGGATTGCCAAAAAGTACAAAAATGAGGAACATGTCTGCACATTGGAAGAACGTCCAGACCATATATCAAGGTCCGTAACCAGTTCCTCCCAGTTTTGGAATGTGTCTTCAGGGAGATCATTGGGTCCGTTACATTTGGACTTGGAGATGTGCAATATGCACGCTAATGACTCTGGAAGAGGTGATGGGAAACCTTGGCACTTTATCTTGCAAAAAATATGGCGAAAAATGCCGAAACCACAGTCAGTATTGTGGCAGCTGATATGATGAGTCACATCTTTGGCTTGAAAATCTATCTATAAGCAGCTGTTTACCTTCTTGAAGGAATATATTGGGCTACCAATTTTATTTCCACTTTGATCAATCTGTCAGCAACATAAATTTTTCTAATCTTAAGGGGATTTTCCCGTTTTGTAAATAAGCATTTTTCGGCTCGGTGTTTGCAGCCAGTGAATACTTCTGACAGCTAACAGAGGATTAGAGTTTTTTTAAGTTTGGATCTAAACTGGGCAGGAAACAGGAGTAAAGGCCCTATAACACCAAGCGATTATCCACTGTATTTGGCCGATTATCAGCCATAATAATAGCTAATAATCGATTGGTTTATTAGCTCCTGTTAAAAGGCAACGATCAGCCGACATGCACAATGTCAACTCATCCTTGTCCTTTAACAGGTTGAAACAAACTAGGACGATAGTGACGGTCTCGTATGGGCTCCTTGGACGATCTAAAGATCCCTCCCGCCGTTCCTCGCGCCCCTACCGCTCTTATCCACTAGAAAAGACAAGGGACACTGGAGCCAAGAGAGATCTCACCCTTGCCGAGGACATACTAACAGAATAGGACAGTCGACCATCTTACAAAAGGGATCAACAAGCTCAAGACTGATCCTACAGTAGGGAAAACCAAATAGTGCCAAAAAATGACAAAAAAAAGTGACCTAGAGATTGCGCTCACCACCGAACAACGAAGTAGAAACCGATGTTCGCATAAAACATGATTAATTCAGTCCAACAATAACGCGTTTCAGGGCTATGGCGCTCCCTTCGTCAGATTCAGGACAAACATAGTATGCTCATGACACACAGACCATACTTATATACAGCAAGGAATCACAATGATTAGACTAAAGGAGGGGCGGTCCATTTCCTCCTTCTGGGTAGTTAACCCTATACACATCAGTGCAAAATTTACATAGTCAAGGTGACGTATACAGAATTCACATAAAAAATAAACATATAAAAAACCTTCATACAAAGTCCATAAAATCAATCTCCCATACATTCATATAAAATCAAATTCATGTGAGAGTAAGTGAATCAATTCATGACGGGTAACCCAGTGTACATATATCAATTCCTAATAAACAACTCATCACAGAGAAAACCATCACATGATCGGACCCAGAGCGGTCACATGATCGGACCTTATGATCAGACCACATCACATGATCAGACCAAAACCAGGAGTCGTATCGTGTGATTACTAATCTATTAGGCATAAGTGTCATGTGACGAAAATCCTATATGACATAAGTGTCACTAGAAATAGTGAAATAAACATGAAATAAAATGATATACAATAAAATACAAATATAATTCAAATTTATCATATTGCTATAAGAACAAGGCTAAGTGGTATATGCAGACCCAATAAATAAATGTAAAAAAAAAAAAAATTGGAGAAACTTTTTTTTTTCTCTTTCTTCCTTCCCTTTCCTCCTTCTCTTTCCTTTTTCCTTTCCCCTCTTCCCTTTTCCTTTTTTGCCCCCTTTCTTATACCAAATAGCTAAACTATTGAGAGAAATTCAACAGTGATGGTAAAGACAAATATATATGACTCAATTTATATTCATAATAACTGGACCTATAACCTTAAAAATATATATAAAACACTACATATATCTAGATGAAATTATACGACCAACTTAAGGTTTAAAGGTTTTTTTTTTATATGTGAATTCTGTATACGTCACCCTGACTATGTAAATTTTGCACTGATGTGTATAGGGTTAACTACCCGGGAGTAGGAAATGGACCGCCCCTCCTTTAGTCTAATCATTGTGATTCCTTGCTGTATTTAAGTATGGTCTGTGTCATGAGCATACTATGTTTGTCCTGAATCTGACGAAGGGGCGCCATAGCCCTGAAACGCGTTATTGTCGGACTGAATTAATCGAGTTTGATGTGAACATCGGTTTCTACTTCATTGTTCGGTGGTGAGCGCAATCCCCAGGTCACTTTTTTGACATTTTTTGGCACCATTTAGTTTTCCCTGATTCTACGGGTCCTTGCACAGTTTGAACCTGTTGTTAAGACTGCCGCTACCCCAATCCCTGGGAGGTGTGTTGGACACACCATTACATGTGCTGTTGGGTGTTGTGGCTCTGTCTCCACAACCCCAAAAGGTGAGCAGTGATTTTTAATAGGTATTAGACCATTATTTCAATCCAGAGGTACTACTCTATGAGGCACTCTGCCTTTCTTTTTGTTCTTTGTTTCTACTGATCCTACAGTAGAGCACAGTGCAAATTTAGCTGTTCTCTACTGACAAGCGCTAAGCTTTGTAGGAAGGACATTACAAGCCAGCTCTACCCAGGGCAGAGACCTGGGACTCGTACTACCCCAGAGGACGGGTCACCCAACACTGTGGGACAGAATGCGGTTAGGTGAGATAAGTAGACTCATACATATGTGAGTATGAGGATTCTTCAAACACTTCTCAACACTTCACCACATCCCAGCAGAGTACATAGTACATGAGGCAAGGGCCCTCCTATCTGGTCCCTATCTGATGTTATTGTTCTTCTATCAACTCACCTATCTACTTGTTGGAGCATTGTTATTAACTATTTTTGCACTAAGTACCTGAGCACTGTTTGTAACTATTTGCACTAAGATACCTTTTCATGTAAAGTTTACAAGTTTTTTTAAAGTTGGACTTGCACTTGCACCAACACCTTACACCTCACACCTGTCCTAACCAAGGTCCAATTGCCATGTGTCCAGAGGTGGGTGTTATCACTTCTGGCCACTGTGTCAAGTAGCCCCCAAAACACCAAAGCCACCAGCAGGCCCAACATCAGCACCGGTGTGGCCTGGTATCAGTCACATTTTGGCATCTATCTTATGGCAGCAACATTTTTAATAACCGCAGTTCCACAATCTCAATACAAGTATGTGTTCTATAGTTTTCTATGGTGACCTAAGTTCATTCCCAAAGAACTGAGGGGGTTTGAGGTTTGCCAAGAAAGTGTCAGTGAAAGTGGAATTCTCCAAGTTGGACAGATTCTTCAAGTACCTCAAAACTACATAAATAAAAATCAAGTGATGCTTACCAAGACATGTCAGTCTGCAATACATCAGATCAAACCGGAATGTTCTGGTCTTCTATACAGAGAATGGATCCAGTGGTCTCTGCTGAAGCCTGCCTTTAAATTTCCCCCACTGAAATGCATATCGAAACAGACACCGCACCCCAGGCCTGTAGGGTACAGTATGTACAAATACACAGAGAGAAAAAGTAAAGAAAATGGGAAATAATAAAGCAGCTCTAACATGTGTTAAGTGTGGCAGAAATAGTACTGTGGACCTTAGTGTTGAGCAAGCACCTTGCAGTGTACAAAACTACTACTACTGTACAAAAACAGCATGTCAGTACAGTAGTGCAAGCAGTTAAAAAGTTTTGGAGCGCCTGGCTTCTTCATTCTTTACATTTCTGGGTGCTCTACAACTGTATAAAGGTACCTTCACAGTAAAAAAACAATCAAGCAGCCATACTTACCTGTCTGCGCTCCTCTCGATGCCCTCTGGTGCCAACTCCGGCTCCTCGCTCAGTAACAGCCTGGTCAGCCAATCACTGTTTGCAGCTCAGTAATTAGCTGATCGGGCTGTCACTGAGTAGGGGACCAGAGATGACGATGGAGGACATTAAAAGGAGAGCAGACAGGTAAGTATGGCTGCTTTATTGTTTTTTTTCCCTATAGCAGCTGCACAGCATCTTAGCTGTTTAGGTAAGACACATTTTACACAGGTTTATGCAAGACACATTGTAACTCCGGCAGTATGCCGGGAATTGACTGCATACTGCCAGAGTTCTAATGTGTCTACTTGCAGCCCTGTGTCAAATTGGCGTGGCCTAGAGTGTCTGTGCATTAGGCTGGCACCACCTCTCCGTCCCTCCTCCCCGCACTCTTCATCATTAGGAATACTCCAGGCAGGTTTTCTACTATTCATCACCTGTGTGAACACTGCACATAAGTTGGATCGTTAAGGCACCTGTGCAGTATTCAGACAAGTGAGGAATAGGAGAAATTGTTATAGGGGCATTCCTAATGGTGAAGAGGGCGGGGAGGAGGGACGGAGAGGCAGTGCAAGGTTAGGACATGGACACTCTAGGTCACGCCAATTTGGCACAGGGCTGCAAGTTTAAAAGTTGTTTTTTAGGACAATAACTGCATCACCTGCCGAACAGACCCCAGGACAGATCTTGGATTAAAAGCAGCTATCCGAAGGTACAAGTGGTTTGGGGGGGGTCAGATGGTGGGTACAGAGTCACTTTAAGTCTGATTGTTCGGCATATGAATACCGGTGGCTGAAGAAATTGGATGCAGCCCTAGGGAGTCCTGGAAAACATACTGTATATACAGCCTATGGCCTATGTTGTGTCCATGTTTTCCTGGACTCCCTAGGGCTCCATCCAACTTCTTCGGCTACTGGTATTCAAATGTCGAATGATCAGACTCAAACATGCTTGAGTTGCGCTCATCTCTATTACTTCCATATGGATTATGTACATGTGTTATGTTGGTGTTTCTCTCGAGTTCAAATGATTGGTAAAATGTCATGCAGTTATACGGCAGCACTGACTCCTGTAAGACAATAGGGGAACAATCCAATTTCAGTAAACAGAATAAAAATGACTTGCACCTGATGTTAGCACTTACGCAACCTATGTTTTGTTAACCTTTTTGAACCACTGCGAATAGCAGAATGTATTTGCCAGTAGTTAATTCACTCCAGGATACTTCATCTATCAGGCAGTAGAAATGTTTTCTTGGCGGGATGATTTGCGGTTAAAATCTTATTTTTCTTCCTAATGTGGTGTGCAAGAATCTTAAGAGTTCATGTATATACTCAGGACAGATTAGTGATCTATCTCATCGTGATCTGCACTAGTCATTCATGGGTCATTAAAAAAAAACAAACAAAAACAAAACCGATGCAACTGGAATCACAATGACTAATATTATACATACATATATATGGTAGGAAAACTTATTTATTGGAATGGAAGCAGGCAGCAAGAATAAGGCTAAGTTCACACTGCGTTTTTGCAATCTGTTTTTTTTGCAAAAAAACGGATGAAAAAAACAGGTGCATTTGTGTGCATCCGTTTTGATCTGTTTTTTTCATTGACTTCCATTATAAATAAAACGGATCAAAACAGATTCGTTTTTTTTTGACGGTCACATAAGTAGTGTTGACATAAAAAAAACGGATGAAATTGGCGTTGGCCGTATCCCCGTTTTCCAGGCGTTCCTTAGGAGGTATTCACCCGCTGCACGGAGCAAGCAGACAGCGGGAATTTGGTCAGCTCTCCTAGAACACCATTCACACTAGGCAGGAGCACGTTGGTATGGCTGAAATTGCAAACACACAAAAACGCAATGGCAAGATACAGACCCAAAACAGATATTAAAATCACTAAAAGCAGCCCCCCCCCCCCCAACTGCTAAAAAATTCTCCATAAAAATGATGAGGCTCTTGGTTACCATTTGCAAATAGTGTAAACCACCCCACCAACGATACGGTGGCCTCATGCCGAGATGGTATTTTTATGGAGATTTTTTTTATCAGTTGGGGGGCTGCTTTTAGTGATTTTCATATCTGTATTGGGTCTGTATCTTGCCATTGCGGTGAGCTGTTGCCTTTCTCAGTGTTTTGGTGTCATCCCTTACAACCCCCTGATGAATACCTTAAATTAAAAAAAACATCACCCTTAAAGGGATTATCCAGCGAAAATCTTTTTCTTTCAAATCAACTGGTTTCAGAAAGTTATATAGACTTGTAATTTACTTCTATTTAAAAATCAAGTCTTCCCATACTTATCAACTGCTGTATGTCCTGCAGGAAATGTTTTCTTTTCAATCTGACACAGTGCTCTCTGCTACCATGACCTCTCACCATGACAGGAACTGTCCAGATCAGGAGCTAATTCCCATAGAAAACCTCTCCTGTTCTGGACAGTTCCTGACATGGACAGAGGTGGCAGCAGAGAGCACTGTGTCAGACTGGAGAGAATACACCGCGTCCTGTAGGACATACAGCAGCTGATAAGTATGGGAAGACAAGATTTTTAAATAGAAGTAAATTACAGATCTATATTACTTTCTAAAACCAGCTGATTTGAAAGAAAAAGATTTTTGCTGGATAATCCCTTTAAGAAATCTCCTTG
The DNA here is from genome assembly GCF_027789765.1 of Dendropsophus ebraccatus. Classification (NCBI taxonomy): domain Eukaryota; kingdom Metazoa; phylum Chordata; class Amphibia; order Anura; family Hylidae; genus Dendropsophus; species Dendropsophus ebraccatus. Next base: position 151,736,395 of record NC_091458.1, read on the forward strand.
TAAGAAGTGCCCTCTCATCACCATTGAAACCTGGCACCTTCTTCTGAAACAGTAAAAAATACAGGAAACACACAGCCACCGGCTTAGATGTCATAAACACTTTGGTTTGTACACAGGGGCCTGTAGCGGTATGGTTTTTAATATTTTTTTTTTTATAAAATTGCACGTTTTTACCATCTGTATCTACACTTTTTTTGGATTGTTTATGCTGCGAGGAATCACAGCTGGCACAGGATCCATTGCAGGGACCAGATTACTACTGATCTGTGGGTGAGCTAGATTTTTGGTGGGTGGACACACATTGGCTTATCCTGTAAAGTTACCTGAATGCACACCTATGCTTTAAATGAGCATATCCTATGAACCGAGATTTCTTAAGAACTTTGCAAAAAAATCAGTTCTGTACTTTTTGCAAAGTTCATAATGAATTTATAAGCAATTTAATACACAAAAAGGTATGCTCTTGTGTCCATATTTCCTCGGTGTCCTCTTATGGGTCTCCGGTGTCTCCAGCTGCCTCCAGCCTGTTCAGCCAATCACCGACTTAGCAGGATGTCAGTCTCATCTTGGTAGTGACAGCCCGTCCAGCCAGTCCTTGGCCACGGTGCTGTCCTGTCTCAGTCAGTGATTGGCTAAGCAGGCTGCGGGTGACACTGGAGAGCGGACAGGTAACTATGTTGAGCGAACTGCACTAAAACACCTAAATGCCTGCAATTGTTAAGCTGTTTTAGTGCAGTTCGTTTAAAGTGTCCCTGTTGTTATAACTTTCAAAATCTAAATCAACAGTAGATGTGAAATGAAGCAAGTTTGCAATTTACATTTATTATTTTTTTCTTGTTATTATGCTGTAAAACAAAGCTGAACTTACCATAAATCCAGTCTCCTGGAGGCTGCTGTATAACAGCTATACTTACTGTATCCAGGTCCAGTCTCCTGGAGGCTGCTGTATAACAGCTATACTTACTTGTATCCTGGTCCAGTCTCCTAAAGGCAGGTATATAACAGCTATACTTATTGAATCCAGGTCCAGTCTCCTGAAAGCTGCTATATAACAGCTATACTTACTGCATCCAGGTCCAGTCTCCTGAAGGCTGCTATATAACAGCTATACTTATTGAATCCAGGTCCAGTCTCCTGAAGGCTGCTATATAACAGCTATACTTACTGCATCCAGGTCCAGTCTCCTGAAGGCAGCTATATACCAGCTATTCTTACTGTATTCTTTTTTTTCTTGTTATCATGCTGTAAAACAAAGCTGAACTTACAAAAAAAAAAACCTGTCTCCTGGAGGCTGCTGTATAACAGCCATACTTACTTGTATCCACGTCCAGTCTCCTGAAGGCTGCTATATAATAGCTATACTTACTGTATCCAGGTCCAGTCTCCTGAAGGCAGCTATATAACAGCTATACTTACTGTATCCTGGTCCAGTCTCCTGAAGGCAGCTATATAACAGCTATACTTACTGTATCCAGGTCCATTCTCCTGAAGGCAGCTATATAACAGCTATACTTACTGTATCCAGGTCCAATCTCCTGAAGGCAGCTATATAACAGCTATACTTACGTATTCAGGTCCAGTCTCCTGAAGGCAGCTATATAACAGCTGTACTTACATATCTAGGTCCAGTCTCCTGAAGGCAGCTATATAACAGCAATACTTACTGTATCAAAAGCCAGTCTCCTGAAGGCTGCTATATAACAGCTATACTTACTGTATTCAGGTCCAGTCTCCTGAAGGCTGCTATATAACAGCTATACTTACTGTATCCAGGTCCAGTCTCTTGAAGGCAGCTATATAACAGCTATACTTACTGTATCCAGGTCCAGTCTCCTGAAGGCAGCTATATAACAGCTATACTTACTGTATCCAGGTCCATTCTCCTGAAGGCAGCTATATAACAGCTATACTTACTGTATCCAGGTCCAGTCTCCTGAAGGCTGTTATATAACAGCCATACTTACTGTATCCAGGTCCAATCTCCTGAAGGCAGCTATATAACAGCTATACTTACTGTATCCAGGTCCAGTCTCCTGAAGGCAGCTATATAACAGCTATACTTACTGTATCCAGGTCCAATCTCCTGAAGGCAGCTATATAACAGCTATACTTACTGTATCCAGGTCCAGTCTCCTGAAGGCAGCTATATAACAGCTATACTTACTGTATCCAGGTCCAGTCTCCTGAAGGCAGCTATATAACAGCTATACTTACTGTATCCAGGTCCAATCTCCTGAAGGCAGCTATATAACAGCTATACTTACTGTATCCAGGTCCAGTCTCCTGAAGGCAGCTATATAACAGCTATTGTCAGGGAAGGATAGGAAGGCACAAGGACAGGTGAGCCCTGAAGCTGGCACCCGCCCCACTGGTTCTACCTACTTGCCCCAGATGCCCTAGATGGCAAACGGACAACTGGACGGCAGTCCCTGTACTTACTAAGGTGCAACACGAAACAAACAAGACAGACACACACAATAAGAGAGAGGTCAGAATTCCGGGTCAATAATAGTCGAGCGGCGAGGTACAAACACAAGTCCAAAGGGTAGTCAGAAATACAAGCCAGAGGGTCAGGTAACGGGAATAGCAAGGGCAGAAAAGATTGTATATGACTGGAGCCTACTGCTGTCAGTCACCATCACTAACGCCGCTCAGCTGGGGAAGAATGAGCCCCAGCCGCGGCTAGCAGTGGGTGTTCCCAGCAGGCTGACTGCCAGGGACGCTGCCGACGCGCCCCTAGCAACCAGCCCTGCACTAAGGACGCCGTCGGCGTCTCCTGAGCCTGGCCGCGCGCACCCACAGAGTGAGAGCCGGGAGCGCGGCCGGCCGTAGTGAAATAACAGTGGGCCGGCCGCTAGGGACGCCGGCGGCGCGCCCCTAGCAACCGGCCCCGCACGTCACCAGGGACGCCAGCGGCTCTGCTAAGAGTCCGGCCGCGCGCTTTGGCAGAGCCAGGAGCCGAGCGCGCGGCCCGGACCCTGACAGCTATACTTACTGTATCCAGGTCCAGTCTCCTGAACGCACATTTTCTGACGTGTGCTGGTTGAAAAAAAGAGACTAAACACAGGAATTCCGGCCAGGACAGTGAGTCACGGCTCAATGTGTCCATCAATCACATGACTGCCTTCTCTCTGTGAGCGCTCAGATGGCCTGGGAAACAATGGACTTCCTGTTTTCTGACTGTTTCTTGTTTTTTTGAGAAAAAGGGAGTCAGAATACAGGAAGTGCTGTGTTTTCCATGATAGCTAATTAATAAATAATGAATGTAAATTGCGAACTTGCTTTATATCACATCCACTGTTCATTTAGATTTTAAGGGTCTTTTCACACGTACAGACTCGCAGCTGAAATCTCGCTGCGAGTTTTGCAGCGAGATCGGCTACGAGTCAAGGTCCTGGCAGCATACTCGCACTGGTCTGAAAGATGCAGCCGCCCTCTTAACCCCTTCGGCTCCCGCCTCGCTCCGCTCCCGCCCAGCTAATCAGTGTGCTGCCCAGCCGCAGCCACTGATTGGCTGGGCGGGAGACCAGGACGCCGGGACCCATGCAGGAGAGAGGTAATGTATACAGAGAGTGGAGCAGGAGCCGGGCGGGAGCAGAAGGTGTTAAGGGGGCGGCTGTATTACATACTCGCTGCGGTCTTTCAGACCGCTGCGAGTATGTAGTACTGGGACCTGCCAGGAACTTGACTCGTAGCGGATCTCTCTGCAAAACTTGCAGCAAGATTTCAGCTGCGAGTCTGTACGTGTGAACAGACCCTAAAAGTTATAACGACAGTGACAGTTTAAGGTTCAGTTCGGTTTGGACGAACCCGAACTTTGCTTCAAAGTTTGTCGAACCTGCACATTTCTCAAAAGTTTGCCGGTTCGACAAACTTTGAAGCATCTCAAATGGCCAGGAAATCCATGGGGCATGTTAGTAGGGGCAGTATTGTGTACTATGTCAGCTTTGATTGCACAGATTAACTAATCTTTTTTTTAAGTCTGTTTAAGAGCTATCTTCAGGCTTTTTATTAGAATGTGGTGGGTTATGGGGTAGAGTGAGAACAGAGATGTCTTTTGGATGAACAACTGATGAGTGAGCAGTCAGGGCTTGGAATACATGTTCTGATCTCTGACATTACAGGAATCTTTGGACTGTCTTTACCTCACGCCCAGTAGCTTTGCTAACGCAGCATTTTCAGGCTCTAGAGCAACATTATTTCAATGGAGTTTGTCAGCTGTTTTGAACACCCCCCCCCTTTCTAAAAAAAAAAAAAAAGGCTAATGCATAGTTAACGATAATTAACGATTAACGATAATCGTTCGTTTGAATACCAGTTAACGATTAACGACCAAAGGAGAAATCTTTGATCGCTTTATAACACCTGGTCCTATTTTTATCATTGCTCGTTCGCAAATCGTTTGCATTGAATAAGATGTCATTCGGCCGTTCGCAGTACATACGAACGCAATAGTTAAGAAATAGTGAAGAAAAAACTATCGCAAATACGATCATAAGTAACGATTATCGTTCCATGGAAATGAATGAACGTTTTCAGGTCTTTCGCAATAGCGGTAGTTTGAGATCGTTAATCGTTAACGATTATGCGAACGATAATCGTTTGGTGGAATAGGGCTCTTAGTCTTCCAAAGTCCTTCCTTTCTGCTCCTCGTTGGTGACTGTAGCAGTCTTCTTCATGAAGACGCGTGGACTTCTAGGGCCCCAATCTCAAACCCCCTTCCCCGTAGGACCCTAGAGCGAGGAGATGATGGCCCCCTGTGTAGTCCTGAATTGTGTTTTATACGCAAACCTGTGTCCATGATTGGTTTACACACAGGTATATAACATTACATAATTAATCTAAAAACACACCTACCAATAACCTATCGGTTCACCATATTGCAACACACCTCCATAACCACATCACCATAGTAACACATACACATTAGATCAAACGGTGTATAATTAACAGTTATCATATACATGGTGTACAAGGTGTCAATGGTGTTCCAGGAGTCCATAGAAATTTGATCCTCCCAGATTGCAGAGTACAGATTGGCGCACATGCAGGTGGGATAAGCTCTCACAATTAAGCTTATACCTGAAACAGACTCATCAATACAGATGAGAAACCAGCGCATGCACATACGAAACATATAGTAATGGCATTTACCCATGACCTAGGCTATAAGAAGATTGCCAACACTATGAAACTGTTTGCCATGGTCAGCCAAGGAAGTTGAGTGCACAAGCTTAGTGTCATAGGCATAAGTTGCAAAAAAAGAGTCTGTGGAGCTTCATTTAAGAGTCTCGAAACACAGGACTAGCCAGATATCCCTCCAGGGAAGGGCCCAGCTGGCTTTACTAGCCAGAATTCTACTCCACACTGATGAGGGGCAACAGCCTGAAACAGCTGTCTGTGGATGGATACCTGGCTTTGAGTTTCCTTTGTCATGTCCTTGAGTTGGACATTAGCTAAAAGGCCCACTTAATGGTGCTTTTGGTGGTTTCCTTACCAGAGCCACCCCTTGGCTGGGCCCTTCCCTGTGGATAGTGGACAAGTTAGTTTAAGGTGTACAACCTCTTTAAAGGGAATCTGTCAGCACCTGGACCGGAGCCAAGGTGATGACATCGTAGTATAGGTGTGCGTCCCCTTGTGTCCATGGTCTACAAAGCCTCCGTACAGTAGATATTTTACACTCTCTACAAGCACACAAGTGTGAAAGAGGAGTAGTGGCTTGGCGTTTGTGCCTCCTCCTCCCCGATTTCATGCATATTTACAAATTAGCCTGCCTCCCGCTCCCCGTTGCTGTCATGTAGTTGCACCCATGCACTGTTGCTGGCAAGGCAAGATTTCTTATGGGAATGTGCTCCTGGTGATGCCATCTGCACACGTGCCGTAGAACGGAGAATCGCCGCATGCTCGTTGAAGGTTCCAACTGAGGGCATTGGTTTCAGGCCTTTGGCATGCGTGTGATGCTCTTCCGCCCTACGGCACATCCGTGAATGCCGCAACCAGGAGCGCGCCCCCCAGTAGAAATCGGTGGTGCAGGCATGAACTGGCAAGTTGGCACACGGCCCTTGCCAGCAAACCAGGATCAGACACTCATTTGAATAATTATTTAATGTACTGTGTTTTCCTCAACTTAAAGTATAACAAAATAACTTATTGTGATGTAATAAAGTTTAGCATCTATCCACCATTTTAGTAATACACAGTTGACCACTTCCTACTTTTGATGTTGGCAGCATGTATGTAGCTTATGAGGGAAGTCACGTTTCATGGATATATAAGGACAGCAATAGACTGTCTGCCTTGTCGCTGTCATGGGTAAAAGTAGCAGTATTTCTGTCTTTCATGTGGCGGATGGAACTTTGCAGTAAGATAGCGTGACATGTCACATAGCTAGAAATTTCTGACATTCGTTGTATTTGCATGACTGTGCTGCACATGGCAGTTACTCTGAATATTAACTGGTGGTTATAATTATAAAGGACGAAATGTTCAAATGCAAAGTTTGGGTTTGTCTGAACCCGAACCTTAAACAAACCGCACTAGAACATCTAAACAATTGCAGGTATTTAGCTGTTTTAGTGCGGTTCAGCTGCTCGCTCATTTACTGTATACTTACCTGTCCACTTTCCTTCAATGTCCCCTGCAGCTCCCTGAAGCCCGCTCAGCCAATCAGTGATTGACTGAGACAGGACAGCAGTCAGTGATTGGCTGAGCAAGCTGTCACTTATGAGACAAGAGTGACAATGCTGTCCCATCTCAGTCAGTGATTGGCTGAGTGGTATGGAGGCGGTTGTAGAGACAGGAGACCGGTAGGAGGACACCGGGGGAATGCGGACAGGTGAGCATACCCCTTTTTTGTGTGCGTTTGTGTGTGTGTGTGTGTGTGTGTGTGGGGGGGGGGGGTTGTTATTATGCAGCCGCCATCTTTACAAGCTTGTTAAGAACTTTGCAAAAAGTTAAGTTTGGCACCAAACTGAATTTTTTTGCAAAGTTTGGAACAAATCTCGGTTCACTCATCTGTAGTTATAATATTATGACTTAACTTGGTCAAATCATGATAGATCTCTCAATAGTGGTATTGATATGTCACTCAGGTTACAAAATAGGTATAGTATGTTGTGACTTGTGTGACAGTATACTCATATACTACAGAATGTGAGAGTACAATCCATAAACTGAACAACAGGGTGTGCAAACCAGACCAAGAAAGTATTTATATTCACAATTATAGAATATTTATAGAACAGGCTTTGATGTGTTTCATAAACCATAAACTGTCTACACTTCTCAGTATTATGTCTGGATTGTCTTTTTTAGTTTGTGGATTGTTTCATGTCTGGTTTACACATAACTTTTTTCACATTACCATTCATGCACAGTGGTCATGGTTTTAAGGACCTGCCTTGTGTTTTCTTAATGCCCAGTCTTGGGCCAAACACAACCACAACCAACTTTCTTTTTAGAATAGTTTAAAAAAAAAAAAAATAATAATGCAAATCATATAACAGTGGAATGATGTGCAAGTTTTGGCAAAAAAAAGAGTCCCTGAGTTAGACTTTGACTTAAAAGGGGCCACCCTGGTATTTCCCTATTTATCATATTTTCCGACGTATAAGGCGACCCCTGACTTTTAAGAAGATTGTACAGCGGAAAATGTTAACCCAGGGCTGCGGTCAGCAGGGGTTAACTGCAGCTAAATTAAAAAAAAAACCAAACATTTAACTCACCTGGGGCCCGTTTCCGGCCTCCGCACGCCTCCCGTACTGTTCCCGACGCAAGCAGTGTGATGTACACTACCTGCGCTGGAGACGAAGATCGCCGAACTTCTCCCGGGCAGCCGAGCATCTCATCGGAGAGGCTCTGTAGCTGGGAGAGCTTCAGGAGAATAAGAGAGGCTTCGGGAACTTCCGGCACCTCTCTCATTCTCCCAAAGCTCTCCCGACAGCTGAGTTTCTCCAAGCCTCTCCGATGAGATGCTCGGCTGCCCGGGAGAGGTTAAGCGATCTTAGTCTCCGGCGCAGGTAGTGTACAACACACTGCCTGCGCCAGGAACGGTTCAGGAGGCGTGCCGATGATGGGAACGGGCCCCAGGTGAGTTAAATGTTTTTTTTTTTTACAGTGGTCGCCCCATACGGTGGGGATGGGGACACTTTTGAGCTACCCCACTATATGGGGCGACCATACTCGGCATATAAGACAACCCATGACTTCTAAGAAGAATTTTGGGGATTAAAAAGTAGTCTTATACATCGAAAAATATGGTATGTCCCAATACTCGCAAAAGAGTGGGAGTTAAGGGGCTACGTATCAGGGTGGTTTGGTGATCTCCCCACTGGGAGGCGCCCCTTGGCAACAAGTTTCCTTCTCTGGATGGATATGTGGCTATACCCGTGTTTTGAGACTCATATCCGAGGCTCCACAAACCCTTTCTTTGCATATTCAAATTTTAAAGGGGGCAATCAGTGGAAACTCTTAAATGAGAACTCCATTGGATTTTTTTCACTGATCTCCCTGAGCTCAGTGATTGTTGTGTTTTGTAGGAATCACTTTAATTAGATACAATGTTAGGCCATAATCACAGAATGGCCGATACTGTGATCTTTATTTCTGATGAATTGGGATGCGGGCGCATCCGTGTGCACCCACATCCCAATTTGCCGCTGCACACAATGGAGTGTGCGGATGGAGCCGCACGCTCCATTGTGTGAACTAGCAGGTTGTCTGCGGCCGCTAATCACTCTGGCCAGGATTCTCTCTAACTGTACTGCACATACTGTAAGTTGTGTATTAATCACTTTGGCAACAACAGCCGTGATTAAGACACGACTTACGTTGTGTGAACATGGCCTTACACAATGTCAGAATCGAGTTAGCGTAGGGATAGGAATTTTATTTCAATCATAGTCTGATCCCGTTAACCTTTGAATTATTGAGCTGTTGAGCATAACTAAACATACAATTACGTCAAGCTCCTCGTTGATACTTTACAAATGAGATAACGCTTACACTTTATCAGCATTTTGGTATTTTTATTTTATAATATCCATGTAGACGTGAGAATTTTCTGTCAGTCCAGATATAACTATGTCTCACTGTCACTGGCTAAACTCCAGAATGCTCAGGATCACGAGCCATTACAAGGTCTAGATGTGAACGCTCACGTTACACTGTGTGTGGCCCATACTTGAGGTCTGCTCTGCACATCATATCCTACCCAAGAGATGGCTTAGCCACAGAAACCACACATCTCTAAAACAATATCAGACTGGGGCAGCAGCCCTCCGACTATAAATATCCTGCCGTCATATCCCTCATAAACTCTACTAGAAGTATCACAGAAGTCCTCAGCAGGATGGTCTTCAAAATGCAACCCATGCTGCATGTGTGTTATACAGTAAATCGAGGCTATTTATATACTGGACAAGGTAGACTATACTAAAATTATAAAGATATTTGAGATTCTAGTGAGTTCTCTATCTATAAAAGGCACAAGGCAGTAATGTGTGTGCAAATAATAATGTACCAGCAGCCACTGGCGTCCAGAAATCTGGGTACCAAGTTATTGAACGCAGCAGATAAAATAGTTACCTTTTCCCCTAAAAGTAGGAGGTCGCTGGGCAGCGACTGGGAACTGGCCAGCGGTTCAAAAAAAGGACATCCCCGCTCTAAGCGAGTCTATTGATGTCAAAACCTGATGGTACATTCACTTTAAGGCCATATTACACGGCCCGATGTTCCAGGGGAAAGTGAGTGCCGACCTGTCAGCTCAGCAATCGTTCCCCCCTCTTTCCCTGCTTGCTGTCTGTGCTATTACACGCACAGACAGTGAGTGGGGGCAGCGGGTGGGGCCGCCCAAACGATCCTTAGATTATTTGGGCGGCCTATTGAAGTCAGTGGCGGTCTGCTTACACGGAGAACACTGCTGCAAAAATCGGCTGATCGTGGCCTTTCAACATACACTAGAGACTGTAAGCTATGATAGAAGAAATGAAGGGAAGGAACAAGAGGGGAGCTGGAGAGGGGGGTACAGAGAAACAGGGGAAGTGTAAGTCCTTTGGAGAATCAGTGATTTAGAGTTCCATGGATCCCGAAAAGGCTGAGTTAACACTGCGTTTTTGCAGTCCGTTTAACATATCCGTTTAATGGAAAAAAGAAGGCATTTTTGTCCATCCGTTTGAATCTGTTTTTTCATTGACTATTTTATAAAAATATGGATCAAAATGGATCCTTTTCTTTTTTTTTTGCATACACAAAAATGTGGTTGACTACGTTTTTGTGTACGTTAAAAGTAACCACTTAAAGATGGATCCGTTAAACGGACAGAAAAAAAACGCAGTGTGAACACAGCCAAAGCATTCATTTTTTAAAATTAATGGTATCCATAAGATATTGTACGTATTATCTAATTTCCTTAATCAATCTATGTCCTGGGGATCAGATATATGGCCGCCATATCTAGGTACAGATATAAATAATTTGAAGTTTGTGTAAATAGTGTTTGAATAAGTACAATAAATAGATCACAGGGTGCCTATAGAGGTAGAGTGGTGGTGGTGGGGGGGGATATTGAAGGATTATAACAGAGCAGGGGTATGGTACCATTGGGCTATGGGTTTGTACTAAGTCTTTTCATAAATCGTAGAGATGGAGGATTTAGAGACATGCTGCCAAAATAGTTTGTACAAAGGAATGGATTGGCCCACATCACTTCCCCATTTTTCAATGTAGTGGTGGCATACAAACACCGCCATCTATAGGGAGGGAGAGGAGCTGATAAATCTTATATATGATTTTTTTTATATTAAAGGAAAAGTCGGTCGCGGGGCAAAACAAGTATTCTGGGCAGGGGTTAGGGGAACATAAAAAACAAGTTATATTCACCTGTCTTGGTGCCCCCGCCCCGCTCCTGGACCCCAGCCGGCTGTCTTCTTAGCTGCCCTCTGGCTAGGTCATGACCCGATTGATGAATGCCCCAGCTCAGGGGCGGGACACTGCTGCATTCACTGATAAATCCCACCTGCTTGTGATGTTCAACTCGGATCATCACGTAACCGGGAAAAGAGGACACCAGGTAATACCCGGTGAGTACAGTGATTTTTCACCCGTTTTTGGTCTAAGTTCTATTTATGAAACAGTATTCGACTGGCAAATATTTTTTAGATGCATTTTTTTTAATCTGCCTGTTTTGAGAATTTACCCAAAAGTTTGCATAATCCAGGATTAACGCCCAAATTTATCATTTTTAGAAAGTCGAACAAACAGGTGCAGGACTACGTCTGGTCAGTACTAGGTGAATATATTTGCGCAGTTTTTTAAATTTTGCAACTTTTTGGGCAACGTTTTACTTACATGCATGGCAGTGCTACATTTTTAATGAATCAGTCACAAGTTATTGGAACAAAATACGCACCAATCCACATTAGAATAGTTGAACACATTAGACTCCTTAGTAAATGTCCCCCATTGTCTTTTTTAATTACCTCCCACCCCCTGCCCATAATGATTCTCCCCCCCCCCCCCCGTTGGACTTCTTTAAGGGTCCTATCACATGGATCGATTTTTAACGATTACCGACTAACGATAAACGCTCACAAATGAGATTGTTTATTGTTAACCTGAAACCGTTCGCCATATTACACAGAACGATAGTCGTTTGCTACCATCGTTACTCCGATTGTTATTGCGATCGTTACCATGATCGTTTACTCCTTCTGATCCCAGCAAAACAATGAGCAATGTGCAATTACACTGAGCGATTAGTGAAAAAATGCGGAACCTGAGCGAACGAATGTGGAATTACAGCGAACGATAATTTTAGGATCAGATCTAAATCAACAACATACAAACGATTTTCCGATCGTTGCCTGCAATTACACGGAACGATTATCGTTTAAATTCGAATATATAACGATTTTTTGCACGATAATCGTCCTGTGTAATAGGGCCCTAATGTATGAAGCCTTTCTACTGTATATCTACTATGACAAAGCACTGGAATTTTTTTCGATTTAACCCCTGACAGTTATCAGTTAAAATTATAGGAATAAAATCTGCCCCCTATCTCTAATATTGCACCTTATAAGGGCATCGAGATTTTGTCTAATTTCATGACTTCATATCAGTTTCCATCTGGTAGCTGTTAAATCACTGGATTCCTCTATTTTGCAGACTTTGGTGTGTGGGAAGATTGATACAGACAACTTTCAGTAGCTTGGCACAGACCTCAGATCTCCACCTTACTGATCCACAGTCTTTGTTTTCATAGCTGGGGAATCTCGATTCCAAACTATACAGACATGCACATCCTGCATGGCCATGAAAGTCCAATGCTGCCCATGTTTGGGCAAAGTATGTTCCTCTACAGTCATTTCTGTCTGCTTTCTCAGATCCGGACCTCTGTGACATTTCCTGGGGTCAGAAAGGAATTTGTTGTTATGCGAAAAAAGTGCAACTGAATGGCTTGTGTTTTACCATTGGCAGTGTCTACGTAGAGGTTTAAGTGTCAATCAAAGAATGAAGTCTGCGAGGCACTGATTCTTATTGTAGATGGGGTCGACCAAGTAGCCTGCGTGCCATAGGCGCTAGTACCTGGAATATTTGTTATTTAAAAAATACAATAAAAATTTATATTATCATCATATTTCAAAGTACAAACGTTTTCCTGAATGTAATTATCACATCCTATATTTGAGGATCGGGTTAGCAGCCACTATAGATGAAAAGTAAGGCCATCTTCCCACAACGTGAGACACTGGCCATTCCGGAACAACCAGGCCCTGGCCTAACTTCCGCAGGAACGGTTGTCTTTTGCGTCCTCACTGAGAATCTAAGTGAGACTGCCCTACACTTTCTCCACCAGTGAAACTCTTCCTGAAGGGGCCCTTTAAGTGACCGCCTGTGAGTGCTGGGGATGGGTGTGTGCAGGAGGAAGAAGAAAGAGAATAGGTTAAAGGGAACCTGTCACCTTAAAACAGAGGGAAGAGACCGCCCGACCCCCCCGGTGGGAAATCCAGTGATTTCCTATCGACGTCGGACTCATGTGTGATTTCTCCACCGAGGGACCGGCTTCTTGAGCGAGACTTGCAGGATGAGGTAAGTATCCGGGGCTCCACCGGGGGTCAGGCAGGCTCTTCCCTCTGTTCTCAGGTGACATGGTACACACATTAACATTAACCCATGACCTTCTTCAGCTGTGCATAGAAATAAGTACATAAGGAATACTGTCACCTAGTGGGGAAACTCAATACTTTATCCACCACCTGAGAGAAAAGGTTTTTGACAGGTGCACAGAAGAGAAATAAAAACACCAGTGGTGGGACACCACAATGGTACTGCACTTGTCACAGGACGGAGGTTACTATAGCTTCCAAAGATCCTAACACGCACTTTAAGAAAGTGTTTTGAGGTAACTTTACTTAGAAAGTCTTAAAGGTGTCGTACACAAGAATACAGTCATTAGAATCCTTGTTTGCGGGGGAAGGTTGGCTTGGGAGTGGGTTTGTCGGGTAATTCTTCTTTAGGAAAGTAACTTACCTAAGTGATTCTGAGATTTTTTGTGACACAGTGTACTGTGTCGTCGTTACCGATGTCGGTACAGCTCATTTTTGAGTAATCGCTTATTTGCTTGAATATTTGCAACATTTTCTGCAATTTACACAAACGTTGAGTGAAGATCAAAAATGTGCAACTGTTTACACTAGTTCTCTGATGAAAGCATTGATAAATTCTTCCCGTAGTGTCATGTCCACACCTGTTCACACCTCAATGCAGTCCTCTGCCCGTAAAAATACAGACGAGACTGCGCTTTTGACCATGATTTAGTGTGCATGTCTACTACCAGTCTTATTCCAGCACTTGCTGTGTGGTGATTGACAGGTTCCACCACACCCATCTGGGTTCTTCTTCTAGCCCTAGCCGGGCTACAGATGGTTTAGACTGAGTGATGATGGACAGGTGCCTTCATCACTTCTATTCCCTGTCAGTCTTTGCTCTGTGTGGTCTGCATGCCAGAGGGCTGGTCCAATCATTCCCTGGACCGGTACTCGGACATCTCATAAGAAGTTGACTTGTGCTCTGGGACCTTGCTTGTGATAGTCTCTTGTAGCCAGGGTGGGTAAATGGCGCCCTGTGCGAAACCTTTTTTCGGCATCCCCCCCCCCAAGCTCATTCAGCCTCCCACCCCCATAAATACAACTATCCCCCCTGCTATACAAACAAATACCCACCCAGCCATACAAACAAATAACCCCAGCCATACAAAGAAGTACCCCCCAATCCCCCACACAAATCCAGCCCTAAGCCCCTTCAGCCCCCACACAACTCCAGCCCCACACCCATATAACTCCAGCCCCAAGCCCCCCAGCCCCCCCACAACTCCAGCCTCAAGCCCCCCACACAACTCCAGCCCCAAGCCCCCCCCACAACTCCAGCCCCAAGCCCCCCACACAACTCCAGCCCCAAGCCCCCCACACAACTCCAGCCCCAAGCCCCCCACACAACTACAGTCCCAAGACCCCCCAGCCCCCCCACAACTCCAGCCTCAAGCCCCCCACACAACTCCAGCCCCAAGCCCCCCCCACAACTCCAGCCCCAAGCCCCCCACACAACTCCAGCCCCAAGCCCCCCCACAACTCCAGCCCCAAGCCCCCCACACAACTCCAGCCCCAAGCCCCCCACACAACTCCAGCCCCAAGCCCCCCACACAACTACAGTCCCAAGACCCCCCAGCCTCCCACACAACTTCAGCCCCAAGCCCCCAACCCCCCCCCCCCACAACTCCAGCCTCAAGCCCCCCACACAACTCCAGCCCCAAGCCCCCCACATAACTACAGCGCCCCAGCCCCCCCACACAACTACAGGTCCAAGCCCCCCACACAAATACAGCCCCCAGTTCTTACCAGAGGGCGGCGCCATAGCATGATGTCACCCGGACCGCTGATTGGCTGGACTTGCGTTCCGGGTGACGTCATGCTATGCTGCCACGCAGGAGAGTGGAGAGAAGGGACTAACCAATGTGGGAGATGGGAGGAGGGCGGCCAGGGGCGCTTCAGCACACAAATGCACAACTAACTTAGAAATAGACAGATGTGCTGTCTGTCTGTCTGCCACAGCACCCTGAACAAACTACTACGGGAGGCAGTGGCATAGCTACCATAGAGGCAGGGTAGGCAGTTGCTATGAAGCCCTTGCAGGAGGGGGCCCGGGGGATAAGGTAAAAGAATCTATCCTTCTGCTTAACCCCTTTTGTACTGCAGTGTGTAAGTGACCCAATGTTTACTTACATGCTGGAACACAAAGAAAAGGGTTAACAAGCAGAACACAGAGATCTCTGCTTCACTGACTGAAAACCCCTGACCTCTGTGGCTGCCACAATCAAGTAGGAAAATGTGCAGAACTCCGTGCAGAGGTCAGGGGTTATCAGTGTACCAGCAGTAAATATATATATATATATATATATATATATATATATGCAGTGCTTTGTGTTGTGCGTAAGGGAGGGGTGCCCCTTAAAATTTTTTGCTATGGAGCCCCGTGAATCCTAGTTATGCCCTTGATGGGAGAAGGAGGCCAGGGGCTCTGACAGACAGACAGCACTTCTAACTTCTATTTCTAAGTTAGATGTTCAACTGTCTGCTAAAGCGCCCCCCAGCTGGCCGGGAGTGAGGCGCCCTGTGCAAGCGCACAGGTCGCACACCCCAAAGGCCGGCCCTGCTTGTAGCTAGAGCTAGCGTTTTGTATTGTATTGCCTGGTATTCTGACCTCTTTGCAGCACAGTTATTTAGTTCATATACTGTTGTACTGTATTAGACAAGGGCTTGTCACATGTCCAAAGCTAATTGACCAGGTCACATTGATATTTACACCTCACTGCCAAAAGTATTTAAATAACGTATTTAAATAAGTTTTAATAACAGGTTTGGCCAATTTAGCCGGGCTAATTGCTAATAGATGCAGAAAACCAGCCATGCAGTTCACATAGATCATTTTCGATCGTTATAGCGAATTTTTAAACGATAATCGCCCTTTAGGCAGTATCAAAAGACACGATCAGCCGATAATCGCTTTTTTTTTGGCCGATCGTCTTTATTACACAGAGAGATAATCTGTCGAATCGGCAGATTATCGCTTCGTGTCATAGGGCCCTTACACCAATTGAAGCTCAAAAAAACAGCTGAAGGCGGAGCAGAATTGGCTTAGTCCACTATAAATGCTACTTTTGTTAAGTAGAAACCCCTCAGTGATACTACGTCTTATAAGAAGACTTCTGAGTATTGGAGCGTGTTGCACATAAAAAATAATCACTCCTTACTTTGTTCCAAAAAACTTGTAGAACGGAGTGGCGACCGTGCACTACGCCCAGCACTGACTGAAGTTCTGTAAAGCACACCACTGTTGATGCAGTGTTTCCATCTGACCCAGTTTCTATGGTCTTCTTGTCCGACGACGGCCATGATTTATAGCATTCTAGGCTACAATAATCTCATTGATAATAGGCTGAAAACTCCTTTATATCACAGCAGTGAATGTTATTATTATTAATGTTATAATAATTATCGTCTGGGAAGCCGGGATGGGGGCCCTTTGTATTAAGTGGTCGGATCTAAAGCACTTCTGTCGAATTCATAGGACGCCTTTATTTCCTCTGAAAGCAGCTGTCTTTCATTACTGCCATTTCTCCGAGCGAGACATAACAGGCAAATATTCTCATTTCCCTGATGGATGCCTGCTAACCATCTCCATAGTGTAAACAGGCAGCTCGCTCTTATAATTACTTCTAGTCTGTTCAGAGAGGAGGCGCTAAGTTCTCATGTTAGAATCAAACGTTCTGGTAGAGATGGGAACGTTAGGCGTGCGCTAGATTACTTTATCAAAAATCGAGATGTGATACCGGTACATGTTAAAGTTTTTCACTGATATTTTGAAAACAAAAATGTCTCATAGAACAAGTAACAATTATAAAAAACAACGAGAAAAAAAGAACCTCACATAGTAATTTTACCTAGGATAATAAGGCTCAGGGTCCGTGTTTATCAGTCATTGTACTGCAGATGATATTACTAACAATATTTTTTATTTATCGCCAACATATTCCACCGCACTGTACAATACAGACTGTAGATGTGGAAATAAAATCTGAAATGAAGATGACAAGCAGCGCTGATGGTAAGTATGCACTGCTTGTGATCTGGAAACTGATAGCACTCATATATGCATATCCATGCTGTTTGTTTGGAAACTTTATGTACAGGGCCGTATTTACCACTTCACACCCGTGGTCCGGTGCCAAGGGCAGCATTTTGCAAGGAAACAATTTATTTATTTTCTTTATTTTTTTTTAGTCCTCCACCTCCTGTTCAGACTTGCCTGAAAATCTGGTGTCTTTTCGAAGGTGGTGGTGGTGGTATGGTGGTATTGGTCAGGTCTGGTATAGTGGTGTTATCCAGTCATAGTATGGCGGTGTTATCAAGTCACAGTATGGCGGTATTGGTCAGATCTGGTGTAGCGGTTTTATCCAGTCACAGTATGGTAGTATTGGTCAGGTCTGTTGTGGTGGTGTTATCCAGTCACAGTATGTTTGTATTGGTCAGGTCCGGTGTGGTGGTGTTATCCAGTCACAGTATGGTAGTATTGGTCAGGTCTGTTGTGGTGGTGTTATCCAGTCACAGTATGTTTGTATTGGTCAGGTCTGGTGTGGCGGTGTTATCCAGTCACAGTATGGTGGTATTGGTCAGGTCTGGTATGGCGGTGTTATCCAGTCACAGTATGGTAGTATTGGTCAGGTCTGGTATGGCGGTGTTATCCAGTCACAGTATGTTTGTATTGGTAAGGTCTGGTGTGGCGGTGTTATCCAGTCACAGTATGTTTGTATTGGTCAGGTCTGGTTTGGCGGTGTTATCCAGTCACAGTATGGCGGTATTGGTCAGGTCTGGTATGGCGGTGATATCCAGTCACAGTATGGTGGTATTTGTCAGCTCTGGTATGGGTGTTATCCACAGTATGGTGGCAGGGCTGGATTAAAGTTGGTGGAGGCCCTGGGCAATAATTTTGTTGGGGGCCCCCCCATTTTCTTCCCCCACAAATAAACCATACAGCAATCTATACAGGTGGCTGATTACTGTAGGGGACTGAGCACCTACCCCTCCTCACTCCTGGCTGTATGGCTCAGCATCCTCCTCTGTTCTGCATGTGATGTCCCTAGAGGCTGCAGTCCAGAGGAAGATGCCAGGCCCTAGAGACAGGATGGGGGAGGGGTGAGCATCACGGTGTATAGGCTATATATCATACACTGCACACAGGTTACATGTCATATACTGCACACAGGCTATATACCATACACTGAACACAGGCTATATACCATACACTGCACACAGGTTACATGTCATATACTGCACACAGGCTATATACCATACACTGCACACAGGCTATATACCATACACTGCGCACAGGCTATATGTCATATGCTGCACACAGGCTATATATCATAGGCTGCACACAGGCTATATACCATACACTGCACACAGGCAATATATCATAGGCTGCACACAGGCTATATACCATACACTGCACACAGGCTATATGTCATATGCTGCACACAGGCTATATATCATAGGCTGCACACAGGCTATATACTGTACCATACACTGCATACAGGCAATATATCATAAGCTGCACACAGTCTATGTATCATACACTGCACACAGACTATATACCATTCACTGCACACAGGCTACATGTCATATGCTGCACACAGGCTATATATATATATATATATATATATATATATATATATATATATATACCTCTGCTCTGATATATGCCCCTATAGTATATACTCCTGCTCTGATATATGCCCTCGTCTCTGATATATGCCCCCATAGTATATGCCCCCTGCTCTGATATATGCCCCTACAGTAAATAGCCCTGCTCTGATATATGCCCCTATAGTATATACCCCTGCTCTGATATATGCCTCTATAGTATATACCCCTGCTCTGATGTGCCAATACAAAACAAAACCTTATACTCACCTGATCTGGGCAGATGACAGGTCTTCTCTCTTCTGGCTCTTCTCTGTTCCTTCAGCCTGTCAGTCACTGTGACAGATGCTCCAGCATGCTCCATGATGTCACATCCCTGCTGGAGAGTTCAGGTTTCCTTGCTAAGGTCCCACGCAGTCCTCTCCTCAGTGAGGGGGAGGGGCAAGGGGGAGTGAGGACCTCGGAAGAAGACAGGCACCCGGAAGCTTGACAGGAAGAATCCATTTAAAGACCCACCAGGGTGGAGTCTGAGCCTGCCGGGAGGGAGATGCTTACACAGGATTAACCCTACACCTCCCTCCCTCCCTGGACAGCATGCAGTGTGGCCAGTGCTGTGTCCAGGTAGGGTTTCCACATGCTTTTTGCTTGTGGGACTGGCTCCCAGACACCACTTCCGAATTTGGGCTGGTGGAGGCCCCCTAGTGGTGGAGGCCCCTAGGCACATGCCCCTTGTGCCCTCCCTTTAATCCGGCCCTGTATGGTGGTATTGTGCAGATCTGGTGTGAGAATTCCCTCAGACAATATGCAGACGGCTCTAATAATTGATTCAATGTGGAGATTTGTTTATGTTTTAAGCCGTTAAAAAACGAAAAACACGATTCAGACAATGTTTCTACATGTAGAGAAATGTATGTGGCCGAAACCACGCTAACATCTTTTCCCCAGTAGTCATGGGCTGTTACCAGGATTATTGGCCATACGCCTATTGGTTCTGGAGGGTCTGGCATCTGCTGCATGTGGTGACATCAGTGGCGGTCTTTGGCACCAAGCACCCCAACATCCAAGGGGGCCCCCACGCCCCGCTTTTGTGCTCAAGATGGCTGGACAGGGCCGCTGCCCCGCTTGCTGCTGCCATCTGAACTGTAACTATGAGCACTCGTAATGAGTGCTCATAGTTACATGCAGCAGCACTGACAGGGCGGGAGACATTGGCTCCCTTCCTGTCAGTCACTCTTGTGGCTGCAGGAAGTGTTTTCCTTGCGGTCACAAGTGGTCGCTCTGTCCTTGTGGTGCCGGTGTTCCAGTGACATCACTGGAGCATCGGTGCCAGGACAAGGGGAGTGCGGCCTCTTGTGACCGCAGGGAAAACCCTTGCAGCCACAGGAGTGAAGAGAAGAGGAGACGCCCGGACCCAGGTGAGTATGTGTTTGTTTTATTGTGTTATATACTATATGGGAGGGGGAGCACACAAGGGCCTGTGTAACTGGTGGAGTGCACATCGGGGGTCTATATAAATGGGGGGAGCACACGGGGCTATATAACAGGTGGAGCACACGGGGGGGGGCTATATATAACTGGGGGAGCACACAGGGGGGCTATAGACTACTGGGGCTTCACAGAGGGGTCTATATGCTACTGGGGGCAGCACACAGGGGGTCTATATACTACTTGGGACAGCAGAATGGGGTCTATATACAACTTGGAGAGCACACAGGAGGTCTATATCCAAGTGGGGGAGCACACGGGGGGCTATATACTACTGGGGGAGCACACAGGGGGTCTATATACTACAGGTGGAGCACACAGGGGGTCTATATACTACTGGTGGGGCACACAGGGGGTCTATATACTACTGGGGGAACATACAGGGGGTCTATGTATAACTGGGGGGAGCACACAGGGGTCTGTATACTACTGGGGCAGCACACAAGGGGTCTATATAATACTGGTGGGGCACACAGGGGGTCTATATACTGCTGGGGGAACCACACAGAGGGTTTATATACAACTGGAGGAGCACACAGGGGTCTATATCCAAGTGGGGGAGCACACAGGGGGGCTAAATATCCCTAAGGGAGCACACAGGGGGGCTATATGCTAGTGGGGGAGCACTCAGGGGGTCTATATACTGCTGGGGGAACCACACAGAGGGTTTATATACAACTGGACAAGCACACAGGCGTCTATATCCAAGTGGGGGAGCACACACGGGGGGCTAAATACCCCTAAGGGAGCACACAGGGGGCCTATATACTAGTGGGGGAGCACACAGGGGGTATATACAACTGGGGGCAGCACACAGTGGGTATATACGACTGGGGACAGCACACAGGGGGCCTATATACAACTGGGGCAGCACACAGGAGGTCTATATACTTCTGGGGGAGCACACGGGGGGGGGCTATATATAACTGGGGGAACACAGGTGTCTATATATAACTGGGGGCAGCACACAAGGGGTCTACATACTGCTGGAGGAGCACACAGGGGTCTATATACTACTGGGGGAAGCACACAAGGGGTCTATATAATACTGGCGGTAGTGCACAAGGGGTATATACTACTGGGGGCAGCACACAGCGGTCTATTGTTGTGGAGCGCGTGTTGAGGGGGGGGGGCAGACATAACTTCGCTTGGGGCCACAGAAATGCCAAGACCGCTCCTGGGTGACATACAGTAAATGTGGGAACGTGGTCTAAGATTGGCATCATGATTTTCTAGTTTCTGAACATCATATTGATATATGATCAATCGGTACGTGAAGATGGGGCATCTGCAGGTGTAGTGGCGGGGGCAGCAGCAGCTGGTAATACGGCCCTGGGTACATAATGTACGTAATACTGTATGTCATTCTGTTCAGCATTTCTGTCACTAGTTTATACTTCCCTTATTTAAGGCAGCATAAACCTAGTGACAGATTCAGCAAAATTTAGTACATGTACCAGGGTAGACAGAAATGAGGCAGGAGATTAAGGGTGGTGCAGCTCTGTGGAACTATGTAGGTTGAAGTGATTGGCACTTAGTGACTTAGAAATATTATTCAATTTACATGCCACTAAGTCTTCCATTACACAAATATAATGAACAGAAGAAAGAATGTTGTGTGTGGAGGGAAGCTCTGTCCTTCATTTTTGAGCAATTTTAGTTCTTGTCACTGTTAAAACGGGTTATAATCAAATAAGGTGGAACAAGATTCAATGTTCTGTTTGCGCCTCCAACATTTTCTCTGTATATTAAGGAGAGACATTTAGGAGTCATATACCACCTATAGAGGAGTTTTCTGGATGACTCCAAATGGTTAATACTGTGAGATGTATGAGTTTTCAACTTAAAGATAGTTCTGACTGAGAATCCCCTATCTGTTCGCCTAAGGGTCCTAAGAGACAAACGATAGTCATTAGTTACATTGTTACTATAATCGATTAACGATAATTTTATGGTCAGCTTAAAAGATGCGATCAACGTCACACAAACGATTCTTTGATCGTTGCCTGCATATACACAAAATGGTTATAGTTTCATTTTGAACGGTATAACGATTTTTGAACGATAATCGTTCCGTGTAATAGGATCTTAAGTCTTTTTCCCATTTCTCTATAAAAGGAGATTTGGCATAAGTTTGTATAAGAGCAATGTAGGCTGAAGATATTTACTTCAATCCTTAAAGCAAAAGTCCGGCGAAAGTTTTTATTAAAGTATTGTACTGTCCCCCCAAAGTTATGCAAATCACCAATATACACTTATTAAGGGAACTGCTTCCCTGCACTTACTACTGCATCAAGGCTTCACTTCCTGGATAACATGGTGATGTCACTTCCTGGATAACATGGTGATGTCACTTCCTGGATAACATGGTGATGTCACTTCCTGGATAACATGGTGATGTCACTTTCTGGATAAAATGGTAATGTAACTTCCTGGATAAAATGGCCATGTCACTTCCTGGATAACATGGTGATGTCACTTCCTGGATAAAATGGCCATGTCACTTCCTGGATAACATGGTGATGTCACTTCCTGGATAACATGGTGATGTCACTTCCTGGATAAAATGGTGATGTCACTTCCTGGATAAAATGGTGATGTCACTTCCTGGATAACATGGTCATGTCACTTCCTGGATAAAATGGTGATGTCAAGACCCGACTCCCAGAGCTGTACGGGCTGTGGCTGCTGGAGAGGATGATGGCAGAGGGATGCTCAGTGACCCTCCAGTGTCCTGTGTCCTTCAGTGTCACTCTGCCATCATCCTCTCCAGCAGCCACAGCCCCCACAGCTCTGGGAGTTGGGTCGTGACATCACCATGTTATCCAGGAAGTGACATCACCATTTTATCCAGGAAGTGACATCACCATGTTATCGAGGAAGTAAAGCCTTGATGCAGTGGTAAGTGCAGGGAAACAAGCACTTGCATTTCCCGTAATAAGTGTATATTGGGGATTTGTATAACTTTTGAGGGGCAATACAATACTTTAATTAAAAAAATTTGCTGGACTTCTCCTTTAAGTTTACATTTTAAAAGGAGCTTTCAAATAATGAGAGAGCTGTTCTAGAGTCTTTAGCCACAGAGGAAAGAAGGTGTCTTAGTTGTAAGAATTTATTTAAAAAAATCCTTTTTAGGAATATCGTATTGATGAACGATCTGTGTGAAGGATTTCAGAACTGAACCATCATACAGATTATTTACAGTAATCAATCCCTTCTGTATCTAGTCCTTATAGTCTGAGTCCGGGTTACCATAATGAAGAACCTCTAGGGGATTCTGTTTAATCTAAGCGGTAGAATTTGTTTTGACACTTGAGAACTTCATCGTACCTTGAGTGTCACAGACAATGGTGGAGAAGGGAACTTTTGAGGCAAATCAAAAAGTCTGGACGTCCAGAACATGTGGTTCGAATGGTGAAACCCTGATAGGTTGGTCTCTACCTTTACCCAATGTTTGGATGTATCTTGAGGCCATGTTCACACAACATAAAAATAATGGTAAAGTACGTCCGTATTTGAATAAATACGGCCTGAAATAAAGAACATGATCATTATCCGTATTTATCAGAATACGGGCGTATTTTGCCCTTATTTTTATGTTGTGAACGTGGCCTGAAGACACAAAGATTTTGTCTGACTTAACAATACGGAGTGGTAATAAGCAGTACTTAATATTGGTACATCCTAAACTAAAGAATAGAGTGAGAAGAATCCTGATCTCAAAATGACTGAAACAGGCACAGTTCCCCCGTGAGTGTCGTCATGGCCGTGTCAACCGCAGTTATAGTTCCAAATCTAAATCAACAATCAGCCGATGATCGTTGTCATCGGCTGATCATTGTGTCTAGTACATGGACCGATAATCGGCCGGATGAGGCATGTTTTGGTCTAGAGTTACACACATGTGTACAGATTATCAAGCGCAAAGCGTAAATTACACAGTGGCATACATTTGCAAGTTCGAATATGTTCGAAAATGATTGTTATAACCATTCCAACATTGAACAAATTGTTCGTGATCGGCGAACATGAACAATTAGCGTCATGTTCGAACAAACATGTGAACAATTATGAACATGTTCCCTCATCACTGGTAAAGACCAGTGTTGAGTGGACTTTCTAAATTGTTCAGGTTTGGCAATGTTCTTCGAGCCTGAACACTCAGCATTTGACTCCCAAACTCTGGAGAAGTTAGATGCTGCCCTAGGTAGTCCTGGAAATATGGATACAGCCATAGACCACAAGATTTATCCATGTTTTCCTGGCAGCCCTAGAGTGGCATCCAACTTCTCCAGAGTTTGAGAGTCAAATGACAAGCGTTCGGGTTTGGAGAACACTACTTAAGACAGTTGGACAGTAACATCAACACCCTATGCAATTTGGTGTGGAATTCTATGGATCCATCGTATTCCTTCACGTACCCCAAATGTTACATTGAGGTTTTTTTCTCACGGATTCCGTAAAATTTTGGAAAGTTTTTTTAATCTCATTATATATGAATTCTCTCACAGATACATAGGATTTAGGAGAGAATGTGGAGCCTCAGTATGTTTTGTGGGACAGTATTGGTTTATGGAGTATGGGTCTGAATAACTGAATAGAGTAACTATAGAGAAAGACCTTTTATAGTATGGTTTACGTTCTCGTAGCCAAAAGAATGCACTGGTTTTCATAAGTGAAAATGTCAGACAACAGCTTTCTATTTCCAAATCTTGGGACCTCATGGCTTCTGACCTACAGTCATGTTAATCAATGGTCTGATACAGCAACTATAGGCAATGGTGAACATGTAAGCCAAGCGTGGGAAAAGCATGTTATGCGTGAATGTATCATTAGGGCTTGTTTACATTATGACTTTTCTCATTTGGGTTTTGTGTGAATTATCCCATATGAAAACCAGATGAAGAACAGATTTAACGTGAAACAAACTAAAGTCAACGGGACAGTTCCTTTTTGGATGGTTTCATGCAGGTGCAGAATGTTTTTTAAAATGAAATTCAAAGCCATAAAACATCGATAAAATGTTGATGCTTCACTTGTCGGGATGCAGAAAACTAGCCAAGCAAAAAAAAAAGCCAAAACAGCAGGTATTAACAAGTTCAATGCAGCTTTTCTGGGATATCATCCTATCTAACGAAAACGTACCATGTAGGGTTGGGGGTGCCAAGAAAAAAAAATTACTGTGGTGAACAGCGGCAACTGGCTCTGTGGATTCTGGCAATTTACAGTACATACCTGCTAAGCTCTGTTCATAACATATATTCCCAAAATGTTTCTATATACACCCATTAATGTCCAAAATTGGTTATATCTTAGAAACTCTTCGTTTCAGTTGAGGATTACCAATAGAAAAAAAACAGCAGACCCGTTGACTTACAAGGAATGTACACTACGGCTAGGTTCACACCAGCATTTTACCCTCCGCCACAATTCCCTTTCTATTGTCCATTTTCATAACAGAGAAATGGAACCTAGCGGATCCGTCAAACTCATTAATTTCAATTGCCCTCTATCAGGTGTGCTCCGTTTTTCTCAAATCCGTCAGTGCTACCTTTTCTGGAACGGACATAAAATTTGTTCATGCACAAATTTATTATTTGTCCCCAAAAAACGGAAGGTATTTCTGTTCGTGTCCGTTTGCAAGTTATCCGACCAACGCGGTAGTTAGAAAAGATAGGAAACAGGAGGAAGGCGCCTTGTGTGATAACGCCTAAGGCTTCAGTGGGTGGATAATGTTCCTGTCCCCCACAGATTCGTGGCTGTCATGCTGAGGTGTCATCTGGGCAGGCCCGTATCTGCCATGAGGCGAAGTAAAGTGTTCGCCTCAGGCGGCAGATAACACAGCCCTTGAGGGGGGCGGCATCAGCGTCCTGTGTCCTTATCATTACAACTAGTTACGGCTCAGTGCCCGGCCGTGTTTCCTGTCAGTTGCCTCATGAGAAGCGCTGAGGAGGCACTGGAAGCCTCATATTCACAGGTATTTACATCACATAAGACATAGATATATTGTCTCCTGCTGTTAACCCCTTCAATAATGCAGAGTTATTATACTCTGCATCACTTACACACTGTACAAAAGAAAAAGTTACCATAAGCGGGGACGCTATATTATGTCTTCTCTGCACTGCCGACCTCCGAGCTGACCTCAGCATAGTGCAAGAGCAGGAGAAGAGGCATAAAAGTCATGTTCTGCTCTGCTGTTAACTCTTTCTGTATTGCAGAATGGAAGTGATGCACAGTAATACTCTACATTCTGCAGTACTGAAAGAGTTAACAGAGCAGCCCGTTTTATGGCTCTTCTCTGGCTCCTGATGTCAGAGGTCAGAGGTTATCTATAGTGGTGTCCCATACACACTGCTATGCTGCACTGTGCCTGTCCTGGATCTTCTCTCCCTGACTATTACTGTGAGGTCCCTGCAGTTTAGACTGCTGTCAGGTCACAGGATAGGATACTCATCTGGGGCATTTATCATGTTGAATGGGGGGACCTGGGAGTGCTGGAGTTCTTGTATGGGGAATGTGAGGGGCACTATGGGCATGGTGATATCACAGGGAATGTGAGGGGCACTATGGGCATGGTGATATCACAGGGAATGTGAGGGGCACTATGGGCACATGGTGATATCACAGGGAATGTGAGGAGGGCAGGGGGCATGATAATCTTGTAGGAGGAATGTGGGGGAACAGGGATATAATGCTAAAATGCAATTTTTCAGCTCATTCAAGTACAGCTGCTAGTACTGCTTCATCTGTGTCTTGGTGTATTTTTTCTGCTTATTTAACATAAAAATAGAAAATCGAGATTTAAATCGAGAAATGTCTAAAAATTAAAAAAAAAAAATTTAGATTTTATTTTTTGGCCATATCACCCAGGGGTGGGGGTGGGGGTGGGGGGGGGGCGCTTTGTCAGTTCTCGCCTCAGGCAGCAAAAAAGCTAGAATCGGCCCTGCATCTGGGAATAACCAGAGCTGGTGCCCATAGCAATGGAGTAGAGAGCAAGAAAGAAAGCAGTTATGTCAGCACTACCAAATGGGCAACACATGAAGGTCTTTGGTAACACTCAATGTAAGGAAGGAGGTGCAACCCCTAATACAATGTATCTATACAATAAATACATTGTACTACAGAACTTGTTGAGTCTATTCAAAGAAGTTCTTCCTCCCCCAGCAGGTGAAAAGCCATTGCTCCAAAACTGCCATAAAACAGGTAAGGGCCCTATTACACGGGACGATTATCGTGCGAAAATAATTATATAGTTCGAATTTAAACGATAATCATTTGGTGTAATTGCAGGCAACAATCGAAAAATTGTTCGTGTGTCATTGATCTTTGATTTAGATCTGAACCTAAAATTATCGTTAATCGTTCGCTGTAATTCCACATTCGTTCGCTCAAGTTCTGCATTTGTTCACTAATCGCTCAGTGTAATTGCATATTGTTCATTGTTTTCCTGGGATCAGAAGGAAGACACAATCATAGTAACGATCGTATCTAACGACCATTGTTCTGTATAATATGGTGAACGATTTCAGGTTAATGATAAACAATCTCGTTTGCGTTTGTTTATCGTTAGTGTTAATCGTTAAAAATCGCTCAATGTAATAGGACTCTTACTGTTTGCATGTGCTAAGGGAGGAAAAAAAATAGAACGGTTTAGTCATAATGCCCAGTGTTATGTATGGAGGAAAAGATGGAAGCTTGAATGTGAAAGAACACAATTTGGCTGATTAGGCCCTGAAAAAAGTGAAAAAATACAGTGAAAATACAGTGAAAAATAAAAATAAATAACTATATTTAATTTCCATCAGGGGAATTGAACCAAAGAAAACAAACTCTTTCAGGTCTCTGGAACTGATTCAAATAATAATGTGTCCAAGGGTTAAATGTCAGAAATTGTTTTGACTGTATTTTGAGGCTTTTAGCCCAGGTGTATCGATTTGTGTAAAACAGAAACAGGTGTAAACTCTTCAGAGCTACCAATCACAGTTAAGCTCTCAGTTCTGGTAAAATGAAAACTGAGCTGTGATTGGTTGCTGTAGGCAGTTTACTCCAATTTCTGTTTTACTCAGTTTAATACATCTGGTCAAAAATGTCAGTTTTTTTGCCTTAAAAAATTCTATTTTACTCCTTAACTCCAGTGTGTTGCATTGAATTCAATGGGAAAATGCAGTTAAAATGTAGTTTAATGTTATGATTGTAATGAATGGGGTATTCCGTAAAAAAAAAAATACAACTGGTGTCAGAAAGTTATATAGATTTGTAAATTACTTCTATTTAAAAATCTCTAGTCTTCCAGTACTTATCAGCAGCTGTTTGTTCTGCAGAAAGTGGTTTACTCTTTCCAGGCTGAAACAGTGCTCTCTGCTGCCACCTCTGTCCATGTCAGGAACTGTCCACAGCAGCAGCAAATCCCCATAGAAAACGTTTCCTGCTGTGGACAGTTCCTGACAGAGGTGGCAGCAGAGAGCACTGTCTCAGCCTGGAAAGAGCACACCCCTTCCTGCATGACATACAGCAGCTGATAAGTACTGGAAGACTGGAGATTTTTAAACAGAAGTAAATTACACATCTATAAAGCTTTCTGACACCAGTTGATTTGAAATAAAACAGATTTTGCCGGAGTACCCCTTTAAACCACAAAAATAAGTGCATGATATTTGTTTTGGGCTAAATGATGTCCAAGAAATGTACCTTATTTTGCAAAAGACCTGGTCTGTATAATATGCCCATAAGGTGTACGGCATATTTGATGCTTGGCAGAAAGTGACAAATCTAAGCTAATTTTTGTAGCCCTATGGATTTATAAATTAGTAACCTGGAAGGATGTCATTAAAATTATGATTATATGAAAATAAACTTGAAGTGAAATCTATCTTTTGATATTGCTTGGTCTGTTTTATGCTATGATAAATGTATATAGACTATGACAGTCCACAGTTGGAAAGGATATGCTGAGCTAGTGGTTTGCAGTAATTGTAATTGACACTAATTTCGGGCTGTTTTACTGAAAAGGCTTCTTACAGGTTAATGTAAAACCTCATCTGTCTCAAGCAATATAAGATATATAAGATATCCACCCTGCTGGAAAAGCTCTATATCCATATTCACTATTCAAAGTAATAGAGTCAGTTTTCAGGTAACCAAAAAAAACAAACAAACAAAAAATAAACCAAAAAGATTTCTGAATACAACCCTAAAAACAACCTCCCCACAGTCTGAACTGTGCGGCATACGTACTGAAGCCCGCACGGACATTTCAATAAATAAACTACATATTGAAATGAACAATCATATTTATCATATACTGAAAATATTTCACCTGTAACCTGTGAACTGAAAGATGAACAGGGTTGTTCCGTTATCCAATTGTAGCACAGACAACGACTAATATGACATTGGAACATCCCCATGTCACCAGAATTCCCTATGTTTTTTAGTCTAGTCTTATGATCATGTAATCTACCGGGTGCGAGCTGGTTGCGAAGACTCTTAGTCTTTCTAAAAATGATATTTATAAGAGAAACAGATTGCTGAACTCAGGGAGACCAGCCAAACGACAACACTGCCGGCTGCTAGTGAAAGCGCTCAATGCAGTGAGGTCCTAGGTGCATTGCCCCCTGGGAAAAATGAATATGCAAAGAGGAGCCCATGGAGCCTCATTGAAGAGTCTCAAAACACAGGACTAGCCAGATATCCCTCCGAGAAGGGCCCAGCCAAGGGGCAGCTCCTGTTAGGAAACCACCAAAAGCACCATATTAAGTGGCCCTATAAGGCAATGTAATGACAAGGGATAAATGAAGACTAGGTAACCATCCACATACAGCTGTTTCGGGGTGTTGCACCTCATCAGTGTGGAGCAGGATTCTGGCTAGGTGGGAGCAATGCCTAGTAGAGCCATAAGAGAAACAGATGGCTGAACTTAGGGAGACCAGCCAAACGACAACACTGCTGGCTGCTAGTGAAAGTGCTCAATGCAGTGAAGTCCTAGGTGCATTGCCCCCTAGGAAACATGAATATGCAAAAGAGGAGCCCGTGGAGCCTTATCGGAGAGTCTTAAAACACAGGACTAGCCAGATATCCCTCCGGGAAGGACCCAGCCAAGGGGCAGCTCCTGTTAGGAAACCACCCAAACCACCATATTAAGTGGCTCTATAAGTCAATGTAATGACAAGGGATAAACCAAGGCTAGGTAACCATCCACATACAGCTGTTTCGGGTTGTTGCCCCTCATCAGTGTGGAGCAGGATTCTGGCTAGGTGGGAGCAATGCCTAGTAGAGCCATAAGAGAAACAGATTGCTGGCAGGGAGACCAATGACAACACCGCCGGCTGCTAGTGAAAGCGCTCAATGCAGTGAAGTCCTAGGTGCAAAAATGATATTTGGGTGTTTTGGCAGTATCTGTTTTAAAATCGGATCATTTAAAAGGCTGGGCGAATTTTTTTGTAAATATTTCTTAATGTCCTGAGCCCCGCAATTATATTCTGTTATAAAACAGACATGAAATCTATTATCTCCACGTGTAGTTATTTTGGTCTCGCTTTTTTCTTTCATTTTACTTAGAATGGTTTTTTGTGTCTTTTTTTTTATTTGTATTAAATGCTTTTTTAATAAATAGTTGTGGATATCCTTTATTGGCAAATCTAGTATTTAATATTTCAGACTGAGCAATATAATCTTTATCCTCACTACAATTTTTCCTTATCCTCTGGTATTGTCCAAAGGGGACATTCCTCAACCACTGGGGCAAATGGCAACTATTATAGTCTAGAAAACTATTTACATCAACACTTTTAAAGTGTTTTCTAGTTACTATAGAGGGTCCATCCACTTTCATGATCTCTAGATCCAAAAATTCTATCTCATTATAACCAAAATTTAACCCTTAGAGGACTGGGCCAATTTCAAGTTTTGCGTTTTCGTTTTTCCCTCCTTGTGCTTAAAAGACCATAGCACTTGCATTTTTTCACCTAAAAACCCACATGAGCCCTTATTTTTTGCGCCACTACTTGTACTTTGCATTGACAGGCTGAATTTTTTCATAAAGTACACTGCGAAACCAGAAAAAAATTCAATGTGTGGTGAAATTGAAAAAAAACCAAAACGCATTTCTTTTATTTGTTTTTTTTTCGTTTTTACCCCGTTCGCCCTGGGGTAAAATTGACTTGTTATGAATGTTCCTCAAGTCGTTACGATTACAACGATATGTAACATGTATAACTTTCATTGTATCTGATGGCCTGTAAAAAATTCAAACCGTTGTTAACAAATATATGTTCCTTAAAATCGTTCTATTCCCAGGCTTATAGCGCTTTTATCCTTTGGTCTATGGGGCTGTGTGAGGTGCCATTTTTTACGCCATGATGTGTTCTTTCTATCGGTACCTTGATTGCGCATATGGGACTTTTATATGTCTTTTTATTACAATTTTTCTGGATTTGATGCGACCAAAAATGCGCAATTTTGCACTTTGGGATTTTTTTGCACTAACGCCATTTACTGTCAGGAATGTGATAAATTAATAGTTTGTGATAAATTAATAGTTTGGATGATTACGCACGCATAGATATGCAGCACAGATCGATGAGATAGGCACATTAATTGCTTCCAGCTGCTGCAGCCGGAAGCAATCGAGTGCCGAGCCGGGATCAGCGCCATTACGGCGCCGAGCCCAGACGGGGAAGATGTGTGAGCGAAGTGCCCATCGCTCAGCCCTAGTCTGCCTGTAGATGCGATCCGCATATGAAAAAGCATTATGCTCTAAAATGAATTTAATCCCATCAACAAGGAAATCCACTTGTGTCCCAGGGATTTCAGAGTCCCTCCTCATATACCAAAATTTGAATACAGTGAAGTGACATCCAAAGTAACAAAAGAAAAAGTGTGGTTAAATGAAACAATAGAGAATCCAAAGTAGTAACGAGTCCCTACTCAGTATGGGTGGGGAGGTTGTTTTTAGGGTTGTATTCAGACATTAGTTTTTTCCCCCCTTGCTATACACATCACATTTTAGAGATGTTTTATTGTAGGTTGTAATGAATTGATTTATTAATGGTAAATGTGTGTATGTATGAATTTTTATTCTTTTAGCATTTTTTTATTTATTCATTTATTTTACTGTGTTGGTTAACCTGAAGTTAATATTTCCAGCCCCACCCAACTCATGGGTGGTGCTGGGATACATGGAATATCTACTGTATATATATTTTTTAGTAGCATCCATTGCTGTATATGACACTTGATAAAGAGACCAGATTGGTCTCGAAACGCTTTGTGTCCTGGATACAGTAAGTATAGCTGTTATATGGCAGCCTTCAGGAGAGTGGACCTGGATACAGTAAGTATAGCTGTTATATAGCTTCCTTCAGGAGACTGGACCTGGATACAGTAAGTATAGCTGTTATATAGCAGCCTTCAGGAGACTGGACCTGGATACAGTAAGTATAGCTATTATATAGCTGCCTTCAAGAGACTGGACCTGGATACAGTAAGTAAAGCTGTTTTATAGTTGTCTTCAGGAGACTGGACCTGGATACAGTAAGTATAGCTGTTATATAACTGCCTTCAGGAGACTGGACCTGGATACAGTAAGTATAGCTGTTATATAGCTGCCTTCAGGAGACTGGACCTGGATACAGTAAGTATAGCTGTTATATAGCTTCCTTCAGGAGACTGGACCTGGATACAGTAAGTATAGCTGTTATATAACTGCCTTCAGGAGACTGGACCTGGATACAGTAAATATAGCTGTTATATAACAGTCTTTAGGAGACTGGACCTGGATACAGTAAGTATAGCTGTTATATAGCAGCCTTCAGGAGACTGGACCTGGATACAGTAATTATAGCTGTTATATAACTGCCTTCAGGAGACCGGACCTGGATACAGGTAAGTTTCTAGGACCGGGCGGGCTGGCGACCGCACAGGGCGATGACAGCTAGGGGGTGCCCGACAGCGCTTGACAGCACCCGGCCCAGAAACGGACCTCAGACCCGGACCCCAGTGAGCTCTGGGATGTGGGCACAACTCTCGCGAGCCCCCCAATGCCACTCCACTGCACTCTCTTGTGACCGCAAGTGCTTGTTAAAAATGCTCCCAGTGCCGGATGTCCCAGCCCCGGCGCACAGGAAGTTATCTGATGCGCACGCTGCCGGGGATAGGAGGGGACACCCCAATCTATAAGGGGGTATAAGTAAGGGGGGGAGAGGGGGCTATCTATAAGGGGGGGCAACATAGGGGAGAGGGTGCCATCTAAAAGAGGACAACATATATATATATATATATATATATGTATTATTATTATTATTATTATTATTATTATTTTATTTTTTATTTTTTTTGGGGGGGGAGGGTGCAATGCAGGGGACATTATTTCTAAGTTTATGAGAAAATGCAGGGGGCATTATTATACGTATATGGGACAATGCAGGGGACATTATTATAAGTATTTGGGACAATGCAGGGGACATTATTATAAGTATATGGGACAATGCAGGGGACATTATTATACGTATATGGGACAATGCAGGGGACATTATTATACGTATAAGCCAGGAGGGGTTTTCTATGGGGATTTGCTACTGCTCTGGACAGTTCCTGACATGGACACGGGTGGCAGCGTAGAGCACTGTGTCAGACTGGAGAAAATATATCACTTCCTGCAGGACATACAGCAGCTGATAAGTACTGGACGACTTTAGATTACAAATCTCTGGCACTTTCTGGCACAAGTCCACAAAAAAAGAGGACCTGCTCTAATATGGTCCATTTTCAAGGCTCCATAAACTTTATCTTCTTCACAAGTACACGGACCATGACTGCGGGCGGCACATCTGCACTTCTGTCTCATAACAGAATTTTAACCTCAAGCTGCGCCTTATACAACAAAGGGAATGTATTTACTATAAGACAATTAACAATGAGTCCACAACAGGCACCTTACAAAAGTATCATTCAGGGATGACCGAGAAACTGAGATAAACTTTAACACCAAATGTTCTCAGATAGAGAGACAAGAGGTCAGGAAAGGACATACAGTCTGTTCTGTATGTCCATAAAATGAGACAAATAACAGGAAACAAAGAAAATTATCTCTCACATGAGACCAGCAATTTATCCTTTAGCTCATCAGAATCCATAAGGTGCATCTAGAATTAAATAAATTGAAAGGAATTTTCAAACAAAAATGATCAAATAATACACATCCCCTGAATACATGTAGCTGAAGACAGTGCCAAAGCTTCACGCCAGTTACTCGCGCCAAGACAACCGTGAAGACATTGGTAAGGTTTTTTCATTCATTCATTCATTCACTAAAAAAAATAAATAAAAAAAAATAAATATATATTTTATTTTTTTTAAATGCATTTTTAATTTAAGATCGACAAAATTAAAAGAATTTAGCTCCTCTGATCCATACTGAAGCCGTTGTTTTAAAATAAAAGCAATAATTTGCCATTAAATGGTGGCCATTTCAACGGTGAGTGAACATACCGTATGTGAACCACTCCTGGTTTTGGTTGCAAAATACTGACAAAAATGCTGAGCAAAAATACTGTGTGGAAACATAGCCTTAAGAATGATACAATAATAAGAAAAAAATAAATAAATAAATAAAGACCTCTATTTAATTTCCAGTAGGGGATTTGAACCAAAGAAAGAACTGCTGCCAGGTCTCTAGACAGGTGATCTAGCTATAGACCACAGCTCCAACACATTTGGGATCTGAGATTCAACTATATCTGAGTGTTTCTTTGAGACATATCTGCCTACAGAGGACTGATCTGCAATCAGGGACACTGGCTGACAACTGATTGAGCAGGAGGCCGGGCAGCATTAATTATTCATGAAGAAGCGGCAGGAGGAAGGAGAGGTAAGACAGCCATAGTCTGGCACACACAATACTTTGACTCTTTATTACAGTAGGGGACCCGAGATTGTGCATAATACACTGCACAGACAAATTATCAAAAGGTATCATGCGCACTGCCAGCTACAGCACACTGTCAGCACCTCAGGTAGGGCCAGGGAGCTGACAGATTCCCTTTAAGTCTCATGCTTATGCCTCTTAATAAATTTAGTGCATTTTTCTTAAGACAGGTATGTGAGCAGGGGCATAATGATTGTGGTCGCAGGGGATACGTCTGTGACGGGGCCCACAGGGCCCAGATCCCAGAGCAAGTGCAGATTTCAGTGCAGATGCGTACGTACTTGAAATGGCATGGAAGATAGGCTTCTGGGTCTTCTGGGGCAGGCAGCCTCTCTGGTGTCCTGTGCTCCCTCTGTTGGAAAGTCAAAGAAAAGCAGAAGACTGGTGGGAGACCGGAGTGACACGAGGACACAAAGGAGCTTTTCATATTTCCACCTATAGGATCAATGTGGTAGGACTTAAGTACTAAATGGGTATCCTAAATACTATACAGAGGCAGTGTGGTGGGGTCTGAACTATTACACAGGTCAGTATAGGAGCCTATACTATATGAGGGCAATGTGAGGAGCATACTATTACATAGGGTCATGTGGGGAGCCTAACTAATAGATGGGGGCAGTGTGGAGGCTTAACTACTATATGGGGGCTGTGTTGTGGTCCAAACTAAGGGGACATAGAGGGGCCTATACTTTACTATGGGGAGCAGTGTGAGGGCCCAACTACTATATGGAGACAGTTTGGGGGCTCAAATACTATATGGGGGCAATTTTTAGGGGCTCTATTAACTTGTTTAAAGTAAAATTACGGTTCAGGGAAGAAAAAGAGTGCTGCACCTCACACCTATGGCTGACACTAGTGCCCCTAGGCTAAATAAAAAACACATCAGAATTTTTTGTATGAATTGATCAAGCCACACTGCCCCATGTACTGCGAGCAGGTATCTGATACACATGGGTCCCTACACTAAGTCCACACCGTGCCAGTCAGTGGCCACCAACCCCGCAGGCGCGCACAGTCAGAGAACAGGGGCCATGGGACGGCCCTGCGACCCCCATGCCACAGGACCAGACCCAAAAACACCACACCAGAACCCGGTCAGCACCGCCGGCGGAGAAGGTCGCCCCCGAACAGCACAAGTCTGGATGAGGTGTTGCGCACGTCTTGCGGGGATTGTGGTTGCTGACCGTCACAGTGATGTTTTTTGGTTGGGGACTCATGTGTATCGGAAGACCTGCACGTGGTACATGAGGCAATATGGTTTGGCCAAATTATACACTAACTTCTGATGTTGGTTTTAAATGTAGCTGAATAAGCTTTCGTGTCAGCCATGGGTGCGATGTGCAGCCACTTCTGTCTTTTTGGCTTGTGCATATTAAAGTAAAATTATATTGCCAATTATGTATTTAATAATACTATATATTATACTTGTATAGCAATATTAATCCATTTATATTACTACAAAGCTAAAAGAACTGATAATTATTATTAGGAATTTAGGCAAAAATAAACCCAGCGGTTAGTCCAAATTAAGCCACTGGACAGTTCTAACAGTTCTAACTATGGTGAACATCTGGTGCAATCGCCGAACCTGAAATCCATCCCAAATTTGCAGAGACATTGACATCTTGAGCATTTACTGACAACATATTTTTATTCCTGCTGGACTCCATGGTGACTGATTTCAAGAGATTTGGGGGGGGGGGGGGTGAGGGTTTAATGCAAAAAGGGAATATAGATATTGACATGAAAAGTGACCAGATCTTGGCTGCAACTTTCTTCACCTAGTTATTGGTCCTAACACTAGTGGGTCAAATATTGGTTTAAGACGCTGGCAGCTGTATGGTCTGCAGGTAGGGAAGGTAAAGTGTGTCAGGGTGTTGCTCACCTATTGTTCACCAGAGTGGAACAATAAGTAGGAGGTATGGGTAGAGTTCTTAGGCTGGGTTCACACTACGTTTTTCCAATTTGTTCAATGTATCTGTTTTTATTTGGTTACTTTTAACGGACAGAAAAACATAGTCAACACTACTTTTGTGTACGTTAAAAAAAAACTCATCCGTTTCAAAACTTTTTTTTTTTTTTTTTTTATAATGGAAGTCAGTGGAAAAACGGATCCAAATGGATGGCATCCGTTTTTGCATCAGTTTTTCCCATAAAACGTATATGTTAAACGGATAGGAAAATTGTAGTGTGGACCCAGCCTTACTTGGATAACCGGGATGATAAGTTGCTGTCCAATACAACCTTGGTATTGGTTGTGTTTTGGTATATGAGACTCCACGCTCCATTGGTGAAAGTTAGAGATGAGCGAACCTCAAGCACACTCGAGTTTGTCCGAACATTTGATTACCGGTGGCTGTAGAAGTTGGATGCAGCCTTAGGCCTATGTTTGTATCCAGGCATCCCTAGGGCTGCATCCAACTTCTGCAGCCACTGGTAATCCAATGCAGAACGTTCCCACTCGGAAAAACTGTAGTGATAGTACATTATGAACACTTCGAGTGTCCCAATGCTTTTCAATGGGCTTAAAAGCACCAACGTAGAATCTCTAGCATGTAATGTGGCTGAATGTCAGTGAGGGGATTGTCGTATGGGGGCACAATCTCGCTCCCTATGAGGTTGGCTGAATAAGGTGTCTTGGTTGCTGAGATGAAGTTGCAGCCCATGCACAGCTTATGGCCACCATGCATGGAAAGGGTTGCAGTGCTAAATTAGTGGTTTGTTCTTTTCATTCTCAGGATAGAAGGGTGTCCCACAGGTTGGACCCCTCCTATCCTAAACTAATGGCACATCCTAACAATATGCCATCACGTTATAAGATGAGAATAAAACTAGAACTATAATAAAGAACAGAGTAAGTTTCCTGTTGTCCCAGTCTACACTCCATCTGTAATTCCACCTTCTTATTCCCGTCCACTCGGAAAAATGTTGGACTTTTCATTCGCTGTGCACGTCAGGAGGAATGCAAAATGCGAAATTAATTCTCGCAGACTCTCTAAAAGCCTAAAGGTTTCCACTCTCCAACGAGCACTTTTTAATGTGTACCCATTGTGTGTGGTCTCACATATGGCCACGGTTAGCGTAACGTTTTCAGATGATCGCTGCAAGATCAGAACTATTTATAGGAATCTTGATCCTTCGCTAAGTTTCTGACAGTGTATGTATAGGTTTTTTTTCCAGGCCGAAGTGGGGTTTCAAATTTGCAATTGCAAATTAAATCTTTGCTATGCAAGCAGATGGAAGATTTGGTTCTAAAGCTCCAAGCAGTAAAGTAGCTCCTGTTCTCTCGCTGCTGAAAGTCACCTTTATACTTGGAAGAGTGAATTGTTCTATTGTTTGGCGTTCAGTGCTAAAACCGGTATTGGAGCGGGGCACGTAGTGCTGGATGCTGCCAGCCTGAATTAAAGGGGATATAAATGGTTGGAAGTATATAGAATATAATAAAAAAACTATGCTTACCTCTCTGTGCTTCCCCGGTGTCCTCCTATGGGTCTCATTGGCCAGTGATGGGCTAAGCAAGTTGTCATCACTGAGACAAGTCCATCTGTGAAGTGGAGGGGGTTTGTCTCTGGGGGACACTGAAGACCAGTTGCAGGACACCGGGGAAGTGAGGAGAGGTGAGCCACAGCAGTACGACAGGGGAACAGGGCAGACAAAAGAGTCAGTCCTTTGTTAGGCCCATCCAGCTGTCCCCTCCTACTTGCCTCACTTAGGGGCCTATTCCACGGAGCGATAATCAGCCGAATCGTCCTGATTCGGCTGATTATCGCTCCATGGAATAGAGACAGCAATCAACTGATGATCGTATCATTGGCTGATCGTTTATTTGGGTTCAAACTAAGGATGGTCCGAACC
Organism: Dendropsophus ebraccatus; assembly: GCF_027789765.1. Lineage (NCBI taxonomy): Eukaryota > Metazoa > Chordata > Amphibia > Anura > Hylidae > Dendropsophus > Dendropsophus ebraccatus. Next base: position 151,775,416 of record NC_091458.1, read on the forward strand.
GAGTTCGTACGAGCCCGAACTCTCGGCAATGATTCCCACTGTCTGCCCGCTCCGTGGAGAGGGTGGATACAGCGGGAGGACCGCCTGGAAAACTGGGATACAGCCATAGCCATAGGCCTGCTGTATCCACCTGCTGCACAGAGCGGGCAGACAGCGGGAATCTGATGCCGAGGGTTCGGGCTCATACGAACCCGAACCTCGGCAGTTTCGGACCATCTCTAGTTCAAACCTAAAATCATCGGGCAATCAGAGGGTCGGGGAGGGGGGAAAAATGTCATTGAAATCTACACCACTGGAAAAATGTCATTGGAACCTACAGTACACCAGCTCTGAGCTGGCGTTAGTTTCACATTGTAAGCAGTAACTGCTTGTTTGTTTATTTTTTGGCTTGTTTTAGTGAGTACTAAAATGCTTGAGTGCTTGACTCGAGTAACAAGCCCCATTGAAAACAATGGGAGACTCAGGCATTCAACCAGGTGCCCCCTTCCCAACAGAACGAAGGGTGAATGGTTTAACTGAAATCTGAAATCCTACAAAGTGACAGTCTCTCCCCCTTGAGGCAAGACTTTGCTGTTAGGATGAGGGTGTCAAAATATACTTACCACTCCGGCCTTCTATCTATAGGGTGGCAATAGTGAAGATAGAAGTCTGAAGAGGTAAGTATACCGTTCCCCATTGGGTTTAAGGATGTGGAAATTGCCTTTCAACAAACTTTTTGCATACTGAGCATATGGTACTTGGTTGAGCATTACGCTCGATTGAACCCCTGGTGCTCGACTGAGCATGTTCGCTCAACACTATTTATCACTAAAACATATTGAGAAAACAGAGACTTTATTTTTTTTTTACTCCTTATTAAAAAACTTATATTTAGCAACCTACAAAACTGATTGGGATCTTTTGTGGTCAACTCTCCAAATCCCGCAGTATGAAACTAGGACGGCTGCGACCACAACGGTAATTAAAACAACTGCGATCAATTCGTTCTTTTTGTTTAGGCTTACTTCTGGGATTTCCAATGTGGTATTTTTATTCACATCTCGATTACATTCATCTGCATTTCAGCTATGGGACATTAAAGTATTTCCTGGAGAGCAACCACAGTTATGAAGGTCAGGTGGTTACGCAAATGTAACTCTTCCATTGACATCATTCTCAAATTTATTTTGAGTCTACACATTTACAAACTTTCCAAAGCATTAACATAAAAACATATATGGTTGTGTACTGTACATGAGTAACAGGCCTACATCTCGGGAGCTTATAGGCTGAAAATGCCTGACGTCATAGCTCAATGTTAAACCTAGAATAAAATTTTTTACTTTTCTGTAGTTCCTGCAAAGGCTTCCAACTACCTATAATAACCAACACTTGAGAACCAAGGGGGACATTCATGAACGATGCTCACCCTGGTGCACGCCACATTAATTGAAACATCGAGCTATGGAAACTGCGTGAAGTTTGTTTCATAAAAAATAGTCATATGGTGATAAGTCGTATGTGATAAAAGGGGAAAAAAAGAGCAAAAAAACCCCAAACAAACAGAAAATCATAAATGAAATAACCATAACTGAAAATATATATTGCACCTGTTCTATGCTATGGCCTCATGCAGAGCCCGACTTAACTCAAGATCCTCTGCTTATCACCGGGATTTCATGGATTCGACCAAGAAATAGCTGACTGGGTCTGAATGCTAAATCGAAACCATATCTCTGGAGTCAGCTTACAAGTAGAGATGAGCGAACCAGACGGATTTCTGGTTCGTATGAATCAGAAATCTCGGCGGCTGACTCCCGCTGTCTGCCGGCTCCGTGCAGCGGGTGGATACATCGTAAGGAACGCCTGGAAAACTGGGATACAGCCATTGGCTGTCCGCAGCACTGTCAGCGACTGGCGTTTGGAAATGACCATTGGACCACGGCGCTCAGTGGTCAGTCTCAGCCAGTGAATGGCCAGTCATTGATTGGCTGAACTGTATTTTGGCAGCTGTGGGGGACACTGGGAATCCGGGGGAGCTTGGACAGATAAGTATAGACAAGCAAATTTATCAGCTTGCAGCAAAACCGCTAAGTGCCTGCAATTGTTTAGCTGTTTTAGTACAGTTAGTTTGAACTAATTGTACCAGCAGGCCCAGGCAGAAGCACTGGAGGCAGGACGACCCACCCTTAGTGGAAAGAAACCTCAGCCACTCCATGATGTGACTCCATTAGAATCAATGGAACCCTATCATAGAGGGGCTGGAGTTTCCTCCCACTAAGGGTGGGTCGGCCCGCCTCCAGTGCCTCAGCCTGGGCCTGGTGGTACAGTCACTTTAAGGTTCGGTCTGGACAAACCTGAACTTTACATTAGAGTTTGGCGAACCAGCTGAACTGAAATTTTGAAAAGTTTGCTCATCTCTAGCTACCGATTTGGTGGTCTTAGCACTGGTCCTCTTCAGGATCTTCGACATGATATAATTGTTTGAATTTCTCCTCAACTGAACTTCTCTGCTGAATGTTTTTGAGTTATTTGCTCTATGCCTGGAGTTGCACCTTGTATGATGTTTACAAAGCTGACAAATTTTTATTTTGACCAACACTTTCTTATTTAAAAAAAAAAATAATAATAATAATAATATATATACTGTATATATATGTGTATATATATATATATATATATATATATATATATATATATATATATATATATATATATGAACAAATACATTTTTTTTACCTAATTTGGAGAGTCTTTTAAATCTGACTATGCATATTGCTGAACCTTTTTATTTTCTAGTAATTAATTTAAATAAATAGGAAAGACAGAAATATTCATAAATGTGGCATGGAACTTTTATTAATTTGGTGTAAATAAACCCAACTTTGTTTTATCTCAAACTGGTATGAGAAACACCAGTCTTCATAAAGTGGGCTTCCACCGGCTATGAGCAAGCACACATTTGCACCATTTCTGCCACTATCTGCCTCAGCTATATTTAATTTGGTAACTTCCACCATCTCCATCTATCTTGCCACTTATCAATGTCAGATTACAATTGTTTTCACATATTGGGGGAGACTTATGAAAGAGTGTAAATATACACCTGGTGTAAACTGCCCACAGCAACCAATCACCGCTCAGCTTTCAGCTCTGGTAGAATAAAAACTGAGCTGTGATTGGTTGCTGTGGATAGTTTACACCAGGTGTATATTTACACCCTTTGGCTATGTTCACACAATGTTTTTTCAGCTCTGTTTAAAATTATGCCCATTATTTTGGGTCTAATAACGGACGTCATTTAGCAGCCGGGCCTCCCCTTACTGCAATGACTGGTAATTGCACATTATTTTAGTTTGGGGTTACTAATTGGCCTTTGGATGCGGCTTAATTGAAAAGTCCATTGAATTTTATAGTAAAAACGGAGAAAGAATGGTGACAAAAGAAAAACTGTGTGAACTAATAAAAAACGTCTGCTGTTTGCAAAAGACATCCGAAAATAATGATCATGTTCATTACTTTGATAACGTCCGTTATTCAATACACAGTGTGCATTGGACGTCCGTCTTCCCATTGACTTCTATGCATTGCCATTGCAGTCAGTGGCAAAAACTGACTTTTTTTAAATGTCAAAATCGGACGCCTTTTCTCTATTTTTGACGTTGTGTGAACATAGCCTTTCATAAATCTCCCCCATAGTGTTCTCCAAAATGTGCAACTTTTATACAACAAAAAATATAACAAATCAATTGATTAAATGGGAACTCCGGTCAAAGTTGAAAAATCCAGGGGGGAGGGCAGGGAGTGGGGGAATATAATAAAGAAGCTTTATTTACCAGAGTCTTCATCGCTCATGGTCCCCCACTGAGCTCCTGAAGCTCACAGACACGATCTCACTCTGTAATGCTGGCTCAGCCAATCAGTGACTGAGGCAGGACACCACTGCAGTCATTGAATGGCTGAGCGGGTAGTTCTAGTAGGGCAATTAGGAAACAGGAAGCTGGGAGCTACAGGAGCCTGGTGGCTGTACCCACAATCTGTCCCCCCCAAACCACTTGTACCTTCAGATAGCTGCTTTTAATCCAAGATCTGTCCTGGGGTCCGTTCGGCAGGTGATGCAGTTATTGTTTTAAAATCGACTTTTAATCCGGCAGCGCTGTGTCTAACGGCCGGGGCTTACATTAGTATATGCATTAGGCTGGTACAATCTCTCCTTCCCTCCTCCCCACCCTCCTCATCATTAGGAATGCTCCAGGCAGATTGCTTCCTATTCCCCACCTGTGTGTATAATGAACATGGGCTGGATCGTTAAGAAACCTGTGCAAAGCTCAAACAGCAGTAAATGTTCCTGGATCATTCCTAATAATGAGGAGGGTGGGGAGGAAGGACAGAAAGGTGGTGCCAGCCTAATGCATATACAAATGTAAGCCCCGGCCGTTAGACACAGCGCTGCCGGATTAAAAGTTGTTTTTAGGACAATAACTGCATCCCCTGCCAAACGGACCGCAGGACAGATGTTGGATTAAAAGCAGCTATCTGAAGGTACAAGCGGTTTGGGGGGGGGGGGGGGGGCCAGATTGTGGGTACGGAGTCGCTTTAAGCTGGTGATATGGTGCTGCAGAGGCATGGGTGCATATGCAAAGGAAGAGCCCGTGGAGCCTCATTTAAGAGTCTGGAAACACAGGACTAGCCAGATATCCCTCTGGGAAGGATCCTGCCAACGGGTGGCTCCTGTAGGGAAACCACCAAAATCACCATATTAAGGGGCCCTATAAGTCAATGTGATGACAGGGGAAAAAACGAAGGCCAGGTATTAATCCACAGACAGCTGTTTCAGGTTGTTGCTCTTCATCAGTGTGGAGCAGGATTCTGGCTAGGTGGGAGCAATGCCTAGTAAAGCCATGCGGGAAACAGATAGCTAATCTCAGGGAGACCAGCCAAATGATAAGGCTTGGGTGGGTAAGTAGAGCTTCTTTACTATGTCCCCCCCACCCCTTGGATTTTTTATTTGGCTAGAGTACCTCTTTAATTCACTTCAATGTCTTCCTTATTTAAACAGATGTAGCTCAACAGTTGAAACAGAAAAATCTAGCAACAAAAAGTCTGTGCGCAGCCTCAGCCTTAAAGTCCCTCTTGATTGAAGGTCTAATTTAGTTCCCTTCAAATCATTCTTTATTTCTTTCAAAATGAATAAAAAAGACTAACGTGCTTACCAGCGATCAAGACTACAAGGAAGCATGAGGGGTAATTGGAACTTGAGTACAAATTACAAATCTCATGGTTTACATATTCTGCGGCACATCTCAAATTACGAAATGACGCATGACGAAGCAAAAATACACCGGCGCAGGCACAGAAACATTTGTAATCCTTCACACACAAAAATTACGAATTTGGCAAAGATGCCCAAATAAAAGAAAATATGAATGATTTGATTTTTTAAAAGCTGCTTCTGCATTGCAGCCCCCCCCCCGTATCCCCTATAATGTATAAAGACCCACATTACTATGGCTGTAAGCAGTAAGCACTATGGCTGTGGTCCAAGCAGTAAGATTCCAGAGTATTAAGAGGCTAGAGACAAAGGTGTATAAATATTGGTGAACATTTCGGCTTTGCTCACAGTTTCCAGGTCTGGCTCTACCCTGGAGGTAGAGGCTGAATAGAGGTCTGATGGTATGGGGCCCTGGCAAACACTGCTCCATTCACCTCTCTGATAACACAGGTGGTTTACCATGAGGTAATCAGACAGCAGGGTGTGGGGAGCAGAGGTTGGGGGGGGGGGGGGCCTTTCCGATGAGGTTATAATCTTGGGTCAGTTCAGATTTACAGAGGTTACAGTGGCTACTTAATCGACTTACGACACTTGAGATATATATATATATATATATATATATTTCTGATGAGTAATGATGATTGATATACTCATGTACCGTCAAGAGAAAGTAAAGCCTAGTTTTCTGTGCTCTACAAGATACAGGAAACATTCCGTTTCTGTAGATTAGGATGTTAAGAATTTATATAAAACAATATTCAATGCATATATTGTAAGTTGGGGCAGATGTAGTAATAATGGGGGAGATTTATCAAACATGGTGTAAAGTGAAACTGGCTCAGTTGCCCCTAGCAACCAATCAGATTCCACCTTTCATTTTCCAAAGAGTCTGTGAGGAATGAAAGGTGGAATCTGATTGGTTGTTAGGGGCGACTGAGCCAGTTTCACTGTACACCATGTTTGATAAATCTCCCCCAATCACTTTAATGGTGCGTTCACACCTACAGGATCTGCAGCTGATTTTCTGCAGCAGATTTCATTTAAATAACTGAACACAGCATCAAATCTGCTGCAGATCTGCTGCAGATCCTGTAGGTGTGAACGCACCCTAAAGGGGAACTACAGCAGGTTAGACGACTCTAACCTGCTGATATGTCCCTATTACGCAGGAGACACAGAGGATAAAGGTATGTTTCTTGCCTTCATCTTCGGCGCAGTTCCTGTGCACTTAGTCACTTATTCCATGGTTCGGTGAGACCGTTAGGAACATTTTCCCAACCCCATAGCGACCCACCCCTGACTGGCCCTCTCCATTGATTGTTATTAGAAGAGACGGGCCGGTCGGGGTTGGATCTGTCCTATGGGGGTGGGGCAGTGCTCCTAATGGTCTCACAGAACCTTGGAATAAATGACAGGAACTGCGCCAAAGAAGAAGGTAAGAGACATATCTTCCTCCTTGGCACCTCCTGTGCAGTAGTGACATATCAGCAGGTTAGATTTGTCTTATCTGCTGATAGTTTCCCCTTTAAAGGGTTGCTGACATCAAACAAAGGAGATATGACTTGTAATCACCTGCCTCCAGTCTCCGCAGTGGCTGTGTAGATGTTTCCATGTCCTGGCTAAGCACTGCTTAATGCTTTTGGACTGTCTAAAAGTAAAAAAATTGCCATGTAATATGCTCCTCTATGAGGAGCTGTAGATTTGCCATATTCTTTTTTTAATACCCCATTATATAGCTCCCAACTACAAGTAGAGATGAGCGAAATCAATAGTGCAGCATCAGTGTATTACTAATATCATACTGTTCAGCTGTTCTCCTAATATGCAGGAGAATAGTTTTCTGCTGCTGCTCATGAATATTCAGGACTCCTGGGCTCATGCACATAACGGAGAGGACTACTTATTGTCCATGTTATTCAGGAGGATATCTCAGAATCAGCTGCACAGAACAATGTAAGTGATACATCATTCTTTTTAAAGCATACCTGTTAGGTGACTTTTTAGGATAAACTGTCCTGTGTGTGTACATGAGGATTAGCACTATGTCTGGCCATCATATATCTTAAACATGGCATTTTTCTGCAGCACTGTGTCTGTGTATGGCCTTTTTGCTTTCAATTACTTAGGGGGGATGCCTACATGGGGGGGGGGGGGATAAATGGTATACCTCACATGGGTGCTATCTACTGTGGAGAAGGCCTACCACCGGGGCATTACCTACAAGGGGGGTACCTACTGGGGAAGTACGTACAGGGGAAATGTATACCTGGAGGGGCTACCTATAGGGGGAATAACTAAATGGGGGGGGGGGGGAGTCTCAGGAGAGTCATATACACTTTATACTGCCACATTCTAAGTATATGGACTTTTTTCATTCACGCAAGGGTGGGGGAGATAGACGGGATGCGTTACATGGGTGCTATTTACTGGGGGGAGGCCTGGCTAACTACCACCAGGGGGATTACCTACAAGGGGGGTGCCTACTGGGGAGTTACCTACAGGGAAAATGTCTACCTGGAGGGGCTACCTATAGGGGGAATGCCTAAGTGGGGGTTGTCTTGGGAGAGCCCTATACACTTTATACTGCCACTTTCTAAGTATGGACTATCTTTCTTTAATTACGCATGAGGGGGTGCCTATGGGGGGGAGGTAGAAGGGATGCCTAACGTGGTTGCTATCCACTGGGGGGGGCCTACAATGGGGATTAGAGATGAGCGAACCTCGAGCATGCTCGAGTCCATCCGAACCCGAACTTTCGGCATTTGATTATCGGTGGCTGCTGAAGTTGGATAAAGCCCTAAGGCTATGTGGAAAACATGGATATAGTCATTGGCTGTATCCATGTTTTCCAGACAACCTTAGAGCTTTATCCAAGTTCAGCAGCCACCGCTAATCAAATGCCGAACGTCCGGGTTCGGATGGACTCGAACCCGAACCCGGTTTGCTCATCTCTAATGGGAATGCCTACATAGAGGGGGGTTCCTACTGGTGGATAACCTACAGGGGGATGTCTATTTTGGGGGGCTACCTATAGGGGGAGGCCTAAATAGAGGAGGAGCCTTACTTTATGTGCGGCCAACAGCAGTGTAAAATGTATGGGGACCTTAAGTTCTAATCCTTTTGTTTCAATGACAGCTGTGATGAGAACAAAGAATCAAATCTTTTCTGTATGATATTAGCAGCGTCCAAGCATGGAGAAAGTATAATATGTGTGTCTAGCAATTGGAGGGATCGGAGACACGCTTTCCGATAAGTATCTGGGAAACATGTGCTGTATACACCGTCCATATGAACGTCTTGGCAGGACACCCTGCATAGTGTCTGCTCCGTCTGCGTATCCTAAACATGTTCGGAAATGATTACCATAGCGGAGAATTATAGATGAATGTGTATTTTTATTTAGCAAACTCCATAACAACATCATAATGGCTTTGAAGTCGTACTGGTGCCTGGGGAGGTAATGCTTTTGAACAAGGATTCCCAATAGGAAAGAGCAAAGAGAATGTAGACACAAACCAGTGGACTGGTGTAAAAGCCTGTCAGCACACATGTCAAAAACTAATACAAAAGGGGAGAGAATAAGAATTAAAAAAAAATTTTTTTTTAAAGGAACTAAGACTTTTCCTGACATTTTCAGAAATGTGTCAGTAAACAAAGATAAGAACATGCTACCAATATAGCGCAGATACGTCGGGAGATACAGCGGCCAGATATAGGGGGCCTTGGGAAGGAAGCTGTTTATTTATATGGGGCTCTCAACCCCCCAAATAACGTGAGGCCGTCCACTACAAACTGAAGCATATCAAACATGCTTAGTGTGTTACATGTATAATGAACTTATGTATTTTTAATGTTCTTCATCATGCATAAATCCAACGTGTTCATACAGAAAAGGAATATCAGTGAGTTTATGCAAAATGAAGAATTAACGGGATACTCTGGTGAAAAAAAAAAATTCAAATCAACTGCTGTCAGAAAGTTATACAGATTTGTAAATTACTTCTGATTTAAAAATTCCAAGCCTTCCAGTACTTATCAGCTGCTGTATGACAGTCTGACACAGTGCTCTCTGCTGCCACCTCTGTCTGTGTAGCAAATCCCTATAGGAAAGCTCTCCTGCTCTGGACAGTTCCTGACATGGACAGAGGTGGCAGCAGAGAGCACTGTGTCAGACTGGAAAGAATTCACCTCTTCCTGTAGGAGATACAGCAGCTGATACGTACTGGAATACAGAAGATTTTTTAAATAGAAGTAAATTACAAATATATATATAACTTTCTGACACTAGTTGATTTGAAATATTTTTTCTTCTTCTTCAGTACCCCTTTAATAACACAACATAGTGCCAGCGGAGAGCCTATATAATCCTATGTAAAGTATTAAATCCTCTATCAATCCCACAGTATGCTGTCACCATATAAGTGAAAAAACCCACTAGAATATACAGTACTATACCAAAGAAAAAACACATATGGGCATATTTTTCCACTAAAATCATCAGGTTTTATTGATAAGATTAAAGGGAACCTGTTACCACCTGTGCCGGGGTGAAGGCCGCCCTGACCCCCCGCTAGAGCTCCGGATACTTACCCCATGTCGTAAAGTCCCGTTCCTGGAGCCGGTCCCAGGACGGAGATATCCCCGCACTGCTGAGATGAGTCCGACACCCATAAAGAATGAATGGAGCCGTCATTCTCTATGGGCATCGGACTCATCTCAGCAGTGCGCGCGCCGGGCTTCAGATGGGGATATCTCCGCCCAGGAACGGGACTTGGCGACATGGGGTAAGTATTCGGGGCTCTAGAGGGAGGTCGGGTGGCTTTCCCCCCGGCACGGGGGGTGACCGGTTCCCTTTAAAAAAATGACAATATTTAATCTGAGGTGGAAAAGAGATGTACACAATACAAACAATACACCACTAAAATAATAATCCTTGGAAGCATTAGTTTATGGATAAAGGCAATTGTGGTGAGCCCCTGGAGGATGTCATAGCAGTTGGACGGCCGGTCACTTGCTAGGTGGAAGCGTGACGCCACTTCTTGGGGTGGACGGCCGAGATACAGCCGGACCGTAAGGTTTTATCACGTGACGCCAGTGCCTGGTGGGCACACAGGTGTGATGGCACGCCTGCTTTTAGAGAGGAAAGCCGGTTGTACCCTTCTCCCCTGTGGTCGGTGTCCTGTCGGGTTGCTGCAGGGTCCCTTGGGATAGTATAGTCACGGGTGATATAATCACAGATGGTCAAAGTGGTGTAGTAACCCTCCCGAATAGTGGTAGGACCACCCACAGAAAGGGGAAATGTTCCAAGGTTGCGGTGTAAGTGCTGTGCAGGTGGTAACAAATAATCACTGACTCAGGTTGACTTGGTGTACTACTTGTAAATGTGCAGCAGGTAATACAACAAATCTTGAAATGCACTTGATACAGTTCCAATAAATACACGGACATAGAACCACCAGATCTGTAGAATAAGTGCAGAGTAGGATGTAGTAGGGTCGGTAAGGTTAGACTGATGTAGCGTAGTAGAGAGGAGGGTGCCGTGAAAGTCTCAACCCAACTAGTAATGTGCTCTGCCGGGATGTTGGAGTGTAGAGAAAAATGCGTTTTGACCTTTCCTATAGTCTTCCCACCACCTGATTCCCACTAGCTTTGGCGGAACCGTACCAATGGGTGACACAGGCTCCAGACCCTGAGATTTTTTTCAATAGAAGTAAATTACAAATCTCTGGCACTTTCTGGCACCAGTTGATTTGAAAGAATTTTTTTTTCTTTTTTAATGAACAACCCCTTTAAATGCTATTTGTGAACATAGCCTTAGGAAAATACTCATTAGATTGAGTGGCTTATGTGTACTACAGCTGACCAGTGCTCCTGGTCTTTGTTAACCTACTATGTCTGCTGAAGATCAGTACCCAGCCCACGGAGGGAGAGAGGCGATGCAGGCCTAGGGCACGAATACTGTCGACAAGAAACAGATAAAACCCCGGACAAGGCATGAATTGAGGAAACCTAACAAATGGTATCAAGGATTTAGAGACTACAGCGATACAGTATCACTTTCAATGTATTATTTAAGGATAAGCCTAGTTATGGTGTCTTTTTTACAGTGTTTTTTTAAGTCTTTACAGAATCAAATCTAAAATTCCAGTTCTCAAAGCTAAAGATGTTGTATGTATTATACCGAAGTGAAGATGGTCGTGTTGTATGTATTATACAGAAGTTAAGATGGCAATACTGTGTGTATTATACAGAAGTAAAGATGGTCATGCTGTATGTATTATACAGAAGATAAGATGGTCGTGTTGTACGTATTATACAGAAGTGAAGATGGTCGTGTTGTACGTATTATACATGATAGAAGCTGACAGTCATAAAGCAGTTTTTATTAACCATGCGACTGTGATAAATGACGGCCATTAGCATCAGCCCCAGAAATTGGCTGACCTAAACCTAGGAGGGGAAGGCAAATGATTGTGCCAGTGTTAAAACACTCTTTCCATCTGTAAAAACAAGGTCTCTTTACGTGAACACTTATTAATTTTAGTAAGCACAGTCTGGAAATCTAAGGACCCGCAAATATTTCTCTCGAAAAGGCTAAAGGACTATGTGTGGGAGCATGACGTGTTCTACTTTCCGTATATGTCAGAGATGGATATACATATAAAATCACACCATAGCTAAATAATAACGTATGAATAATAAATGGTATATTTACCCTTTAACATCACTTATATACACCAACCAGCCATAACATTAAAACCACTGTAGTAGTTTCTCTTGCAGACTCTCACAGAAACTATCTTCTCTCTCCAACTCAAACTAACAAAAGACCCTCCCACCAGGAACTGACTTTCCGAAATAGGGATGACCGGGACTAACCTCCTATTGGGGGGGAAGTGCTAGAAGAGGAAAAGAGTGTGATAGGTGAGGACAGTGTGAGGCACCCAAGCTAGTGACTGGTGAACATAAAATAGTACAATGCACACATTAACTCTTCCATACCTTCAGCTGTGCAACTAGAACAGGGGAGAGGGAGACATCAAGTGGCCCTCATCATCCCATAGTGTGATACCTGATGGAGTTACCTTTGGACAAGTGGAATACAGGATTTCGTGGCACACCTGTACTGGGATACTACATAGGTAATCAAATGCTTATACAGGGCTGCTTGCCACTTCATGACCACCTGATTCAGGCGGTTCCTTAAAGTGACTCTGTACCCACAATCTGTCCCCCCAAACCAACCACTTGTACCTTCAAATAGCTGCTTTTAATCCAAGATCTGTCCTGCGGTCCGTTCGGCAGAGGATGCAGTTATTCTCCTAAAAACAACTTTTACGCGCTGTGTCTAACGGCCGGGGCTTACATTAGTATATGCATTAGGCTGGCACCACCTCTCCGTCCTTCCTCCTCCACCCTCCCACCATCATTAGGAATGATCCAGAAATATTTACTGCTGTTTGAGCTTTGCACAGGGGTATTAACGATCCAGCCCATGTTCATTATGCACACAGGTGGGGAATAGGAAGCAATCTGAGTGGAGCATTCCTAATGATGAGGAGGGTGGGGAGGAGGGACAGAGAGGTGGTGCCAGCCTAATGCGTATACTAATGTAAGCCCCGGCCGTTAGATACAGCGCTGCAGGATTAAAAGTTGTTTTTATGACAATAACTGCATCACCTGCTGAATGGACCCCAGGACAGATCTTGGATTAAAAGCAGCTATCTGAAGATACAAGTGGTTTTGGGGGGGGGGGGGTCAGATTGTGGGTACAGAGTCGCTTTAACTTACATAGTGTGGTACTAGATGGCGACCACCATTGCTGCAACACAGCTACTTATGAGAGGAACAACCCAGTGGTCCACTGCTGTCAGAACAAGCTCAATGCTGTAAGAACAAGGCCACTGCTGCCAGACCAAGGCCACTGCTGTCAGACTAAGCCACTGCTGTCAGACCAAGCCCCCTGGATCTGGGATCACATCAACCCACAGACACAGTGGTTAGCATTGTCGCCTGCACCAGGGTTCAGGTTTGTGGGGGGTGGAGGGGTTAAACACAGCTCTATGGGATGTACCATTTGCCTCAACATTAACGGAGAACTACAGGCTGGGGTGAATTTTGGTGCCGGTATCCCACAGCTCCAGTCTCCTGGTCCCACAGACGCTTCTGGGTCTGAGTGGGGACCTGGGACGTGATGTGCCAGGCCCGCTTAGCCAGTGATCGGCCGTATCGGAGCCCCACCTACAATTGGCTACATTGGCTACAATGCCTGCTACCCAGGTAACATATAATTTTCTGTATCCAGGCCTTATTGCTCAAAAGTGAAATTGGGCAACTCATTCCACCGTGTTGCTTTTGTACTTAAAGGGGTACTCAATTGATTTTTTTTTTCTTTTAATTCAACTGGTGTCAAAAATTATATAGATTTGTAATTTTCTTCTAAAAAAACTTACTTTTTTCTTATCAGCTGCTGTACGTCCTGCAGGAAGTGGTGTATTTTTTCCAGTTTGACACAGTGCTCTCTGCTGCCACCTCTGTCCAGAGCAGGAGAGGTTTTCTGTTTCAATATTTTTTATTCATTTTCATATTTATAAATACTGAAATATAATTTTACACATAGAATATTTCTATACAATTCTTTGCACACAAATACAATTATCAATGGTATACGGTCAAATATAAAACATCTTTGAACTGTTACAAGGTTTTAGAAAAGTAAAAGGAGTATAGATAACAACAAGAAATGGTATTAACAATAGCAGTAGAGGTTTTCTATAGGGATTTGCTGCTGCTCTGGACAGTTCCTGACATGGACAGAGGTGGCGGCAGAGAGAGTAAGATTGGAGAGAATACACCACTTCCTGCAGGACATACCACAGCTGATGAGTACTGGGAGACTGGAGATTTTTAAACAGAAGTAAATTAGAAATCTATATAACTTTCTGAAAACAGTTGATTGGAAAGAATTCTTTCGTCCCTCCAGCTGTTGCAAAACTACAATTCCCATCATGCCTGGACAGCCGAAGCTTTAATAAAATTGCCACTATAAATTTCTAGGCTCTACCATCCATTGGAATAGAATGAAATACAGTGGTACCTTGGTTTAAGAGTAACTTGGTTTAAGAGCGTTTTGGTTTAAGAGCTCACAGTTTTTTAAAATTGTGACTTGGTGTAAGAGCATTGTTTTGGTGTAAGAGCTCCCTGTACTGGGTGGGAGGGGGGAGCGGCATGATCTGCATAGCACTGTACAGCACTGTACTCTGGCCCAGGAAGTCTCCCTCACCTTCCAAATTGTAACGCTGGGAGTTGTGGTTACCCTGTGCCACCACTAACGATGACGTAAGCCGCACCAGGGAGCGGAGTCTAAGGGGCCGCTGGTCTTCACCAGAGCCCGCTGCAAGGCAGGAGGGATTTGCTGCGGCAGGCGACCCCCAGGTTGCTACCCCTGGCTTGGCTTGCTAGTGGCGGTGGCGAGGTGCAGCAGGAGACAAGTAAGGAGATAGACTGGAACTCAGCAGGAGTCTTGGCTGGAACTGAGAGAGCAGTCAGATGGCAGGAACCAGGAATGGCTGGAACCGCTTGGCAGCAGGGCCGTTTCTAGCACCGGGCGGGCCGGGCCACCGCACGGGGCGCCGAGAGCTAGGGGGCGCCCGGCGGCGCCCGACCCCCCGCACTCACCAAATTCACAGCGCCTCCTGCACCGCATCAGAGTGCCCCCCGGCAGGCCCCCTCCTCCCAATCCACCCCCCTTCCCTGAGGTCGGATCCCACGGACCTCCGTGTTGATGATTGCATCAGCCAGCGCGACGTACCGCACGCTGGGCACGTCAGCCGGCACGTCATTCCTTCATTGATTGGACGCCAAGGGCGCCACGCTCCTGCGGCGCCTCTCTCCTGCCTCACTTCCCGCGGCGGTTGTTCAGTGCCCCGGCGATAGCGGCACCAAGCTTGGATCACGGGCAAGTATTACAACCGGGGTGATGGCGGGGATGGCGACCGGCAGGTAGTGTATGTGTGGGGATCGCAGCGGGGGCATTGGTCTGTTGTTATGGCGGCCAGGTGCTGGTGTGTGTGTGTGTGTGTGTGTGTGTATGTAGAGGGAGATATAGTGTGTGTGTAGGGGGGGGGGCAGGAGAGAGATATAGTGTGTGTGTAAGTGGGGGGCAGAAGAGAGATATAGTGTGTGTGTGTAAGGGGGGCAGGAGAGAGATATAGTGTGTGTGTGTGTATGTAGAGGGAGATATAGTGTGTGTGTAAGTGGGGGGCAGGAGAGAGATATAGTGTGTGTGTAAGTGGGGGGCAGGAGAGAGATATAGTGTGTGTGTAAGGGGGCAGGAGAGAGATATAGTGTGTGTGTAAGTGGGGGGCAGGAGAGAGATATAGTGTGTGTGTAAGGGGGCAGGAGAGAGATATAGAGTGTGTGTGTGTGTGTGTGTGTGTGTGTGTAAGGGGGGCAGAAGAGAGATATAGAGTGTGTGTAAGGGGGGGGGGCAGGAGAGAGATATAGTGTGTGTGTGTAAGGGGGGCAGGAGAGAGATATAGTGTGTGTGTGTGTATGTAGAGGGAGATATAGTGTGTGTGTAAGTGGGGGGCAGGAGAGAGATATAGTGTGTGTGTAAGTGGGGGGCAGAAGAGAGATATAGTGTGTGTGTGTAAGGGGGGCAGGAGAGAGATATAGTGTGTGTGTGTGTATGTAGAGGGAGATATAGTGTGTGTGTAAGTGGGGGGCAGGAGAGAGATATAGTGTGTGTGTAAGTGGGGGGCAGGAGAGAGATATAGTGTGTGTGTAAGGGGGCAGGAGAGAGATATAGTGTGTGTGTAAGTGGGGGGCAGGAGAGAGATATAGTGTGTGTGTAAGGGGGCAGGAGAGAGATATAGAGTGTGTGTGTGTGTGTAAGGGGGGCAGAAGAGAGATATAGAGTGTGTGTAATGGGAAGGGGCAGGAGAGAGATATAGTGTGTGTGTGTAAGGGGGGCAGGAGAGAGATATAGTGTGTGTGTGTGTGTATGTAGAGGGAGATATAGTGTGTGTGTAAGTGGGGGGCAGGAGAGAGATATAGTGTGTGTGTAAGGGGGCAGGAGAGAGATATAGAGTGTGTGTGTAAGGGGGGCAGAAGAGAGATATAGAGTGTGTGTAAGGGGGGCAAGAGAGAGATATAGTGTGTGTGTGTAAGGGGGGGCAGGAGAGAGATATAGAGTGTGTGTGTAAGGGGGGCAGAAGAGAGATATAGAGTGTGTGTAAGGGGGTGGCAGGAGAGAGATATAGAGTGTGTGTGTAAGGGGGGCAGAAGAGATATATATAGTGTGAGTGTGTGTGTAAGGGTGGTGGTGGCAGGAGAGAGATATAGAGTGTGTGTGTGTAAGGGGGGCAGGAGAGAGATATAGTATGTGTGTGTAAGGGGGGCAGAAGAGAGATATATAGTGTGTGTAAGGGGGGCAGGAGAGAGATATAGTGTGTGTGTGTGTGTATGTGTGTGTATGTGTGTGTAAGGGGGGCAGGAGAGAGATATATAGTGTGAGTGTGTGTGTAAGGGGGGTGGTGGCAGGAGAGAGATATAGAGTGTGTGTGTAAGGGGGGCAGAAGAGAGAGATATAGTGTGAGTGTGTGTAAGGTTGGTGGTGGCAGGAGAGAGATATAGAGTGTGTGTGAAAGGGGGGCAGAAGAGAGATATAGTGTGTGTGTGTGTGTGTGTGTGTGTGTGTGAGGGGGGGCAGGAGAGAGAAATAGAGTGTGTGTAAGGGAGGGGGCAGGAGAGAGATATAGAGTGTGTGTGAAAGGGGGGCAGAAGAGAGATATAGTGTGTGTGTGTGTGTGTGTGTGTGTGTGTGTGTGTGTGAGGGGGGGCAGGAGAGAGAAATAGAGTGTGTGTAAGGGAGGGGGCAGGAGAGAGATATAGTGTGTGTGTGTGTGTGTAAGGGGGGGCAGGAGAGAGACATAGAGTGTGTGTAAGGGGGGGCAGGAGAGAGATATAGAGTGTGTGTGTGTAAGGGGGGCAGGAGAGAGATATAGAGTGTGTGTAAGGGGGGGGGCAGGAGAGAAATATAGTGTGTGTGTGTGTGTGTGTGTAAGGGGGGGGCAGGAGAGAGATATATAGTGTGTGTAAGGGGGGGCAGGAGAGAGATATAGAGTGTGTGGGGCAGGTTTATTGCAGGCAGAGGGGGAAACTTTATTACTATGGTGGCTACAGCAGGTGCATTATTACTATGGTGGCTACAGCAGGTGCATTATTACTATATGGTGGCACAGCAAGGGACATTATTACTATATGCTGGCACAGCAGGGGACATTATTACTATATGGTGGCACAGCAGGGGACATTATTACTATATGGTGGCACAGCAGGGGACATTATTACTATATGGGTGCACAGCAGGGGACATTATAACTATATGGAGACACAGCAGGGGGACATTATTGTTATATACAGGCACAGCAGGGGGACATTATTGTTATATACAGGCACAGCAGGTGATCCTACATACAAGGGGCACCCACATACCTACTGACTATACTGCACCTAACAGCACAGTTACTACAGTTTGGAGTCTATAAGGTGGAAAAGGGAATGAAGTTGCTGGAAATGTGCAGAGCCTAAGATGTTTGTCTGGCAGGTTGGGAAGAGACGAATTGTAGCTGGAAGAAATCATCACGGTGGTCCGGGCAAGAGGAAGAGGAAAAGGAAAGTGACACCTCAGATCAAAGAAGACGTCACCTGTGAGTCACTGAATGACACTTTTATATTAAGTAGAACATTATTTGGTAGGGGTGCAACACTGTTCTATGCCATAATACTCACACTGCTTCTTCCTAGTAACCCAAGTAACCCCCCTTCCTTCCCCAGGGCTGAATTGACCGGGGGGGGGGGGGGGGGGGCGCTTTTATCAAGATTCGCCCTGTTGCCAAAATGACCTAGAAACTGCCCTGCTTGGCAGGATACACAAGCAGGAATATATGGGTAGGATACACGGGCAGGATACACAGGCAGGAGTTTACGGGCAGGAAACACAGTGAGCTGGGCCTACACACTAAGGAAAGCATGCAGAGGCTCCAACAGGGAATGTGAGCACAGGTGCAGCTTTATAGATAGGTGATTATGTGCACAGCCAATTAGGGATGCACTGTTCCTTTAAGTTTAAGCAGAGCCGGTGCGTGCGCTCCCTAGGAGATGGGGATGCAAAGCCCGACCATGTGGGAGGAGGAGGAGACTGGGGACGTCCGGGACCATGTGCGGCCAGAGGGACGAACCCGGCTGCCGCCGGGAAAGACAGCGCGGCTGCAGGAAGAGGTACGTGCCGCAGACGCGGTTGTAACACAAATCATAGCAGATCCACTTTAGGCTGGGGATTACATCAGGGGACAGGACTGTGGAGGTAATCTCTCCATAGCTGTAACCCCTCTCTCCCTGGAAAGAGAGTGCTGTATGTATGTGCCCACATCTGTCCTGCTCATTCCTTCATGCTCCCTGCAGTCTCTGTCAGCCCTTGTGTGCCCCATCCTCTCCATTACTGTACAGTAACTTATAATATCACAGATTCTGCTGTTTCTGAATGTTTGTTTCATCTGTTTAACATGTTATTCAGAATAATAAACCATTATTTTTGGGGTGTGGAACCAATTGTCTGCATTTCTATGATTTCTTATGGGAAAATTTGCTTTGGTTTAAGAGTGGATTTGAATTACAAGCAAGGCCTCGGAACGATTATGCTCGTAATCCAAGGCACCACTGTATATAAATTGTGAAACGACAGTTTTTCCATCCAATAAATCAAATATCTCACATTATTGAATAGGTTGCATGGCTAACCATATCTCCTCTACAGTCCAGGCTAAATGGGAGCTGGGACGTGTTTTTCTAACGTCCCCATAAAGCTGCTGAGTGATGTGAGAGTGGAAACCAGAGCCAAAATCTCGGAGATGATTTCCATTAAGCTCCCCATAAATCCACATTCCCCTTCGGTTTCCTACCCTGCCCCAAGTGTGAGAACGTCCCTGCACACGTGCTTCCTCTGTGCGGGTGACATACGTGAGTTATAGCCGCACTATTCAACACTCGGCGGGGATGTAAGAAAAATAGGATATTAATTACATATACTCTCATTCTTCTGCTGACATAATATCCTTTTAGAGGGATTTGAAAGGAGAGTTTAAACTTCGCCTTTTTGGATCTTGTTAAAATGCAAAATCTGGAAAGGTGGATATAGAGTAATTGGTTTATTTTAAGAAAGTGGGACTTTTCATGTATTTCAAAGGGCCTTCTCCTCCTCTCTTGTAATGCTTTTATTTCTATACTGTAAAGGCCCCCGGAGCCATTTGGAAACTCTGCTTTACATACCATTATCTGTAAGTTCAAATAAATATACACTATATACTATGCATGAGAAAAATGTTCAAAATATCAAGTGTGAGCTGGAAACTGCATGTTATTTGTTATTTCTCGGAATTCTTGATGCAGTTGTGGTCAACATCATTAAGGGAGTATTCCACTCAAACATAACTTTCCACATGGTGCTGCTCATGGTGAGACTAACAATTCCTTCCATACTTGTTATTATCTATTCAGTCCCCTTCCCCCAGTTCTGAGCTGCTGAGTTCTGCTGAAGACACACAAAATTGTGAGTGAGCTTTTCTTTCCTTCTCCCCCTCCCTTTCAAGACGGTTGCAGGTAGGGACTTGTTTAAATCAGCTGTTTCAGGAGGGAGGAGGAGGGGTTGAGAGGAGAGATGGACTAAACAGTAGAGATGAGCGAACTCTTCGGACTTTTGGTCCGAAAGCAGTTCGCTCTCTCATTATGCCTGAGATCCCGGCCGCATAGTTGCGCTCCTAGGATCTCAGGCATAATGAGAGAGCGCCGATGCCGTCAGACCAAAAGTCCGGCCATCCTTTCATTTCTACTGAACAGCTCAGATAAAGGTTTTTGTGTCTTCAGCAGAAAGCAGCAGCTAAGAACTGGGGGCAGAAGACTGAAAAATAATAGCAAGTATAGAAGGAATTGTTAGTTGCACCATGGGTCCTTAACCCCTTCAGGACCAGACTGATTTTGGCTTTCAGGACCAGAGCTCATTTTTTAAAATCTGACCTGTCTTATTTTATGTGGTTGTAGCTATGTGATGCTATAACTTTTCTTTCTGATTTTGAGATTTTTTTTTGTGACATATTGTACTTAAGGTTAGCGGTAAATTTTGGCCGATATGCAGAATTTTTTTTTGTGAAAAATGCAATTTTTCCATGCAAAAAATGTTAAAATGAGTATTTTCCTAATTTTAAATTCTCTTTGGCCACCACGCAGGTTTAATCATGTAAATAATAAAAGTATAAGTTTTTCCAACATTTATTATTGTATTGGGGCTATGGGGATTATATGCGAATTTTACTTCATTATTAAGTTACTGGTGGAGGAAGTGCAGCTCAGTTCTTGTCAGATTCTCAGTGAGAGAGGAAACAAAAACAAGACAGTCCCTGCTGTAGTTAAGCCAGGGCCTGGCTTATGCCAGGGCCCCCTGTCAGGGACAACAAATTCAGTTCAGACTATCTTACAGTGTGAACAGATGCAGCTAGAGACCAAGAGTTTTTCTCAAGCAACTACTACACTATGCAGTGCTAAGCACAAATAAGGGAGAGTAGCCATCAAGGAACACCCTAGCCCACGCCAGGAACAAGTCTACAAAGTGTAGGACAGACTCCTGAAGCAATAGAAGCTGATCCCAGTAGGACAAAGCTACCATAAAGAAGGACCAAAAGTAGGACTCACCGACACTACTCTCTATTAATGGCTTATGTATAGTGTGCCGCCATTCACTGAGGGCTATGACTAAATTGCCTGTGGGGTGCTCCTCCTATGTAGATATATGCACAATCCAAGTATTAAAGAGAGAAAGATGAGGGCACTCACCCATTCGTGGCAAGATTCTTCTTTATTCATAAATGTGTAGTTTAAAAGTCCATGGAGACATCTAACATGCGGGCAGACGCCATACCACCTTCACGGCGTTAACATGATGGCCATTTCGTGCGCATGCGCACTTCAACGCATGACGCCTCTCCCGTAGGTCACAGGTGAAATACCTGTTGTGACGGACTTGGAGTGGGCGTTACAAAATGTGAGGTAAAGAAACCTTCTTACATAAAAACAAGAATTATACACAATGAATACTAAAAGTGATCTATATAAACATATTAAGTTCTATCTTATCGTTAAGACCGCACTTTCCCTGTGCTCCTGTAGCTAGTATACAGCGTGCTTCTGTTTTCAATAATTATGTGTTTGTATCTTGTCCTGATTTACAAAATAATCTTTTTAGACCTGTAAATGTAAGACAATTGGTGTCTCCATTATGCTGTGTATGAACGTGTTCTATTATTCTAGTCGCTGCTTAGCGGTTTAAAGGTCGCAAGGTTTTACCGATGTAAAACATACCGCATATGCATATAATGGCATAGACCAAATATTTCGTTTTACAGCAAATAAATAAATAAATTTATTTGCTGTAAAATTAATTTAAATGAATTTATTTGCTGTAAAACGAAATGTTTGGTCTATGCCATTATATGCATATGCGGTATGTTTTACATCGGTAAAACCTTGCAACCTTTAAACCGCAGGTTTTACGAACATGTTTATGCTATAAAAAAACAAAAAGCAGCGACTAGAATAATAGAACGCGTTCATACACAGCATAATGGAGACACCAATTGTCTTACATTTACAGGTCTAAAAAGAATATTTTGTAAATCAGGACAAGATACAAACACACAATTATTGAAAACAGAAGCACGCTGTATACTAGCTACAGGAACACAGGGAAAGTGCGGTCTTAACGATAAGATAGAACTTAATATGTTTATATAGATCACTTTTAGTATTCATTGCGTATAATGCTTGTTTTTATGTAAGAAGATTTCTTTACCTCACATTTTGTAACGCCCACTCCAAATACGTCACAACAGGTATTTCACCTGTGACTTACGGCAGAGGCGTCATCCGTTGAAGCGCGCATGCGCGCGAAATGGCCATCATGTTAACGCCTTTTAAACTGCACATCTTATGAATAAAGAAGAATCTTGCCACGAATGGGTGAGTGCCCTCATCTTTCTCTCTTTAATACTTGGATACCATAAAGAAGGTCTACATATCCTACTGCACAGTGCAGGTAACTGGGACACCCTGAACACCTCGCTACACCCAGATAACGACAGCTGGGGCTCGTGCTACCCACCTAGGACGGGTTCTATGACACTAGGGGGCAGAAGGCAGCCAGACATTGTCTAAAAGTGAGTACAAGTATCACTTCACTGCTAAAGATATGTACTAAGAATCCACACTTCACCCCCCATAACAGAAACCATGTCTCTAAGGACATCTTAACGTGGAGACATGGTACACTCTGTTTGATCTAATGGTTTGCTAAGAACCTCTTTTTTAATATCTATAGAGCAGGTTTTTATGGTGTGTACGCTGGGGGGAGTATGTACGGTGAGCTCTTGCACCTGTAGGTTGCTGTCGCACTTTTTGTTGTTTTTTTGTATGTCTCTATGACATGTCAAAAGTTTTTTCATAAAACAACAGTCACACTTTATGTAGTTTGACCATGTGGTATTTCTAATAATACAGTGGTACCTTGGTTTAAGAGTAACTTGGATTGAGAGCGTTTTGCAAGAAGAGCTCACAGTTTTTCAAAATTGTAACTTGGTTTAAGAGCTCCCTGTACTGGATGGGAGTCGGATTGTGGTATGGGCATGGTGCATAGTGTGGTCTACAGCTCTGTACTCTGACCCAGGAAATCTCCCCCACCTTTCAAATTATAGTAGATTCACTTCAGGCTGGGGCTTACATCAGAGGACAGGACTGTGGAGGTAATTTCTTAATAGCTGTAACCCTTTACCTTTCCTGGACAGAGAGATCTGCATTTATGTGCCCACATCTGCCTGCTCATTCCTTCATACTCCCTGCAGTCTGTCTGGCCTTGTGTTTCCCATTCTCTCCATTTCTGCTATAATGTGCCTGCACTTACACTCAGCTATACAGACTGCTGGTATAATGTGCCTGCACTTACACTCAGCTATATACACTGCTGCTATAATGTGCCTCCACTTACACTCAGCTATAGACACTGCTGCTCTACTGTGCCTGCATTCCCACTCATCTATACACACTGCTGCTATAATGTGCCTGCACTCACACTCAGCCACTCACACTGCTGTATAGAAAAGTTTCTGTCACTGTCCTCCTGCACAGCTGTGATTCTCACTTCCTGATTGGTCCATGCTGAGCACACTCCCTTCCCCATTGCTGTCATGTAACCACACAGACCTCTTACAGCAGCCCTGCTTCTCTATTCTAGCCTGTTGTACTACGCTACTGCCTTATGGGGATTTGTATCTCCATCTTCTGCTGTGTTATCAGGGTTATGCAGTTACTATACATTATACACCACATTCTTATTGCTATACTGTACAGTAACTTATAATATCACATATTCAGCTTTTTCTCATTGTTTGTTTCATCTGTTTTACATGTTATTCAGAATAATAAATCATTATTTTTGGGGTGTGGAACCAATTGTTTGCATTTCAGTGATTTTTTATGGGAAAATTTGCTTTATTTTAAGAGTGGATTTGGATTACAAGCGCCGTAACGACACAAATTATGCTTGTAATCCAAGGCACCGCTGTATACTCACAATCTGTGCATGATAGTATCCCCATCATGTTCCTTCATTGAGTACCAAGACATAAATCACAATTTCAAAATTTAGTCTCCTCCCTGCACCAAAGATCTCAGTTTCAGGCGTTTTTCTTTTTGTGGAGACCCTCAAATAATTGACATGCCTGAAGAGTTCAAAGCAGGAAACTCCCTTAATTACCTTTGGTTCTTCTACTTCTACCACTGTGCCAAAATAAGCCCATAAAAGATAGATTGTTTTTGTTTTTGGTTGCTACAAGTCTGACCATGAATAGAAACAGCAATGTTTTCTTTTCTTTATGTAGAGTATAATTTAAGTTTTTCAGTGTTAAAGGGAAACTGACCGCATGGACATCCATACATGCGTGCAGCCATTTTCCAGTCACCTACAGTACTTAGCGGACATCCCATAGGTGTCCAGCATTTTCGGAAAAAGTTCTCTTTATTCCTCACTGACCGTGTCACAGTGAGGCAGTGATTTTCAACCTTTTTTGAGCCGCGGCACACTTTTTATACTTGCAAAATCCATGGGCACACCACCAACCAAAATGGCACAAAATGGCACTAAAACAGTACATATTATACATATAGTTAATAATATAGATTCTAAATGTATTTATACTCACTCAGTGTTAAACCTGGGCCTGTTTTCTTCTCCCCCCTGTGCTTCTCTCCACCATACTTCTCCCTCCTACTTCTCTCCTGTGCTTCTCTCCCCCCTGCTTCTCTCCTGTGCTTCTCTCCCCATGCTTCTCTCCACCATACTTCTCCCCCCCCTGCTTCTCTCCTGTGCTTCTTTCCACAATACTTCTCCCCCCTGCTTCTCTTCTGTGCTTCTCTCCCCCATGCTTCTCTCCTGTGCTTCTCTCCACCATACTTCTCCCCCCTGCTTCTCTCCTGTGCTTTTCTCCCTCATGCTTCTCTCCACCGTACTTCTCCCCCCTGCTTCTCTCCTGTGCTTCTCTCCCCATGTTTCGCTGCGCATTGCCGGGAAACAAAACACAGGGGCACCATAGTTTGGGGAACTTTCCCTGCGGCACACCCGACCATGTGTCGCGGTACACTAGTGTGCCGCGGCACACTGGTTGAAAAACACTTCAGTGAGGAGTAAATACAACCATTCAACCATTCTGGAGGAGGCATTTAATTCAATCATTCTGGAGGAGGCGGGGTCAGGCGCATACAGTGTCACAGACCCGCCTCTGTGACACTGTCAACACGAAATAATGATAATGTTTTTAAAAAAATGTGGGATCTCAAGGCAAAGAGGTAACTGGAAATCCTATCCATATCTGTGCTGTCAGTTTCCATTTTAATAACTTTTTCAAATATTTTTAATATGTTCACCTCTGGTCTCCACCATGTAACCCTTAGCCATTGATACTGATCACAGCATTCAAACTGAGAGTCTGGGTTAGAGATCCCACTTTGTATGTGCAGACAGGCTAGGGTCCGACCCCTGAACCCCCCCGGCGATCTCCATATCGGACCCCACTGGCTCTGTTAAGACTAGAGCCCCAGGTCGGCAAGTGACCCTTGGCTCTATCCATTCCTATGGAGTGTCCGAAAGTGCTGAGTACACCGGAAGCGTGCTGTACTCATCTCTTTCCGTCGCTCCATAGGAATTAATAGAGCCGCTAGGATCTCCTTCTTTTTCCCTATCCTGTGGATAGGGGAAGGTTAATTTTCCCAGAATACCTCTTTAATAATTCCTGCGATTCTACACACTGTGATAGCAAACTTGTTTATTACTTTTGTGTTTATATTGAAAAAATATGAAAGTAAAAATTTCTTTCCATTCATCCCTTCAGCAGCACAACAGAGGGTTAACATTATTTCTCTTTTCCTACTAACAGAAGAACCAATCATAGTAATACAAGTATACTAACAATTAAGAGTAATTAGCACCAGGCACCTCCCCCTTAGCTATTTAACGCCCCAGAGAACACACATCAGCGTGTTTTTTTCTTCTGTTTTTCTGCTAAGAAGAACCTTCGCATGTCTTGGAATTTCTCAAGGAAGCTTTCAACATGGGCCTCAAGTTTAACACTCTAAGAGTCCATTTTTCGGCAATTATCATTTTGACGGTGCTTTCTCTAACTCATCTCTGGTCACAAAATTTTTTAGAGCACTAAAGAATCTTCGCCCTCCGGTCAAGAGTCCTTTACCTTCCTGGGACTTGCCATTGGTATTAGAGGCTCTGTCTCAACCTCCGTTTGAACCCTTTCAGACAGCGGACATCAGATCTATGTCTTGGAAGACTCTATTTTTGGTGGCTATCACCTCGGCCAAGAGGGTAGGAGAGATACAAGCTCTCTCGGCAGAACATCCGTTTCTGAGAATTATGCAAGACTGCCTAATCCTCCGTATGAAACCCTCTTTTCTCCCTAAGGTGGCATCCCTCACCAACATCAATCAAGAGATTTTTCTGCCAGATTTTTTTCCAGATCCCCAGAATGAGACTCATGCCAAACTCCATACTCTAGATGTTAAGCGTGCTGTCTTAGGCTATCTTGATTAAACAAAGGACTTTAGACGCTCGGACTCTCTTTTTCTCCAGTATGTTGGGCCCAACAAAGGAAAATCAGCGTCCAAAGCATCCTTAGCCCGGTGGATTAAGGGCACCATTGCCCAATGCTACTCGTCCTCAGGTCTATCGGCACCAGAAGGTATTAGAGCTCATTCAACCAGATCGACAGCTACTTCCTGGGCGGAACTGGCACAAGTCTCCATGGACCAAATCTGCAGAGCCACTTCATGGTCATCACCAGGGACCTTCATCAAGCACTACAGGATAGATGTCCTTCCTAACAGAGAGGCGTCCTTTGGCAGGAGTGTGCTGGAACTGGCGACTACGTAAAATCCCTCCCTCTATTTCCATTGCTTTATATGTCCCTCTGTTGTGCTGCCGAAGGGACGAATGGAAAGTTTAGATTTTACTCACCGAAATCTCTTCTTTCCATGATGTCCCAAGGCAGCACAAGCTACCCACCCTCATTAAATAATATTACTGCATACTTCACGCTGATGTGTGTTCTCTGGGGTGTTATATAGCTAAGGGCTAGGTGCTAATTACTCTTAATTGTTAGTATACTTGTATTACTATGATTGGTTCTTCTGTTAGTAGGAAAAGAGAAATAATGTTAACCCTCTGTTGTGCTGCCTTGGGACGTCATGGAAAGAAGAGATTTCGGTGAGTAAAATCTAAACTTTAAAAACTAAAAGGCTTTTTTTTAAAAAAAAAAAAAAAAAGAAGAAGCTTTTTTAAGCTAATTTGTAGCCCCACTGATGACTCCTATGAGCAATGCACTGATTGCTCATAGGGACCGATCCTGAATATAGCATAGCTAAGGCCGGGCCTGGTAAGTATAACAGATCAGCTTTGCGTCATGGAAAGCCCATCTGGCCACTAGACCCCATGGGGGATACCTTTTTAACCACATTTAAATGGTTAATAACCCGATGAGGCCGATACAAATTTGAAGTGAATGTCCCATCAGGTACTTTTTCTTTAAGTATTGCCCATCTATTTAAGTATTGCCTATGTAAGTATTGGGGAAGCTGGTGCCGCGGTCTTTTTTTTTTTAAGCCGCAGCCCTGTGTAGAGCACTGTTCTATTCACAGGCACCGGGCCGAGCCCGCCCCCAGTGGGAGGGAACCCCCACCCCTCTATGACGTGGTTCCATTAGAAACAATAGAGCCCCATCATAGGCGCCGTTTTATACATGGACAATACTAATACAACAATAAATGGTTAAATAGCCAGTGTGGCATGGTACAAACTCGGTAGCTCTCCCTGAACCCTCAAGGCGCCATGATGTCTATGTATATCATTGGTCATTCAGGGGTTAAAAACACTGGGTGAACAAAAAGCGGTAAAAAATGCAGAGATTACTTTTTTTAAATGACATTTAAAAAAGCGATCAATACGTTTAATCGAGAAAAAAATGTTACTAATAAAAACTAGAGTTCATGGCGCAAAAAATGACACCCCATAAGACCCCATAGGTGAAAAAAATAATGTGCTATAGGAGTTACAATAGGGCTATTTTAAATATACCCATTTGCAAAAAAAAAAAGTTTTACTGCTAATAAAAATAGTAAAACGTTAGAAAACGTAGTAAACCTGCATATCGTTGTGTTCAGACCGACCTATAGAATAAAAAAAATGACAGTTTTACCGCAAAGTGCACTGAAGATGGCTGAATCATCTTCAAGGAAATGACTTCAAGAAGTGTTTATGAAATGATCAGATGATCTGTTACCATTTCTGGTTGGTTCCATGAACTATGCTCTGTGTAACTCAGTGGTGACTCCCTATGTAACTCAGTGGTGACTACATAGGCTGACCAGGGAGTTTTTTCATGCTTGTTCTCAATGTTTGTTTGCTTTATTTGTAAATCGTATTACCCCTACAAAATGAGAACAGAGAAACTAGAGACCCTTTGCCAGCAGACATAGGAAAAAAAAAAATCTGAAGGCCCATTTGGGTCCTGTTTCTATTGCGGTTTGACCTTTCATCTGAGATCCTGGCTGGTTTACTGTTACATTATGAATCCTAAGAACTATTTTCTTTGTAAAGAAGTGTATGGATTTCTCCCCAGTTTGCTTGCCAGACACCAAAAGGAAAAGGGGGTGGGTGCACTTTGTGTAAAAGGGTTATGTTCTGCGAGTTGCGACTGTTTGGAGACTTTGTTTACACAGAATGAATGGTTTATGTTTGGTGTTCGAATGGCTCCCAGCACACACATTGGAGAGCCCTGCGGAATCCGGACCAAAAATCATAAAGTGCAGCACAAAGACAAATTAGTCATTTAATCAGGGAGCGCTTTCTGCTTAGATTGTCAGGATCAGTAGGGTATCTACACACAATGCCACCTGTGTTAGACGTCCAGAGGGGGAGTGGGGGCTTGTACTGAAGTCAGGGTTGAATTCAAATCTGGAACTGGTAATTGGTGATGGTGAAACCGAGGTTCAGAGCCGCAGCATAGTGGGAACAGTGTGACACATCCCTGTATATCTCATTTTGGAGGTTTCATATCCATGAAGTACGGAAGGAGTCATTACAGGGGAATTTGGGTTTGATGCTTTTCCTCCTAATTATAGCCCTTGATCAGAATCACCTCTTGTTGCTTATGGTAAATGTTAAGATTCAGGTTAAAGAAGTTTTAGTGCTGTTTGACAGGAGAGCTGACCATACAATGTGAGCACCCCTTGGATTCTCTGCTACTAAATGTGGACATGCAGCAGCTATGCACTTGCACACCTAGTGGCCATATGTATAATGTTGATTTAAACCTAAAAGGAGAAGTCCGGCGAAGTATTATTAAAGTTCTACAAATCACCAATATACACTTATTATGGGAAGGGGATGATGGCAGAGGGATGCTCAGTGTCCCTCCGTGTCCCCCTGCCATCATCCTCTCCAACAGCCCGCTTAGCTCTGGGAGTCGGATTGTGACGTCACCATGTTATCCAGGAAGTGACATTACCATGTTATCCAGGAAGTGACATCACCATGTTATCCAGGAAGTGACATCACCATGCTATCCAGGAAGTGAAGCCTTGATGCAGCAGTAAGTGCAGGGAAAAAAGCACTTTATAAGCATTTCCCGTAATAAGTGTATATTGGGGATTTGTATAACTTTTGGGGGGCAATACAATACTTTCCGCCAGACTTCTCCTTTTAAAATAAGCGAGTATATTGCAAAACTGCTTGTGATCACAACACCTGTTCATTTTGCTATTTTTTTTTTTTTTTTTGCAACCGTGCCTTTTTAACCTTTTACAGTTGAACTAACATACAATACATATGTATTCCATAGTTATCACCTATCAAAAGGAAGGACAATCAGTGAACCAAAAGAAAGCTACAATAGCACAAATTATTGGAAATGTTTCTAGCCTAGTCTGATAATTTTGTACTTACTTTTTGGCTGCTGCTTTTATTAGGCTGTGTAATTCTCTGGGTAAAGTAATGACTTGCAATAGTTCACTTTGATCAGCAGTCCAATGGCTGAGCGACACAAACTCCCCAGGCACACTATGTTGCCTCAACGACACTACTAACGTCCTGCTTACAGCTTCTGTATATGGTCTATCATGGTATAGCTGCCTCTAGTGGGGACTGATAACATTGCAGGTATACACTCAAATGCAATGGGTTATAAGTACGACAAGACAGTAATATATGGTGCAATATACACTACCATTCAAAAGTTTGGGGTCACCCAAACAATTTTGTGTTTTCCATGAAAAGTCACACTTCTTTACCACCAAACGTTGTCAAATGAATAGAAAATAGAGTCAAGACATTGACAAGGTTAGAAATAATGATTTGTATTTGAAATAACATTGTTCTTACATCACACTTTGCTTTCGTCAAAGAATCCTCCTTTTGCAGCAATTCCAGCATTGCACACCTGTAAATAGTTCTTGCACAATTTGGAGGTGTGTTTAGGGTCATTGTCCTGTTGTAGGATGAAATTGGCTCCAACCAAGCGCTGTCCACTGGGTATGGCATGGCGGTGCAGAGTGATAGCCTTCCTTATTCAGAATCCCTTTTACCCTGTACAAATCTCCCACCTTACCAGCACCAACCCCAGACCATCACATGACCTCCACCATGCTTAACAGATGGCGTCAGGCATTCTTCCAGCATCTTTTCATTTGTTCTGCGTCTCACAAACGTTCTTCTTTGTGATCCAATCACCTCAAACTTGGATTCATCCCTCCACAACACTTTTTTCCAGTCTTCCTCTGTCCAATGTCTGTGTTCTTTTGCCCATCTTAATCTTTTTAGTTTATTGGCCAGTCTCAGATATGGCTTTTTCTTTGCCACTCTGCCCTGAAGCCCAAAATCCCGCAGCCGCCTCTTCCCTGTAGATGGTGACACTGGTGTTTTGTGGGTACTATTTAATGAAGATGCCAGTTGGGGACCTGTGAGGCGTCTGTTTCTCAAACTAGAGCTTCTAATGTGCTTATCTTCTTGCTTAGTTGTGCAACTTCTTTTTCTACTCTGGTTAGAGCCTGTTTGTGCTGTCCTCTGAAGGGAGTAGTACACATCGTTGTAGGAAATCTTCAATTTCTTAGCAATTTCTCGCATGGAATAGCCTTCATTTCTAAGAACAAGAATAGACTGTCGAGTTTCAGATGAAAGTTCTCTTTTTGTGGCCATTTTGAGCGTTTAATTAACCCCACAAATGTGATGATCCAGAAACTCAATCTGCTCAAAGGAAGGTCAGTTTTGTAGCTTCTGTAACGAGCTAGACTGTTTTCAGATGTGTGAACATGATTGCACAAGGGTTTTCTAATCATCAATTAGCCTTCTGAGCCAATGAGCAAACACATTGTACCATTAGAACACTGGAGTGATAGTTGCTGGAAATGGGCCTCTATACACCTATGTAGATATTGCACCAAAAACCTGACATTTGCAGTGAGAATAGTCATTTACCACATTAGCAATGTATAGAGTGTATTTGTTTAAAGTTAGGACTAGTGTAAAGTTATCTTCATTGAAAAGTACAGTGCTTTCCCTTAAAAAATAAGGACATTTCAATGTGACCCCAAACTTTTGAACGGTAGTGTGTATATATATATATATATATATATATATATATATATATATATATATATATATACACAGTACATTTGATAGTTGCAACTAATTGACTATATATGGTTCACTTTCTATGTACAAAATGATCTTTCGGTGAAAGAATGTTGTTTTTTTTTGTTCACCAGATGATTTGTTTGTTCAATGGCCGTTCAAGCATCAGCCTACTGTAGCAAATAAGGTAACACACTGGTATTGCTAAATACTATTAAAACAATCCATAATAAAACTTCTGCAGGTAAACAGGTTAGGGGAATACTAAGATTATAGCCCTAGGTCCACACTGAACCAATAGAGGCTAAAAGAGTGACTCTTTGGCTTCCCTTAGATGGTATGTGCCTTGTTTCATATGAGCTTTGACACTCATGCAAATTGAAGGCTATGTTCTCACTAAATGTTTTTTTTGTCTGCTTGAGTCCAGGTAATGTCAGTCATTTTGAAGTAACGGACGTTATTTGCACTTAAACGCATGAAAAAAGACTTTTTGGGGATATGGCTTATATCTGTTTTCACTAGTTAAAGTGATATTGTCACCCTTTCCCCTGTGTGTGTGGTTCTTAGCACCATTTAGAAGCTTGTATCCTGCACATTTCATATGTACTTTTATAAACTATGGGGGAGATCTATCAAACATGGTGTAAAGTGAAACTGGCTCAGTTGCCCCTAGCAACCAATCAGATTCCACCTTAATTCCTCACAGACTATTTGGAAAATGAAAGGTGGAATCTGATTGGTTGCTAGGGGCAACTGGGCCAGTTTCACTTTACACCATGTTTGATAGATCTCCCCCATAGTTTATAAAAGTAGATATGAAATGTGCAGATCTCACTTCTCATAATAACTCATGCAGACACTAAGGCTCGGGAGGCAGTCAGTGCTAGTCAGTTCTTCTGAGTTTGTCAGTTCTGTTGTTCCTGTGTATGGGTACCCAGCTGTATCCAGAGCCAGAGAATCTACTTCTAGGGGCCTGGCTGCTGGCCAGAGCCAATATTGCAGCGCTAAACCACCAAAGGATCCAGTCTGTCCATGCTATGTGGGTTGTCATCTCATTTCAAGTCCTTCAAACCACAGAGGTACCAGTCCCAGGGGCATAACTACCACCATAGCAGCCCTAGCAGTGTTGTTCCAACGCTGATCAACTCGGTGGATTGCCCCATGTGAAGCTCTGCTGAGCTAAAGAGACTATGCCGCCTCCGCATTGCATTGTATTGTCTGAACTGTGCACTAAGGGTGAATACGCAACCTATTGAAAACAAGTGTATCTCGTCTTTTTCTTAAAGAATTAAAAAATTGCAATATTGAAGAGACTGGTATTAAGTGCTTATTTCTCTTTTCTTCAAGTCTGCAGCCCAACCAAAGCTATAAAGGCCTTCATCAATACTCCTTTAGGCTACGTTCACACTACGTATATGTCCGGCCGCATATTTTACGCAGCCGTAGATCGTATACTTTCCATTGTACGCAAACTAAGTAAATCTCCAGCCGCTTATTCACGGAACGCGCTACGGCCGGAAACTTACGTAGTGTGAACATAGCCTAACAGTGCCTCCTCATGTAGTCTCCCTTCTCTTCCTGCCAAAGTTCTCTTATATAGCACACTATTGGACTGCAGAAGTCCAAGAGAAAAATGTAATGAAGCAAAGCCTATGTTTAGATTTCCCAGCTTTTTTTAAATCTAGCGTGACATCCAAAGCCATATTATAATCTCCCACAAATAAAGGTTTCCCCATAAAATGTGCAGCCAAGGTCTTGAGCATCGAGTGGAAAAACTGTACCTGGTCCATGTTAGAAACATAACAGGAAAGCAAAGTCACTGGAGAGCCTTGTAAAGCTCCAGTCAGTAGCAAGTAACGTCCTTCAGGATGGTGGTGGATACCAGCTGGTGACTGGGGCTAGGTACCTAAGTCCGGCAATAAAAGGATGTATACATTCAGAAAACAAACCACACTTAGTAACTATAGCAAAAAGCAGATAGTGCTCATGTGCAGGACCCGAGATTTTTTATACATAGGTGGAGAGAGAATAGAATCCACTCACATCATCATGTTGAGAGCACAACAAATTTTAGGGCTTGAATGTATCAATGCAGAGAGGAATCGATTGCGACTGCCTGTCATCCTTGTTGGTTGGTTTCCACCACCAGGATGAATTAGGACTGTGAAACTGAAAACACTTGGATCAATGGAGGTGCTGCACTCGGAATGAAATTTTAAAAGGTTTATTGCAGAGAACGATGCGTTTTAAACTGAAAACATGATAAAACATTTGAAAAACCCACCACAGGAGCAGTACAAAATGAGAGCTCCACAGAAGAAGAATTGTAAACCTAACTTACATATAATTGTGCATACATAATTAAGTTCAATGCATATACTGTAAATGGGAAAACAGTAGAGGTGGAGATGTGGACGGCAATATGTGACAGTGTCGGTAACTGGCATTGAGGGCTAGAGGGACTTAAGGCCGTATTCCACGGCCCGACTCTGAGGAGCAAACGAGCGCTGTGGGCGCTCGTTTGCTCCTCGATCCTCGCTCATGGCTGCAGCAAGCGGGTGAGTCCGGGGAGGGCCGGGGGAAACTGGGGGGGGGGGGGGGGGGCTGCCCGGGTGATCGCTGATCGTCCGGGCAGCCCATAAGATATAGCGGCGGTCTGTTGCCACCAGATCGCTGCTATATAAGTCATTTGTCTTACAACATGTTGAAAGACAAACGACTTCAACAATGAGCCGATATGAACGATGCCGACTGATCGTTGCCTCCTTTTCCACGGCACAATTATTGTTCCAAGGAATAGGGCCTTTATTCTTTGTCTAGGACAATCAACTCTCCTAGTAGTCATAGACGCTGGAGTTTGAGTTTCCCTGCTTCAGTGGACAGGTCTGTACCCAGTGCCCCCTCCCCCCCACATGCACACACAATACAAAAACAGGTTTAGTCTGGTCTGAAAATTTGAGCTGTTAAAATTTTCATTGGTAGGATTGGCAGGAGGCCTTTGAAAGAACGGAGCCAGACAAGCAGGTCTTCTCAGACATGTGACCTCTCTGGAGTGTTCCCAAAATCACGTGTCGATACAGGTCACCAAGGTGGTCAGGTTATTCAAGGTTGATGGCTGGTTATGACCAGGTAGCTCGTCCTCATTGGACAGACTTTGCCAGATCAACACCTTGTCATTCCAGGCCAGTCCTACAATAAGGGTGCAGAACTGGATGGCCTATTGCCACATGGTTGCAAACCCTGGTGCAAGCAGAGTTCAACAGAGGCCACAGAGAATGCATGACCCCGTCTCTCAAAAAACATTCAGAATGTGGCCAGAAACAAGGACTCCTGGACTCTGGGCAGCCATGCTCCCAAAGGGGCCTTGCCCACACCAAGCCTTCTTCAGATAGGAAGGCAATGAATGAAACCTTGGATCTTTCCGTGGGGATTTTGTGCCCATCCAGCTCGAAGTAAATCATGCACATGCCATGGAGGGAAGGGGTAGCTGGACACCTGCAGTGGCATGGTCTGGCAACGGAGAGAATGGAACAGCTGGATGTGCTAGGACTTGTGGTTCCTCAGGAAGCAGAGTAGAAATAGCAGGCGGAGATGTTATGCAGATACTGCACAATTGCGTTCTGGCGCCTTATTTCCCGTAGCAGCCCATGTACAATATTCTTGGGCTTACCAGCGTTGTTCATTGCCTGAGTGTACTGTAACTGGTTTGCCTTCCAGATCCAATGCCATGCACTGAGGCACAGGGTGAAACTGGGAAGGCAATGGGATATAACACCGCAATGGCAGACAAAGACATCTCCTCTGAGACCAGAGACAACTCACTCTGAGTGTGGGATGTCATAGGGAGAAGATGACTATAACTCCCTCCTGATGGACTATAAACTTTTGGCCATCAAGTAGTCAAACAGTTGACTCGGGATATTCGAGAGACCCTTATCATTACAGTTCCTTCTTCAGTTCAACTCCAAACCGAGGTGACGCAACATGGCCGCTGCCTAGAAGAAGTCCTTGAGTCTCTCACCGACTCCTGATGTGCCAGGTTAGATGCTCTGAAAGATCTTTAATCCTTGTCTCCCACAAAATGCCACATTCTAGAGTCACTTCTTATAAAAAAAAAAAAATATGATGTCATTTCATTTTGCAATTAGGAAAAGGAACGTAGTTTTAACACTTGTGATGTATTATGTTTATGAAGAAATTCCTGTAATTGTGGATGGAAATTAGGCACATAGCCTATAGCTGCCCTTTGGGAGTGTTACTCCCAAGTTAAGAAAGTGTCAAGCCTCAGGTCCCATGAGTGCTTCATTCTTACTCAGGTAAATACAGATGGAAAGTGTGCTGCAATGTTCCGTGGTTTCCGCCCAGTGCCCAAACCTCTGCCATTAAAGGATTCCTTCATCTCACCAAGGCTAACCTGGCACCAGTTGCATAGTCGGGGTGATGTACAAATAGCCGTGCTTTTGTTAGTCCTTATTCCCTATAGAAAGGTAAATTCAAAAAGCAATTATAACAAAGAACAAGGAGGCCCTTGTCCTGGCACACGCCTGTACAGTGTTACATGTGTGTGTGTGCTTCATCATCCAAAGGAGAAACACAGAAAGACATAGAAACTTGAAAAGGTTGATCCAAGACCGCAGCCTGTAATGTGGTATAGAGGTTTATACCTATTAACTGTTTCATCCTTCATCGGCATTCCTCATGTCACAGCGCACTGTAGATCTGAACTTATACCCGACTATATATCTCTGTGCTGACTAAAAAATACTTAAAAAAGTTCATCATAAAGTTCAGGCTCTACTGAGATATCCCAGGAATTATTAATATTAGCAGGGGCGTAACTACCACCATAGTAGCCAAAGCAACTGCTATGGGGCCCGCCGCATCAGGGGGCCCTGTAGACCGCTCCTGTTATACACTGTGCCCCCTGAGCCATCACCAATTAAAAGTTTGCTATGGGGCTCAGCCATTTCTAGTTACGCCCCTGAATATTAGCCTTGGGGGCGGGAAGGTGGGGGCGGTAGGAGAGCTGGGACAGGTTATTTCATATTTACATACAATTTTGTGTAGCTTTTCAAGATGTTTGGGCCACAAGTTAAAATTACATCCCCATGTCTATGCTTTCATGAGACCCTGATTCCAGCAGCCGAGATCTAAGCTATTTCAATCTTCACCTATTTCATTTGTTGGGGCATTTTCTCCTTCAGGCTATGTTCACACTGAGGAATAGGCAATGAATTTCAAAATGGATCCGCGGTTAATTTTATGTGCATTCCGCTTGAAATTCCACCTGTAAAATATGTACAGAGCAATGTCTCTTTGTGTTCTAAGAAAATTACGCTCTGTTGGTCACACAGCGGAAATTTACATTTTTCGACCCAAAAATTTGACGCGTCAAGTCTTTGGGCGGATTCCGATAGAGGAATCCCATAGAAGTCATTGGGGCTTTGAATTTGCGCTTTCCACTTAAATTCTGCGCCAATTCCGCACTAATTTTGTGCCAACTAAAGAAGAGGAAATTTTCATCCTCATGAAAATTTGCTCTTCAATTCCTCGCCTATTCCTCGGTGTGAACATACCCTAAACAGAAAATGAGTAGGTGTTTTCTGCCCTATCTAGGAGCAGCATAAACTAGTGACAGAGGAGCTGAACAGAATGATGTATCACTTATATTGTTCTGTGTAGCTGAATAACTAGGACTCTAAGCACTGGACACTAGTCCTCTCCATTATGTGCTTGTGCTTTGTGCATTTAGACACGGAATCCGCTTGAAATTCCGTAAAAAAAAAAAAATTCTGTTACAGATCCTCATTCGGGCGCATTCATACTACAGAATCTCCGCCACTGGACCTTGTGCTCCCCCGTGACTCTCTGCCCTTGCCATAGACTCCATTCTATGCTCGGGCAGATTCCGCCGTCCGCCTAAAGAATTGACAGAGGAATATTATAGTCAATAGGGCTTGAATTGTGCTTAAAATTCAGCTCGAATTAGAGATCAATAGGCCAGGAATTTCAAGCAGAAAACTTTCCTCTTCAATTCCTCGCCTATTCTTCGCCTATTCCTCAGTGTGAATGCACCCTGAGGAATCTGCGCTGAGAAGTTCCAGCGAATTCCATCGTTCATCCTCACTCGCGGCCACGTGCGTTTCTGCCCGTCCCATAGACTCCATTCTATGGTTGGGAAAGAATTCTTTCGGTGGATGGCGGAATCCGCCTGTGCATAGAATGGAGTCCTTGGGACAGGCAGAAATGCATGTGGCCGCGAGTGGGGATGAACGATGGAATTCGCTGTAACTTCTCAGCGCAGATTCCTCAATGTGAACCCACCCTTACAGCTTGCAGCAGATCAGGAGCTCAGGAAAGCCTTTGTGACACTTGTGCCACAGAGTAAACACATTTTTCTACATTCTGGAAGCACAGATGGATATATTAAAGGTACTATGTGTCTTCTTAACCTAACAGCTATATAACAACATCTGCTGTTTGGAAAGTGAATTGCAGCTGACAGATTCCTTTTAAGGCAGCATAAACCTAGTAACAGATTTCCTTTAAATGGCTCTCATTGCATTCTTTTAGTATGTAATAACCCATGCATTGATCAACTGCTGCCCCTGTTTACACCCAGCCTAAAACCAATGCTGTGCAAAATTGTGATAGAGATGGAAAGCACCTGTGTTATTCTGCTGAAGGGTTAAAGTATTGTTATAATGTTCCATTAATTCTACAGAAGCTGGCACACCTAGTAGCACATCTGATCTGATATTCTGCCAGTTCGGACATGACCTCAAGGCTTTCATAAACATCATTCATTCGCTTCTGTACTTTATCTTTTCCTCCATTTCTAGGGCTCCTGGTGGTTTTTAGACACCGCAGCTTACAAAAGGAAATGTTTTCACACTTTGTACCCAAGGGAAGTCTTGCTGTGTTACACAGACTACTAAACCGGCACACATCAACTACTGAACTAGTACACAGAAAAGTTTATAAACCCATATCTACATCAACCTGTAAGTAGATGATACTCTACTCTATGCAGATACTGTACATAACTTTCTGTAAATAAAAATTATGGGTGCACACTTGCTATGAAATGTGAGAACTGTGTAAGAAAATCAACTGTATCAACTACTTAAGTCCAGCACAAACAGGTCTGTAGGCACCAAGCACTAAACAGATGCTAGTGGTTGATGGAAAGTCTCAGATAGGCTGCAAATAACCTACTAGGTCATTTGGATGATTACTTTGACAGCAGATTATTGTCAAAGGACCCACCACGGAATAGGTGCAGAGACTTTAAAGTGACTGTACCACTAGGCCCAGGCTGAAGCACTGGAGGCGGGCCGACCCACCCTTAGTGGGAGGAAACCCTAGCCCCTCTATGATAGGGTTCCATTGCTTCTAATGGAGTCACGTCATGGAGGGGCTGGAGTTTCTTCCCACTAAGGGTGGGTCGGCCTGCCTCCAGTGCTTCTGCCTATGCCTGGTGGTACAGTCACTTTAAGCAGATTCCACCATGCAGCCTCCGCTTGAAGTTCCGCCCATCCCATAGACTCAACGATATTTGCTGGAAAATTCCACCGTCCGCCCAAAGATTTGACATGTGAATTTTTTGTGTGGACAGTAGAATTCGCTGGCAAATATCATTAAGTCTATGGGATTGGCGGAACATCAAGTGGAGGCTGCACGGTGGAATCCACTTGAAGTCTCTGCGCCTATTCCATGGTGGGAACATACCCTTAGAAGCCAAAACTGTCTAAAGCAGAGAATCCCTTTGAGGTGGATTTACATATGGTGACAAAAAGGTTCTGGAAAAAAGATGCTGCAGCCAAATGTTATCCGGAAGTCAATTAGGAAGCATAAAAGCTATACCTACAATTCTTTTTTTTTTTTTAAAACCTTTTTTTTATTTTTTTTTTAATTATATCCAATTCAAGTTCAAATAATGTGTCCATTCCATTTTTAGGGCAAATATTTACACACAGAGAAAATACACAGAAAAGTGTACTAAATAGTAGATTTCCAACCACCACCCAAGTGGCCCACTGAGAAAAGAAAAAGCTGAATTTATTCATATGTTTTGCCAATGTCAGGGCCTTGAGAGATATTGGGTAGAAGTATTTATTTCGAATTTGGCCAAGTAGACCATAGAGATGCTCTTCTGGGAGATGACCCAAATGTGGAGAATTCTAAAATTAGTAGAGCAGAGCTCATTCTGCATTTTTTCTACACCAGGCTATTGATTGTTCGGAAGTGTTTTTCCTCAGTCTCCCCTACCCTTAACAAAGTAACATAGTTAATAAAGTTGAAAAAAGACAAGAGTCCATCAGGTCCAACTTACAGAAACCCTACTGTGCTGATCCAGAGGAAGGTAAACCCCCAAGGAGGCAGATGCCAATTGCTTCTCCACAGTGAGAAAAACTTCGCCCGACTCCAAAACAGTAACCAGAATAATCGTAGGATCAATGTCCTATCACATAAAATCTAATGCCCATAACTTGTAATATTATATTTTTCAAGAAAAGTACCCAGACCTCCCTTGTCCCTTGTACGTATCTAATGAATCAGCATCAACATCATATGGCAGAGAGTTCCACAGTCTCACTGCTCTTACAGTAAAGAATCTGCGTCTGTACTGGTGGGGAAACCTTCTCTCCTCCAGACGTAGAGGATGCCCCCTTGTCATGGTTGCAGACCTAGGAGTAAAAAAATCACTACAAAGATCTCTGTACTGTCCAGTCATATATTTGTACATTGTGATTAAATTGCCCCTTTTTTCTAGCGTAACTAGCCCCATGCTTGATAACCTGTCTTGGTCCTGTAACCCACCCATTCCCTTAATGACCTTTGTCGCCCTCCTTTTCCCCCCCTCCAAGTTCAGCTGTGTCCTTCTTGTATACCAGTGCCCGGTGCTGTACACAGTATTCCATGTGTGGTCTGACCAGTGATTTATAAAAAGGTAAAACTATGTTCTCATCTTTAGAATCTCGGCCTCTTTTGATGCATCCCATTATTTCATTAGCCTTGGCAGCTGCTGCCTGGCACTGATCACTAAAGTTGAGTTTACTGTCCACCAATACCCCCAGGTCCTTTTACGGAAGCAGTTTTACCCAGTGTTTTATTATTTAGCACATAACTGTACTTATTATTTCTACGTCCCAAATGCATAACATTTATCCACATTAAACTTCATATTCCATGTATCCAGCTTGACCAAATCCTTCTGTAATATGATATTCTCCTCTGTGGTGATTACTTTACCCCATGGGTCTCAAACTCAATTTACCCGGGGGCCGCTGGAGGTAGAGTCTGGGTGAGGCTGGGCTGCATCAGGTTTTCCACAAGAAGGGGACTGGGGGGAGCTGGGGGGTGACACAGGGGACTGGGGGGAGCTGGGGGGTGACACAGGGGACTGGGGGGGGGGAGCAGGGGGGTGACAGGGGACTGGGGGTGACAAAGGGGACTGGGGGTCTCTGAGAGGGGACTGGGGGAGCAGGGGTGACCGAGGGGAGCTGGGGGGTGACACAGGGGACTAGGGGTGACAAAGGGGACTGGGGGTTTCTGAGAGGGGACTGGGGGTCTCTAAGAGGGGACTGGGGGAGACACAGGGGACTGGGGGGAGCAGGGGTGACAGAGGGGAGCTGGGGGTGACACAGGAGACTGGGGGAGCAGGGGGGTGACACAGGGGACTGGGGGTGACAAAGGGGACTGGGGGTCTCTGAGAGGGGACTGGGGGTGATAAAGGGGACTGGGAGTCTCTGAGAGGGGACTGGGGGGTTACACAGGGGACTGGGGGGACCTGGGGGGAGCTGAGAGGGGACTGGGGGGAGCTGGACACACCCCTCCTCCTCCTCTCACCCCCGACACTGGCGCGCTCCTCTCAGCCGCACATGCAGCTCCTCAATCTCTGGAGGAGGAGGCCGCGGGGGGACTGCAGGGTGAGGTGATCGCATCGCTGCAAGTCCTG
This sequence comes from Dendropsophus ebraccatus, assembly GCF_027789765.1. Lineage (NCBI taxonomy): Eukaryota > Metazoa > Chordata > Amphibia > Anura > Hylidae > Dendropsophus > Dendropsophus ebraccatus. Next base: position 151,816,918 of record NC_091458.1, read on the forward strand.
GGGCTGTAAGGCAGGATCGGGGATCTGCACTGCATCCCCTGATCCTGCTGAACAGCCCCAGGACTTGCAGCGATGCGATCACCTTGGAGTCCCTGCGGCCTCCTCCTCCAGAGACCGGGGAGCTGCATGTGTGGCAGGGACGCTAGGGGGCGGCAGGTCTGCCAGGAGGCTGTTGGCCCCTGCACTGCACAACTCCCCTCCCACCACCACCGCCGCTGCCCACCTCTCCGTCGTCTTCAGGAGGCCGGCCGAACAGCTGCAGCCGTCCCTGATGCCGGCCCCCCCCCTCTGCCGCGTCATCAGCTGCTCAGCCGCGATTGGCTGAGCATAAAGTTAAGCTCAGCCAATCGCGGCTGAGCTGCTGATGAGGGCCGCACTTACAGGGAAGCTACCATTGAGGTGGGGGCCGCAAACTAGTGTCCCGAGGGCCGCAGTTGGCCCGCGGGCCGCGAGTTTGAGACCCCTGCTTTACCCAGTTGCAGAATGGAAAGTGATAATGGTCCGATGTGAAAAATATTATCGAGAACAGGGCAGGACCTACTATTCCTTTTTACTTTGTGTTGTCTTTCATCACTTGAGGTGCATTTTATTGAAGACAGAAAACAACGGCCGTTATTTTCAGTATGTAGCTACAAACCCTATTTTAATAAAAAAGACAGTGTGTGAACATGACCTTAGACCTATCTAACTTGTTCTAAGTTTGTTTACTCTCATCTTTTTTTGTGAAAAGATATACTTCATGACAGTAGGAAATTTTAGTCGATACATTAAACATTTTTGTAAAGAACTTGAAAATGTCAAAATCATTTTTTTTTTTAATTCTCAGCTTGCAACAAAGATAGTACCGCAACACTAACACAGTATCGGCTGTGACAATCAGGCACATTATCAGGACGATCACGTACAACTATAGAGGTGACAATCTGGTACACTGGGTGGCGATTATGTACAGTATCAGGGACGACTACCAGGTACAGCAATAGAAGACAGGGATAACTATCGGGTACAGTAACAGGGGTGACTATATGTACAGTAATGGGGGGTAGGGGAGACTATCAGGTACAGCAACAGAAGACAGAGACAACTATAAGGTACAGTAACATGGGTGTCTATAGGTACATTAATGGGGGATAGGGGAGACTATCAAGTACAGCAACAAGAGATAAAGGAGACTATTAGGTACAGCAAGGGAAGACAAAGGAGAGTATTACATGCAGCAACATGGCCGACAATCAGGGTCGGACAATCTAGCCCATCATCAACAGTATTAAGTACTGCACTGTGGCACTGCTGGAAAGGTATTTTGTGGTATTTTGTGCTGCACTTAGGTATTTGGCAGTGCTGGACAACTATTTTGTTCTGCATTGTGGTATTATTTTAGAAGTTATGGAAAAGTAACATCGGCGGTTGGTACTCATCAGCATATGGCCTTCTAAGTCTGAGCTTACACTGTTCCTCCAGCTCTTGCTCTCACCCAAAGGGGCTGCAAGCATGCTCTGGCTGCAACTTGAAGGACTAGTTCACACATTTCTAATGTGTCCACAGCCCCAGAGATTTACACCAGCTCTAGCAGGCATAAATAATGATAAATGAGGTGCAAGAGAAGGCTTCATCTCCTCTGTGCCTTGCCGCACCCACCAGCCCACCAACCAAGCGTACAAGGTGTATGTATGCAAAAAGGCTTACATTAAACCACTTGGTTATAACAGCCTCCTCTTTTCTGAGAGTTTGTCTGTTGGCATATTTGACCCTTCATCCAGAGAACTATTTGTAAGGTCAGAACCTGAGAGGGCTTCTACTCTATAACATGTTTAATAGAGTTGAGGCCAGGGCTCTGTGGGGGATAATCAAATTGTCCCACAAAAAACTCACGCACTCATGCCATTCTACCAAATAATGTTCTGCAAAATGCAAAAAATTCAGGCATTCATTGACTCACAGGTGACGTCTTCTTTGATCTGAGGCATCACTTTCCTTTTCCTCTCCATCTGGCCAAGATCACCATGACAGTTTCTTGCAGTTGCAATTTATCTCTTCAGAACCTGCCAGACAAACATCTTAAGCTCCACACTTTTCCAGCAACTTCCCCTTTTCCCACCCATAATGTCCCAAACAGTAGTAATTCTGCTTTTTGGTGTTATACACAGTAGGTATTACTTACACTTTGGTGTAAGTGAGTAGGTATGTGGGTTGCCCCCTGTATGTAGGATCTCGTGCTGTGCCCTCCATATAGTAATAATGCCCCCTGATGTGTGCTCCATATAGTAATAATGTCCCTGGCTATGCGCCATGTAGTAAAAATGCACTGTGTCCCCATAGTGAAAATGCCCCCTGTGCTGTGTCACCATAATAATAATGCCCCCTGTGCTGTGTCACCATAGTAATAATGCTACATGCTGTTTCCTCCATATAGTAATAATGCCCCCTGCTGTGTCCTTGATATGGTAATTATGCCCCCTGCTGTGTCCTCCATATAGTAATAATGTGCCTGGCTATGCTCCATGTAGTAATAATGTGCTGTGTCCCAATAGTAATTATATCCCCTGTGCTGTGTCCCCATAGTAATAATGCCCCCTGTGTTGTGCGTCGATAGTAGAAATGCCCCGGGGCTGTGTCCCCATAGTAATAATGCCCCCTGTGCTGTGCCCCCATAATAATATTGTCCCCTGCATTGCCCCTACACAACAAAAAATAAACCATTATACTCACCCAATCCGGGCATAGAGTGGGTATTCCTCTCTGCTGGCTGTCACTGATTGGCTGAGCGGGCAGTCACCCCAGTTGCCCCAGTCACTAAGTGGCAGAGTGGGCAATCACTAAGAAGGGCCATGATATTGCTTCCGGAAAAAGCCAGGTATGTCAAATACCCAGGCAAAAATGACAGTCGACAGCTGTTAATAGGACCCGGTAGTGGCACAACAGAGGCATGAGTACAAGTAAGTTTACTTTGTTTATTATTTTCCCGCCCCCCCTTGCCTGCCTTTTTTTAAATTTTGTGGGACTTCTGCTTCAATATAACAAGAAAAATAAGAATCCGGCATAGCGGAAGTTACTGGAGGGAGGCCGTTGCTCACCCAGATAAACTAACAATCAGCTGTTCCTTCACACTAGACACCATGCTGGATCCCGCTTGTAAACAGTGCTATTGTGCATGTTTATGGTGGGAATGTAATATATATGTATATTAATTGTGTTCCTTCTACATGCGCAAAGGCACTGTTTACATGCAGGATCCAACATGGCGCCTAGCGTGAAGGAACAGCTGATTGTTAGCTCTGGGTGAATGACGGCCTCTCACCAAAAACTCCAGATACACCGGGCTCTTAATTTCTTTGTTATTTTAAGGATTGCAAAGTGATACAAGTAATTGCCCACTGTTTATGCACATTGAATATTGCATACCACTATGCACTATGATTGTTACCCGTTTATATACCTTTGATGGTTGTAATTTACGATTTGTTTATGTATGATAATTATGATGATGTCACTGATCAGGTGCAGGCTGATGTGGATGTTATATACCAGCCCTTCCTGCTTGAAAAAGATCTCAAAGAAAAAGAGACAGAAACGTTGTCCACACACCAACATCTCCACTAGGGATGGTCCAAACCTGCCGAGGTTCGGGTTCGTATGAACCCAAACGCCCGGCAGCAGATTCCCGCTGTCTGCCCGCTCCGTGGAGAGGGCGTATCCAGTGGGAGTAACGCCCTGAAAACTGGGATACAGCCTATGGCTGTGGCTGTATTCCAGTTTTCCAGGCGGTCCTCCCACTGGATCCGCCTGCTCCACGGAGCGGGCAGACAGCGGGAATCATTACCTAGGGTTCGGGTTCGTACGAACCCGAACCAAACTCGGTTCGGACCATCCCTAATCTCCACCATGGCCAATACAAAAAAGCTGTCACAAGGCCGGGATGGGTTACAGGACAATAAGCAAGCAGCTTGCTTATTGGCAACAACTGCTGGTGCAATTATTCCAAAATGGAGGAGACACAAATGACTGTCAATCTTCTTCCGCTCGTGGCTTGTACAAGATCTCTCCTTGTGGGGTACAGATGATTCTGGAAAAGGTATGAAAACTGTCTAGAATTACACAGGAAGACCTGGTCAATGACCTGAAGAGAGCTGGGACCACAGTCTCAAAGATTACTGTTAGTAACACACAACATGCCAGCCATGCTCATGCCAGCCCATGACCAGGCCCATTTAAAGTTCACCAATGACCATCTCGATGATCTGGAGGAGGCATGTGGTCAGATGAGACCAAAATAGAACTTGTTGGTATCAACTCCACTCACCGTGTTTGGAGGAAGAAGAAAGATGAGTTCAAACCCAAGAACACCAACCTTGAAGAATGGCAGTGGAAACATTTTACGTAAGGGGGGCTTACAAACTGTTTTCCTCAGTAAGAACATTGAAGATGAGTCTTCCAGCATGACAATGACCTGAAACAAAGAGCCAGTAGCAGCTCTGTAAGAAGCATTTGAAGGTCCTAGAGTGACCTAACCAGTCTCCAGATCGGAACCCAATAGAAATTTTTGGACAAGATGATACCATAAATGTGGGCCATAATGTATATCATAACCCAGGAAGCAATACAAGTATATATATGTGGTGTCCCTCTAGTAGTATTCATTTATGCACCTGTCAAAATGTCCACACAATAAGTGGTGGATGAAGTTCCTGGCTTTGGCCGGGACCCCTGACAGAAACCAAGTGCAGATGCAGCAAAAGACTCTATTCTCCATATAAGCAACTTTGTTCACTATGCAGTGCTAAGTCAACAGTAGGGGAGAGCAGCCACCAAGGAATACCCTAGCCTACACCAGGAACCCCTCAAAAAAGTTCAGGACAGACTCCTGAAGAAAGAGAAGCTGACCCCAGTAGGACAAAGCTACTGTATAAAGGTCTACGTATCCTACTGTGCAATGCAGGTAATTGGGAAATCTCAGACACCTAGCTACACCCAGATAACCAACGACTGGGGCTCCTGCTAACCACCTGGGATGGGGTCTAAGATACCAGGAGGCAGAAGGCGGTCAGACTTAGTCTAAATGTAAGAACAAGTATCACTTCCCTACTTATAGATCTCCACAATAGTTACATCAGAGTACAAGGTCTACATTGGGAAAGTGCTACTCTTGCAAGCTCCTCTCCTCTTCTCTCTACCTCTACAAAGCACTACTACTACTTCTACTCTTTCCTAGAACCTACCTCAAGCACTAAGTTAGCACTCAAGTCTGTGTCAAGATTACTACAATCTGCACAACCTGTTCTGTTGTCTTACCAAAGTTCCTCAATAAAATTGTTTTATAAACAAAAAAATAAAGAAGGTAGGAGAGGGCACTCACCATTAGTTGTGATCTTCACAGGACATTCAGGGACTGATAGGATGCCAGCACTTAGATGAAATGAGGTAACAGCTGGTTTGTATGCATGCGCGCTTCTTCGGACCAGCTGTTACCTCAGTTTATGTGCTGGCAAGTGCTGGCATCCTGTCTATCAGCCCCTGAATGTCCTGTGTGTGTTTTTTAAGTAAGCACTGAAATAATGAACTAATGGTGAGTGCCCTCTCCCACCTTCTTCATTTTTTGTTTATAAAAATATAACAATTTTATTGAGGAACTTTGGTTAGACAACAGAACAGGTTTTGCAGACTGTAGTAATCTTGACACAAACTTGAGTGCTAACTTAGTGCTTGAGGTAGCTTCTTGGAAAGAGTAGAAGTAGTAGTAGTGCTTTGTAGAGGTAGAGAGAAGAGGAGAGGAGCTTGCCAGAGGAGCCCTTTCCCAATGTAGACCTTGTACTCTGACGTAACTATTGTGAGATCTATAAGTAGGGAAGTGATACTTGTACTCACGTTACTCTGGATATAACCAGAGACTTTATATACCGTGCATTTAAGACTTGCTGTCCATACATAACCCTACGCCGCCTATATATTTTCAAGGTAGTGCCAGTGTCTGTTGCTTTATGTGGATTGTTATATTTTTATATATCAAACACACGGGACTCAGGACTGTCTGCCACTGTTCGCACCTGCACCTATAAACACACGGTACATCTTGGGTTATTTTTTCCCTTCTCTGTGGGTGGTACCGACATCCCCAGTGGGTCAGTTACCACTCCAGGTTGCCGTAACAAGAGCCCAAGGGACCCACAACAAACCCGGAAGGCTACCGACCATTTTGGAGAATACAAGCCGGTCTTATACAATCAAGTACCAACACCACAACTGTGTGCTGGACTAGCACTGGTATCAAGACATATAATAATAACATCAATATATATATTTTTTTAATAATTCGTTTGAGTGACACATGAAGTGAAGCACAATTTTGAGAAGCACCCTGTTCTGTATTTTATTTTTTATTTCCCAAAGTTTACTTCCTGGTTCCTAGATCTATATACATCTATACACTTACATGTATAAGTACCAGCCAGGGCATTTCCTCACTCTTCTGGCAGCTCTAATAAAAGATTATGCCAAAAGAGGGCCGAGTCAGGATACCAGTTAGGCTATGGCAATATGCCCGGCTTCCTACTACTTGAAAAAAAAAAATGGTTGTGGTTAACCTTAGATTCTGGAACCGCACCTTAAGAGGGCATAACGCCAGTAGGTCACCATGCACATTTTTGTAAGCCTCCCTGCTTATTGGTTCATGCTACACATCAAAAGAATAGGTCAAATATTTTTTATATTGCAGTTTAATGTAGACAATCATAAGGATAATCAATTGTCACTAAAGCCTTTGAGGAATCCAAATCTTTCTTGTAAGGAAGTGTCTTCACTCTTCGCAGTCATCACATTGCTCGAATCATCTTACATTTGTAAGATACTTCAACACATTAGTTAAATTTGGCTTTTTTATCTCGAGTAATTCAGACTTAATGGAAATGGATCGCCTGCTCCCACATTTCTCTTGCACATTCAGCTACATCTTAGACATTTTATTGTACCGGTGCCATAAATTTCAACAGTAGAGTTGGACTCGTATTTCGCTTGATTAGTGAGCTCGGACCCAGGAGAGGTTTCACTAGGTTACTAAGGGAGCCAACTCCTCGCTGTTACTGCCAAGACCCGTCTGTGGAGGAAATCAGAGCAAATTCCCTTACAAATTAAGGTGGGTAATTAAAGAACAATGGGCACCATTTAATGGTTAACCCATGAAGCCTATAAGGAACATTTCAATGCAATGCATATCTGGCTGATTAAAGCTCCTTAGAAGTCTGTGCTTGTTGGAGTGTGCTATCCTTTCATGCTTTCAATGAATCCCTCACATTGATCAGGAGCGACTCAGATGTTTCCAAACATTTCACAAATTACTGCAATAATGTAAAGATTTGTCCTTACTTTAATATATCGAACGCAGGTATCCATCGCAATAAGTGGAGGATGAATGTGGCCAAAGCTGTAGGAGTCAAGTAGTGTACTAGAGGCCATTTAGGTAAAAGATCAAAATTATTTGAAGGGAAACATTAATGGGACTAAGAAGAGGTCTGATTGAAATCTGGAGAATTACTCATTATACCTTGACGTCTAAGGTGGGACTTGGTGTATTACTGTAATAACAAACTAGAGGTTGTACAGACCTTATGTTCAGGCCTGTATTTGGAGTACATGCTGCCCTAGGCACCTTTGAGTGCTGGCAGCTCCCCAATACTTATTGAGTGTGTGGTTTGTGAGAGTGTGGCCCCCAGTATCAGGCCCCCAGCATATTACCCCAGTATAGAGAGTGTAATCCAGCTTTTCCAAATTCCTAAGTGTGCCTACTCTTCAGCTCCCCAACCTCTGCTCATACTGAGGTGCCAATACCCCTGGGAAAGCTGGGTGACCTCCATCATACTGACTACAAGATGCTGGGAAAGCTGGGTGACCTCCATCATACTGACTACAAGATGCTGGGAAAGCTGGGTGACCTCCATCATACTGACTACAAGATGCTGGGAAAGCTGGGTGACCTCCATCATACTGAGTATAAGATGCTGGGAAAGGTGGGTGACCTCCATCATACTGACTACAAGATGCAGGGAAAGCTTGGTGACCTCCATCATACTGACTACAAGATGCTGGGATAGCTGAGTGACCTCCATCATACTGACTACAAGATGCTGGGAAAGCTGGGTGGCCTACATCATACTGAGTACAAAATGCTGGGAAAGCTGAGTGACCTCCATCATACTGAGTACAAGATGCTGGGAAAGCTGGGTGACCCCGAACCCTTTGACCCCACCCCCTTCCACCCGCGGACATCGCCCCCATTTTCCTTACCTAGGCCATGCCAGATTGTGGTGGTCTCCTTCAGGCCCAGGCAGGAGGGGGTGCTCCATCTTTTCTTGCAGGGCAGTGGCAGCCCTCACAGCTCCTTGCATCAGTTGTAAGGCAGGGAAGAGCTGTGCTGCCTGCTTCGTCACTAAAAGCAAGGAGCTGACAAATGTGACTGCTCCACACCCTCTCCCAGCTGCAATGTGGCTCCATCCCCATGATCATGGCCCCGCCCACTCCCACCAGCGACCATGGGGGTGGGGAATCTTTTTTTATTTATTTGCTCTGAGGGTGCCTCCCCCTGCAGGGTGCATTGTGGCAAATACGGCCCTGCTTATGTCTACAAAATCCATTGAATGTTGTTGGTTTCCAAACTTTAGGCCTCCTACTACACATACTGTAGCTGTACTTGGGACCTGCCATAGAAATATATGGGCTTATTCCAGAACCTACAGAAGAGTGGATTATATTAAAGGGGAAATCCAACAAAAAAAAATTTCATTTAAATGAACTGGTGTCAGAAAGTGCCAGAAATTTGTAATTTGCTTCTATTAAAAAAAATCTCAAGTCTTCCAGTACTTACCAGCTGCTGTATATCCTGCAGGAAGTGGTATATAGAAAATCTCTCCTGCTTTCCAGACTGGAAAGAATGCACTTCTTGCAGAACATACAGCAGAGTTTTTTAATAGAAGTAAATTATAAATCTCTGCCACTTCCTGGCACCAGTTGATTTGAAAGTGTCTTTTTTTGCTGGAGTACTTCTTTAAGTTTGTGATTTTAGATTTTTTACAATCTGATATTGGATACATGGGGGCACATGTATCATTGTGTTTGGGCCATTGTTTTGGCTAATTTGGAGTTTTAGCGAACAGTGTAAAATTTTGTGCAATATTTATAAAGGGCCAAGCTGTTATAGCCAAAAAATTACACACGAAAATTGCAATTGGTCTACTCATTGGAGCAACCTTGTTGCTGAAGCATGTACTTCTCCTTGCACGGTGTCCTGAGTGGCAACCGACCCACCCAGACTATCAGTACTGCCACCGACAGAAAGGGGAAAAATAACCCAAGGTGTCTGGTGCTGTGTGTATAGGTGCTGGTGGGTAAAAGATCTGACAGAGTCACAGTAATGTAAAAATAGAACTTTACTGGTAATTTCTTAAAAATGTCCCCGCATCTCCGGCGCTACGGAGATTTATGCCTCTACATAAATCCCGTGCGCTCTGGTGCGCACAGCCGAAAACCTACGCCAGCTGAGGACTGGAGTAGGTTTTCGGCGAATCTTTAAGTGAAAAAAAATGCTGAATCGCACGGGCTATGAGTCCGCACCTCCCATTCCGCCCTCTCCACACCCCCTCCCCGCCCCCCTGGCGTACCCGCTGAAAAGAGCCGATTTGCGAATATTTTATTCGCAAAACGGCAGATTTGCGGATAAAATATTCGCAAAACGGCCCTTTCCGCCTAACAAAAAAGATACGCCACATGATACATGCCCCCCATAGACTTTAGTGTTTGACTTTAGTATTGTGCTTAAGGAGGTGCTTGAGAATAGAGTAGAGGTAGTTGTAGCGGTGCTTGAAGAGTAGAGTAGAGGAGAGCAGTTTGTCAGAGGAGCCCTAACCCAATGTAGCTGTGTACTCTGACAGAACCTGAAGATATACTTTGTAGTGAATAGTTAACTTGTAGTTGTGTTTAGACTTTGGTCTGACCACCTTTTGCCCTTCAGTGTGGAGCTACCCATCCTTTTAGGGTATTATAAGCCCCAGCCGTGGTTATCTTGGCATAGCTAAGTGTCCAGGGGTGACCCAGTTACGTGCTCTGCGCGATAGGATACGTAGACCTTCTTTACGGTAACTTTGTCCTATCGAGGCTAGTTCCTCTTGCGCTCAGGATACTGCCCTGCTCTGTGTAAACGTGTTCTCGGCGAGGGTCAGGGTGTTCCTTGATGACCTCTCCCTTTAAAGTGCTTAACACTGCATAGTAGATAAAGTGGCGGTACTAAAAGAACTGTCTCCAACTGAATCTATACACTGGGGAGTCTAGACTAGACTGACGTAACTGACTTCCTCGCACATGGAGCTAACTAACTCCTCCTTCATGGGGTGAGTGTGTGCAGGAGAAAAGAGATAGGTTAGAAGTAAAGAGCACCTCCTATTGGTCAGTAAGAAACACATGGTACAACAGAAACATTAACCCAACACTGACTTCAGCTGTGCAATACATAGACATAGAAAATACTGACATCTAGTGGCAAAACTTTAGAATACCTCATCACCACTTTAACCTGAAAGAAAAGGCTTTTTGACAGGTGCACAGGAGCAACAAAAACACCTGCGGTGGGACACCACACTACTCCATGTCTCAAGTCCTGTCTCAGACCAGGAAGCGGCCAGGCCACATGCCAGGGAACCAGAGCTGCTAAGCCAGAGTGGCCAGAGTACCCCATTAAAGTGAATCTGTCAGATGCAATTCAAATTACAAACTGCTGACACTTTTGGATAGCTGTTAGGGTAAGGCAACATGTGGTACCTTTTATACATGTGTCTGTGCTTCCCTGCCATCCCTATCCCTGCTTCCAGTTGATTATAAATTAAGCAGGGTCAAGTATGGGAGGGGAAGTGAGGAGGCATTATAGCCCTCATCACTTCAGAAACTTATGAAAGCCTCTTTGACACCAGAAATTAAAACATTTTTCCAACAATCTGGAAGCACATACAGATATATGAATGGTACCATGTGTTTCCTTGCCCTAACATTCAGCAGTTTGGAACATGAACTGACAGAATAACTTTAAGGCTACAAACACACTTGCCGGATTCGCAGCGAGTTACCTCGCTGCCTATTTGCAGCGAGACTCGCTGCGGATCCCAGCCCTATTCTTTCAATGGCAGACAAAATCGCAGAAGAGATGTACATCCCTGCTGCGATTTTGTCTGCAGCCCGCCCCATTAACCCCCCGGCGGCCGGAGATTATACATTACCGGGTCCCCGCTCCTACTTGCTTCGGGGCAGGAGCGGGGACCCGGTAATGTATAGCCTGGCCGCCCCCCTGCTGCCCCGATCGCCCCCTCACCAGCACTGATCACCCCCTGCAGCCCCTGGCCACACAATCGCCCCCCGCAGCCCCCGGCCGCACGATCGCCCCCCCGCAGCCCCCGGCCGCACGATCGCCCCCCGCAGCCCCCGGTCGCACGATCGCCCCCCGTAGCCCCCGGCCGCACGATCGCCCCCCGCAGCCCCCGGCCGCACGATCGCCCCCCCGTAGCCTCCGGCTGCACGATCACCCCCCGCAGTCCCCGGCTGCATGATGGCCCCCCGCAGCCCTCGGCCGCACGATCGCCGCCACCTCCCCCCCGCAGCACTGACCGTTCCCCTGCGGCTCCGTTCGCCCGTTCGTGATCGTGCGGCCGGGGGCTGAGGGGGTGCAATCGTGCGGCCGGGGGCTGGGGGGGTGCGATCGTGCGCCGGGGGTTGCGGGGGGTGGCGATCGTGCGGTCGGGGGCTGCGGGGGGCGATCGTGCCGCCGGGGGCTTCGGGGGATTGTGCGGCCGGGGCTGGGGGATATCGTGGGCCGGGGGCTGCTGAGGAGGCGATCGGGGCAGCAGGGGGGCGGCCAGGCTATACATTACCGGGTCCCTGCTCCTGCCCCGAAGCAAGCAGAAGCGGGGACCCGGTAATGTATAATCTCCGGCCGCCGGGGGGTTGATGGAGCGGACTTCAGACAAAATCTGTCTGCCATTTAAAATTTTGTCTGCCATTGAAAGAATAGGGCCGGGATCTGTAGCGAGTCTTGCAACCGGCAAGTGTGTTTGTAGCCTAAAGGAAGTGTATATGGCAGATATAAGCTTACAGATGCAGTTAGTTTTCTCAGTGTAATCGTCCTCATGCTAGTTTTACACATGACAGGTTTTTCCTTTTTTGGGGGGGGAAAACTGCCAGTGCAGTTGTTGTGCCAGGGCAAGAAGTGGATTTAAATGTTGAATCCACTTTTGGGTTTGGCACAAAAACTGCCAAGTGTGACAACAGTATCGAGCAAATAAATGGCAAATCCATTGGCAACAATAACATGTTTATTAGGCTGGGGTCAGGTCCTCATTGCAACCAAAACCCGGAGTAGATTGAAAACACAGAAAGGATCTGTTCACACAATGGTGAAATTGAGTGGATGGCCGCCATATAACGGTAAATAACGGCCATTATTTCAATATAACAGCCGTTGTTTTAAAATAACAGCAAATATTTGCCATTAAATGGCGGCCATCCACTCAATTTCAACATTATGTGGACAGAGCCTTTCTGTGTTTTCAATCCACTACGGGTTTTGGTTGCAATGAGGACCTGACATGAGGACCAAATACTGCCTGAAGTATACTGTGTGTGAACCCAGCCTCATACTGTACAGGGACAAGTGTCTGTTTTTTTAATCCAGCCATTTAATTTTGTTGTTTAAAATCTTATATTTCATAGCATTATGATCAGCTGAATTAGACAGGAAAATGTATTTTAATTCTAGCTTTGTACATAATGGGGGGATTTATATAACATGGTGTAAAATAGAATTGGCTCAGTTGCCCCTAGCAACCAATCAGATTCCACCTTTCATTTTTCAAAGAGTCTGTGAGGAATGAAAGGTGGAATCTGATTGGTTGCTAGGGGCAACTGAGCCCAGTTTGATAAATCTCCCCCAATACGGTTACTTTTATACTAATTTTGTACTTATTTGCTTAATTTAGCTTATACAGCCCCTGGAGCTGGCTGTGTAGGCTCTGTTTTCTATTTGCACACAACCTTTATGATTCTCCTCTGCAAAGCACCTTTTGTATGCCCTCCACTCTTTTTCCATTATGAGTGAGCTGTCCTCCAACGTTTCTTTACCCCCTGTCCAGTCTTTGAGCTGGTTGCTTAGCGTGGTCTTCTCTTGGCTTTATCTCCTGATCGGCACAGGTCTGAACACTCAGACCAGGACCGATCAAAACGTTTGACACGTCTCTATGACATGTCAAAAGTTTTTTTGTAACGACAGTGACACCTTAACTGTAAAAAATAAATAAATACTGAGTACATCTGTATACACCTTTACGTTTGTATTCTATAAAATGTATCTTTCCATGGGAACGTGGGGGCAAAATTGCTAAAACTTTCATTTTCTTAGACATTCTCAGGTCAGCATTGTCCTCGATATTTAGATTATATAACAGTGATTTTAAAGGGGTTATCTGGGGGGGGGGGATCTTTAAAATCAACTAGTTATATAGATTTGTAATTTGTAATTTATTTCTATTTAAAAATCTCCAGTCTTTCAGTACTTATCAGCTGCTGTATGTCCTGCAGGAAGTGATGTATTCTTTCCAGTCTGACACAGTGCTCTCTGCTGCCACCTCTGTCCATGTCAGGAACTGTCCAGAGCAGGAGAGGTTTTCTATGGGAATTTGCTACTGCTCTGGACAGTTCCTGACATGGACAGAGGTGGCAGCAGAGAGCAGTGTGTCAGACTGGAAAGAATAAACCACTTCCTGCAGTACATACAGCAGCTGATAAGTATGGGAAGACTTGATATTTTTAAATAAAAGTAAATTACAAATCTATAAAACTTTCTGAAACAGATGATTTCAAAGATTTTTTTCCCCTTTTTCCTTTAAGGTTATTAAGTTACTACATTATAATTGTAAAATGCAGTCAGAATATTATATATTTCCTGTATCTACACTCAGTCACCCATGCAAAGTGAGCTGGCCAAGAAGTCAACATCTGATGACACCTGCTACATTGTGTTTCTGCGTGAAGTAAAAACTAATAGAGAAACAATGTTAATGTATGTAACAAAAACCGAGTGGTCATAGACCTGCGCCGACTCCTAAAGTCCCAGGAATTCTAGTAGCTCTGCATCCTATTGCTTTAATTCTCCAGTTACATCAGAGTTAAATCCAGGCAGCATTCTAATATTCCAGCATCTAGGTAGAGCCATTCCTTCCAACGCCTCCCGGAATACCCTTATTTTGGTCAATCATCTCTGACAAGGTTTTCTTTTGCTTCATAAAGAAATAACAAGAAAAGAGAAGGAAAAAAAAATAGATTTTTCTGTGAAATTGAAAAATAATCTGGGGGTTGGAATCCACTCCAAACCTCTTGGTCGCTGCCCCTTCTCTCCTCTTACACACTCCCACCCCTATTTCTTAAAGAGAGTTTACTCATCCTGACTACTCACATGTTAAACCTTCTCCTGTGCAGAGCTCTGCACCGCTCACTGCTCCCCAGCTGCAAGGTGCTGCACTGCTCGTCCAGCTGTCCCTCCAGAGAGTCTCAGTCTTCTTCAGAGCTGAAGACAGCAGCAACCTGATGCCAAGCAGACAGCTGGGACCACAGAGGTGAGTTACAGGTCTGTGTCTTACTACTCCATGCTTTAACTTTACAGTAGAAAAATGTAGCAGAAAACATTTTATTATTTTTTAATTACCTTTATTGCCTTACGTAGGACCCTGCTATTTATTAGAGAGGGTTGTGTTTCTTTAAATAATTGTAACCAGGGTGAATGTGTTTGTTCCTTTGGAAATGTCTGTGCACAAGCCATCTAGTACAATGTAGACTAACAGGTGCACTGCTTATCATGCGATACATATCTGTTGGTGCTATACAAATAAATATTATTATTATTATTAGGACAGGAGAGGATGGGTCTTATCATATAGATTTGGATGCATTTTACTTTTTAGATACTGGATGAATTTTACTATTTAGGTGTTTAAAAAGTTTGGGATTCTGCATTGTCTATTGGAATGATGTCAGGAAGGGTCTTGGGGTACTGGGCGGATGTAAAATATTGGGGTTATGCCAGATATAGTATAGGTGTACATAAGAGGTACCTGTTCTGCTGAAAGTTTGTTAGAACAAGATGAGAAGAGTTGGTGCTTAGTGTCCAATAGGAGGATGTAACAGGTATGAGGCTATTCTAATGAAGGTCTATATAGTAGATGCCCATACGTTTCTATTAGGAAGGACAGGTATTCTAATGAGGGTCTATATAGTAGATGCCCATACGTTTCTATTAGGAAGGACAGGTATTCTAATGAGGGTCTATATAGTAGATGCCCATACGTTTCTATTCTAATGAAGGTCTATATAGTAGATGCCCATACGTTTCTATTAGGAAGGACAGGTATTCTAATGAGGGTCTATATAGTAGATGCCCATACGTTTCTATTAGGAAGGACAGGTATTCTAATGAGGGTCTATATAGTAGATGCCCATACGTTTCTATTAGGAAGGACAGGTATTCTAATGGGGGTCTATATAGTAGATGCCCATACGTTTCTATTAGGAAGGACAGGTGTTCTAATGAAGGTCTATATAGTAGATGCCCATACGTTTCTATTCTAATTTAGGTCTATATAGTAGATGCCCATATGTTTCTATTAGGAAGGACAGGTGTTCTAATGAAGGTCTATATAGTAGATGCCCATACGTTTCTATTCTAATTTAGGTCTATATAGTAAATGCCCATACGTTTCTATTGTAATTTAGGTCTATATAGTAGATGCCCATACGTTTCTATTAGGAGATATTCTGTAAGGAGTAAATGCTCATAGGGATGTAAGAAGTAGGCATTATACTGAGTGCATTAGGTTCTGCAATGACTAATTGCACTACTCATGGAGTGACAGCCACTGTTCACAAGGTTCCAACAAGGTTCCATTGTTTCCAAGGTTCCAACAAGGTTCCAACTCCATATATTTCTATGGACTATAGCTCAGTCCTTAAAGGGGTTATCCAGCGCTACAAAACATGGCCACTTTTCCCCCTCTCTTGTCTCTAATTCAGGTGTGGTTTGCAATTAAGCTCCATTTACTTCAATGGAACTGAGTCCTAAACACCACCCAATCTGGAGGGGAGAAAGTGGCCATGTTTTTGTAGCGCTGGATAACCCCTTTAAAATCATTCCCTCAGTATAGCCTTGTCCTAAGAGGTAAGTGATCGCCAGAAAGTTCATGAAGAAAATGGGCCCCCCCCCAGGGTGTCCTACTGGGACTGTATAAATAATGGGGGGGACCTGCTGAATGTATATTTGCAGGATCTAAGAGGTAGTTTTTCTGATGAATCTTTATTATGGTATAGTGAGAGGTGAGAGGTCATCTACAAAATACCTATAAGAAGGTTAGACATGGTGGGATTTCTACTAAAAGCCCATTAGTGCAATGTGAGAGGTAAGTGACCTTTAGAGAATGGATAAAGTAAGTGTCCTGGGCCGTCTCAGAGACAGGTAATAGGGATGCCAATATTCACACTATAAGATGATTCATTTCGTCCACATATTACGTGTTTCGGAGCTATAGCACCCCTTCATCAGATTCAGAACAGTCTGTCCTGAATCTGATGAAGGGGCGCTATAGCTCCGAAACGCGTAATGTTTGGACAAAATAAATGTATCAGGAGGTTGGGCAAGGGTCTGCAGGATACCGGAGCTGGATTTGTATTAGAGGATGGATTAGCATGCAGGCCTGTGTAGAGAAGTGTGTGAAGTGTATGAATCCTTCTTTATATTAGGAAAAGAGGTCGCGTCAATGCGTTGGGCAGTGCTTGTATCTCTTTGGACATACATACATGCCTGGATAAGGAGCATTGTCTTAAAGGAGTTGTTCACCAAAATTTATTTTCTTTTAGATCAAATGGTGCCAGAAAGTTATACAGATTTGTAATTTACTTCTATTTAAAAAAAATCTCCAGTCTTCAAGTACTTATCAGCTGCTGGATGTCCTGCAGGAAGTGGTGTATTCTTTCCAGTCTGGAGAGCAGTAGAGCTTTTCTGTGGGAATTTGCTACTGCTCTGGACAGTTCCTGACATGGACAGAGGTGGCAGTAGAGAGCAGTGTGTCAGACTGGAAAGAATACACCACTTCCTGCAGGACATAAAGCAGCTGAAATACTTGAGATTTTTAAATAGAAGTAAATTACAAATCTTCGACCTTTTTGGTGAACTACCCCTTTAATAGGACTAGGATAGTATCTGAAATAGCACAATATTAGTCTATGTATTAGCTTAACGTTACTCTGCTCTTCCAAAAACATCTGTCCCTGATCTATTCTCATCTGTCCCTTATCTGTCCTTCATCTATCCCTCTTCTTTCCCTTATCTGTCCCTCATCTATCCCTCATCTGTCCCTCATTGCTCTTCACTTTAAAGATAGATCTTGTCTTTCATGTTTGGTCTTGACCTTGAATTTCCATGTGGTTCATTCCATTTCAGTCCACGGAGATCCCCAACTAGGCCGATGCCGTATTACTTCTATGTTAGTATTTTATTTATATATATATATATATATATATATATATATATATATATATATATATATATAGATTAAAGTGTAGAAGCTTTAGGATCAGTGGTGGGATCCTCTGTTAATCCGGAAGTTCGTATCTCTCTATGGAGACCATAATGCATGTGACCACCCCTTCCCATCCAATGGTTAGTTAGTCGTCCTATAAGGGATTTCTGGTATTTTTTTCATTGATGGCCTATGCTCAGGATAGGCCAGTAGTATCTCATTGATGGCATCTATATTGTATTGTGATCATGCAGTTTACCACAGCTCAGCTGTCATTGAAATAAACAGGAGCTGAGAGCTGAGTTGCTGTAACCCAGTACAGTAAGCTGTTTTCATGTCTTTTTACTGTGTATGGAGGCAAATGCTGGATGTCCGACCTTTATAGACCATCAATAAAATAAACAGTCCTGAAAACTCCTTTAATTGTTTTCCTTGTTGGTATGATGCTCACATAAGTATTATATCTTAAAGAAACGGTTTCATATAAAACGACCCATTATTCATCAGCAACTGCGAGGCTGGAAGGTCACCAACATGCTGTAAGCAAAGAGCTCCTTACTGGAATACGCTGGTATGATTACTAACAGGCCGTAGCATTTGCCTTTTATTGAGGTTCCTAACTGTCCCATTGTGCAGTAGATAATAAAGCTGGAACTTCTAGTTTGCTCCGGGACAGCAGACATTCTGGGTATGTAAGCACCTCTTTTTATAAGTTTACTTGCCCAGTTAACAATATACTGTAGCAGTTTATAATAAAATTATATATAGAGTGGAACCTTGGATTACAACTTGGTTTTGCAATATAAGCTAACCGTTTAAAAAGTTGTAACTTGGTAAACAAGCAAGATTTGGCCCCCTGTGTCCCCATCCTGATATTGTACTGGGTAGAAAGTTAACCCACTGCTGTCTGATCAACTATGCCGGTGATCGGACCCCTTCCGGCTCTCCACCCTGTAGAACTTTGGAGATCCTCCTGTGGAAGCGAGCAGCTTGGCCTTATCTCCTCTCCCTGCTGCCGGAGGACTGAGTGTGAGTAGATGCCCTTCTACTCTGGGGTTCAGGCAGCCTAGATCCTGCATGTACAGATGTAACCCAAGCGGTGAATGCTTCAACTCCCCGCTGGATGGTGTATGATTACGGCTTCCCTCTGACCCTTGTCTTAACCCCATGACCGATAGCTGCTCCAGGCAGCCAGCACTAGTACCAGCACCAGCAGGTTTGCAGCCACCTGGGGAGTTGTATGTGGTGGGAGAGTTAACTGACTAACCCCTTCCTTACTGATACATTTTTCTTTATTGATACAGAACATCATACTTACCTTATTTTTGAGTCGTGGAACGAATTGTCTGCAGTTGTCTTTTATATATGAGTGATTTGGAGTACAAGCACGTTCCCAGAATGAATTATACTCGTAATTAGAGATGAGCAAATTTACAGTAAAAATAAAGCGGATCACTTTGTTAGCTCAGCAATCTGCTTATCAGCCGACTGCCTTTGAAGTCTATGCTGCTTCTCCCAGGGTTCCTGGATCAAGTCCTGGGAAACTTCTTTCAATTTCTCAGGACTGGATCTAGTTTTTCCCAGAGCCCAAAGCGTCATAGACTTTAAAGTGACTCTGTACCCAGAATCTGACCCTTCCAAACTGCTTGTACCATCAGATA
Organism: Dendropsophus ebraccatus; assembly: GCF_027789765.1. NCBI lineage: Eukaryota > Metazoa > Chordata > Amphibia > Anura > Hylidae > Dendropsophus > Dendropsophus ebraccatus. The sequence continues at coordinate 151,836,164 of NC_091458.1, forward strand.
GCTGCCTTTACTCCAAGATCTGTCCTGGGGTCCGTTCGGCAGGTGATGCAGTTATTGTCCTAAAAAACAACCTTTGCAGCCCTGTGTCAAATTGGCATGGGCTAGAGTGTCTGTGCGCTAGGATTGCACATAGGATTTTTCCTATTCATCACCTGTCTGAACAGTGCACAGGTACCTTAACGATCCAACACATGTGCAGTGTTCACAGGTGATGAATAGGAGAAATTGTTCTAGGGGCATTCCTAATGAAGAGGGTGGGGAGGAGGGACGGAGGGGTGTCTCATTCCTAGGTCATGGGTACTCTAGGACACACCAATTTGACACAGGGCTGCAAGTTTAAAAGTTGTTTTTGAGCACAATAACTGCATCACCTGCCGAATGGACCCCAGGACAGATCTTGGATTAATAGCAGATATCCTAAGGTACAAGTGGTTTGGGGCGGGGGGGATTGTGGGTACAGAGTCGCTTTAAGGGAGAAATATGATCTCAGCTGATCCTCAGAAAGCAGCGTAGGCCACCTTTTACCCTAATCTGAGTACAGTCGCTATTCTGTATTCTTTGTCCTTTCTTTTTCTTTTCTCTCGATCAGCTGAAAGTAAGAAAAGAAAGAAGGAGAAAAGGAAAGGAAAAAATGCTTAAGATGTTTGGACAGACTGAATGGAAATGTGATGATGTTTGCCTCGGTGTTCTGCTGCTATTCTGGTTGCCACGTGCTCTGGAAGGGGTCTAGGGCACTATTGGCAGGGCCAGTAGAGGAGGTGTTCACCAGCATTTTGGCAGTGGCGAGGAGGAGTTGAACGTCTATGGCTGCTGTTGTGTCCTGAGACTACGGAAACATCCTTACCCAGCATGGATTTTCTCTCCTAGAAGCTGCAATATAATCCGTGCCGTCAAAATATGTAAATGTAGACTATGGTTCTGTAACATTCAGTGTTTTACGATGCTTCTTGTATTTTATGTGATGGCGTTTTATACATCCCATAGGCCTCCCTATGCATAGCTATATACTGTACATGCAGATGGCTATTACTAGGTTTCCTTTGCGGGGTGTCAGGACTGTAGGAAATACATACCAAATGTTGGATGGAAAAAACGGAATACATTTTTTCCTACTCAATGTTCTTTCTGTAAGAATTTTAGAACATGTGTCTGAAGTTAATAGCGTTTGAGCAGATTTTTTTTTTTACTGCTAATACATAAATAAAAGTGCAGGTTCAGCCTGGTGCCACTATCCAATATGACATTAGGGAATAGTGTCTCAGCTATTCCGTTAATACGTATCTCTACTTAAAATTGTTCCCTTTTTTGATCAATTTAGACCAATGCGGATTTTCAGATTGTATTTGCAGCTGCTCTATGGTTGTTGTTGTTGTTTTCAGAATACAGGTGTCATTGTGTGAGCCGAGAAACCAAAAAGACTCGATTCAGTATGCTGGTGGGCATCATGGCACTGGTATCTCATGCAATATAACTGGCACATTGAAAGTGGTGGATGCCATCAACATGTCCATATCCATGGCTGCAAATATAAGACACAGGAAATTTAGACTATTGCCTTATATCCTTGAAACAATAACATAGTAAACAGCCTATTCTTACATTTCTGCAAGCCCCCTCCCCCCCCCCCCCCCCCGCCTTCACTGGTATCATCCTACGTCATCTTCGGGTCCCCAGCTGAGCGATCCCGCCCCAATGACTTGTCTGGGGGTGACAGCCTGCTCAGCCAATCATTGGCTTCAGTGCTGTCCTATCTCAACCAGTGATTAGCTGAGCAGCTTGTCACCACCAGATGAGTCCATCCGGGAAGTGGAGATGGGATCGCTCAGCTGGGGACCCGAAGATGATGTAGGACAACACCGGGGGAGGGCAAAAAAGGTTTTGTTATGTTATCCCCATGGAAAACCGCATATGAAAAGTTATTATTGAGCGGAATACCCCTTTAATAGGTGAATATTCTGGCTTCATAAAACAGAAATCACAGATTTGTCACAAAATAACATTGGTTTAATAGCTGAACATTCTGGCTCTATAAAAAACACACCTGAAACTAATGAAATGAAATTATTTTAATTAATGGCATATGATTTTCCAGATCACGTACAGAAAGAAATGATCTACTTATTCACAAAAAAAAAAAGAAAAAAAATTCCAGTTCTTACTTTTGTTTCTCCCCACTGGCTTTTTACGATGGCCTACGATACTCTACATCAAGCTGGTTCAGGTTTTCTTGAAGCTCTTAGAGACACATCAGCTCTGCAGAATGGAGCCATGGATGTCATGGACCAGTTTTAATTTTTTAGAATCCACCATAAAATTTTTATCAGATTGAGACTCATTAAGAGATTGTTTTCTGGCCTTGGTATTCGGTTGATATTCCTTTCCGAATGAAAAGCTTAAAGGGATATTCTCGTTTCAGCTAATATACTTGTACGTTTAGTCAAGATAAATACAGTATATTTGCAAATACATTCATTTAGCAAACTTGTATTTTTCTCCTATGCTGCTTTTTTCCTCCCTTTGACAGCTCCTTGGTTACCGACCACCACTCTGCTCTAAAAACAGTGGTCTGGCTGGGGTGTATATACATATAGCTATAATGTGATGTATAGTGAGATAGTGTATATAAATGATTAGAGATGAGGGAACCTGGAGCATGCTGGAGTCCATCCGAACCCTAACTTTCGGCATTTGATTAGCGGTGGCTGCTGAACTTGGATAAAGCCCTAAGGCTATGTGGAAAACATGGATATAGTCATTGGCTGTATCCATGTTTTCCAGACAACCTAAGAGCTTTATCCAAGTTCAGCAGCCCCAGCCAATCAAATACCGAACGTTCGGGTTCGGATGGACTCAAACCCGAACCCGGTTCGCTCATCTCTATAAATGATATGTATATTCACCAGACAGAATGTTGTAAATGTATTATTCAAAATAAGGGCAATTTTAATGTATTCTGCTTGTCAATGTGCAGCTGGCCAAGTACCATACAATAGTTTCCGTATGTGCCGTCCCATCTTGATAAATACTGTGTCTAATTCGGTGCAGCTTCTTAACAGAAAGAGAATGGAAAGCACAATGAACAGACAGTACCCTATAACCAAAGCTAGTGCTGGATTATTCTTTTTAAGCTTAGAAGAATGTAGAAGATAGTCTTCTAGTGGTGAGTGGATTGGCCAAAATGTTTGGGTTCGGCAATGTTATCCAAACCCAAACGCTCGCCGCTTGATTCCCTGCAGCTGCAGAAGTTGGATGCCTCAGAGTTACTATTAATGTTGAGCAGACTCAACATTTCCTTCCTTTGGAGAAGTTGGGTGCTGCCCTAGGGAGTCCTGGAAAACATGGATTGGGTTCGGCAATGTAATTGTGATAGGTCGGATTGGGCTGCGGTGCCAGGGTGTTGGGATGTGGTAACCTGCTTTGGCCGGTTTACTATCCCCAATGGATGGCAACTTCCGGGGTTGTTTAGGGTCATTTGGTCACTTGTCACGGTAGCATGGAGTGGTAGCAGACCCACCTGGGTTGTTGGTACCACCACTAACAGAAAGGGGAAATAATCAAAGTATACAGTGGTGTGTGGGTGCAGACAGATTTAATCAAAGTCTTGTGCGTCTAGTCAAAAAATATAACACTTTACTGAAGTAAGGTTCAAGTTTAATAGTACACGTGATACAGTAGTGCAAATCTTGACACACGTGGTTAGTGCTGACACAGAGGTAACCATTGCTTGTAGAAGTAGAAGGTTCTTTGTAGAGAGAGAAGAAGAGGAGAGGAATTGCAAGAGGAGCCCTGCCAAATGTAGCGAATTTGCTCTGCCAGAACAGGTATATAGGTAGAAGAGATAAGATATTCGTACTTACGGATGCCAGTAGTGGCTCTGAACCACCTTATGCCCCCTAGTTACGAGATACCCATCCTAGGTGGGTAATACAAGCCCCAGTCGTCTTGCACTCCACAATAGGATACATAGACCTTGCACGGTGGCTTTGTCCTACTAGGGTCAGTTCCTCTTGCTTAAGTAGACTGCCCTGCACTTTTTAGAGAGCTTCCTGGTGTAAGCAAGGGTTATTCCTAGGTGGCTTCTCTCCTCTAAGGTGAGCTTAATACTGCATAGTAACTGTAGTTACTTTGCTGAGAGAAATCTGTGGTTGCTATCTTTGGTCTCTGTCAGGGGTCATGGCCAAAGCCAGGCCCTGGCTAAACTTCTGCAGAGATTGTGTTTTGTTTGCTTCCTCTCACACTGAATCCTAAGTAAAGACTGAACTCACTTCCTCCTCCTCCTACAGGGGCTAAAACGGAATCCTCCTGTGATTGGTGGGGCTGAGTGTGTGTGTGAGAGAGAGAGAAGAGATAGGATAGGAGAATAAGCACCTCTGACTGGTCAGAAAACAACACATGATGAAAAACACAACTAACCCTCAGTGACTTCAGCTGTGCAACAGGTCAAACCAAATAGTGATGACACCTAGTGGGGAAAACACAGTATTACATCTCCCACTTGTGAACCTGAGAGAGTGACTTGCTCAGGTACTCTAGAGAGCACCAGTGGTGGGACACCACATTATCTGAACCTGAATGCCTAGAACACATGGATACAGCTACATTTTCACAGATTCATTCAACACTAGTAGACAGTTTTTAAGTGTGCCAGTTTTAATAAATCTGTGCATATCTGCATCATTTCATTGCATTACTACATCATGTCATGGCATTACTGCATCATTTCATTGTGTTACTACGTCATTTCCTTCCATTATTGCAACAAAACTCGGGGTGTGAACTTAGCCTATAGAACCCGTTTAACTGACTCCCTAATTGCAATAATAAAAAAAAAAAATATTATTTTTTTTTAACTTTTTTATTTTTTATTTTTACAAATGTGCTACAGTATATTTTACAGAAAAAGTAGACCTAAGTGGGTTAATAGGGGTCTGTACTGAGTAAATATTTGGATTGTATTTCATCAGGATATCTAACTAGCCTAAAAACAATCTGAGTGCATATAGGAAATGAAGTGAGGCCCATGTTTAATTTGATGCCCACACAGGCTTCCTATTCTCTTGTAATTGAGAATTCTGCTATACACAATAGTCGCCGGGCCGGCCTGAGTAAATGTTGCGTAGCTGCTGTTGATTGTTTTTGCAATATATCTAAAGTGGTGGAATTCCTTCGGAGTCATTAACATTTGGTAGCTGGCAGGAACGGAATGCAGCCCCAATACAAACCTGACTGATGAAGACAGTCATTTCCAAAAAATTCCAAAAGATCAAATCCTCATCACATTTCTTGGTCTCTTTACTTACAAATATCTCATTAGACGATTAAACCGAGAACGTTATAAGACTAAAATATGTTTTGTCAGATAATTCAAAGTAAAATAACTCCTGAATACAGTATGTCTGATACAAATGAAATAGAACCATGAAAGTATGTGGCCACTGATTATAACCATATGCTGCGTATGCAAAACGTGGCCCAGATTGCGGTGGATTTGGACAGAACCCCACACATCGCTAACAAGTGCATAAAAACAAGCATCGAGCCATCTAACTCCCCGACACAAAGCTTACTATTGAAGAGTGCCTGCCATAGAACTAGGGGACTATCATGAGTAGTGATGAGCAGATTCATGGATATTTGGATTCACTTGGTTCAAAAAAAATTGAATAAAAAAAAGTTTAGCGACTCAGACTTTTACCCGAATTTGCTCATGGACCCAAACCCCATTGATGTCAATGGGGATCTGAACTTTGAGCAGCAAAAATGGCTGTAAAATGGGGGTAGAAAGGGGTAGATTCCAACCAAAATGGGGGTTAACATACAAGATGAGCTAAATCAAATAAAATTAGAATTTTAAACTCAAATTCTTATAGAATTTTTAAAGCAATTTTTGAGTGTAACAAGTGATTTATATTAAGAATAAACTGTTGCAACCTTCTGCAGCGTGGCGAGTGGTTAGGAGGGCAGTGGGGAGGATGCAGAGCATTCCGTGGGGTGATGACTAGGTCCTAGAGTCTAGAGGTAGACACGCAGCCCCAGACACCCAGGGGCCAGTAACCAGGTGGTTGGCTGGTACAGGCCACCGAGCCCAGGGCACACCTAAGCCAGCTCAGAGGAGCTCACTGGCATGGCATCTCCACTGGCAAAGTGCAGTGATGACAAGACATGGGTGATATGCAGGTTGTGTCACCAGGTAGAGCTCTGCCAAATAAAGTATAAAGAGGTTAACAGGGATATGTATAGGTAAGAACTGGGATAAGTAACAACTGGGATAGGGATGGCAACAACGGCCGTACTTTTACGTAGTGTGAACATAGCCTTAGAGTGGTAAAGCTGCAATGTCAAGCAGCTGCTGTTGTAGTAGTTGCACGGGGGACAGTATCACTTTAGGGAGAGTCAGTAGGGGATTATAATAGGTCCTTTTCGGGTGGTAGCCAGGGGCCCTGAGCTCCTGGGGGCCCATAGCCACCCAAAAAGACTTATACTTTCAGTGGTGTATTGTCTCCTGGCTACAGTTCCACAAAGATTTGCAAAAAAAATCCTGCTTTTTTACAGCAATTTTTTACCACAAGTCAAAGGCATCATGATATTATCTATCCTGTACTATGAACACCACATTAGTGCTGCCATAGTTACTGTGGGGTGGGGGCCCAGGCTTGGTAAACAGCCCAGGGCCTATGGTAAATTAATCCGCCCCTGGGGAGGGTCCTTATAAAAAAAATGATCATAATAAAAAAAAATACAACTCCCATGATGCCTGGACAGCTAAAGCTTTGTCTGTCCAGGCATGATGGGAGTTGCAGTTTTGCAACAGCTGGAAAGCCAAGGTTCCCTACCCGTGGTAAAATATACATTGCCCACAGCAACCAATCACAGCCCAGCTTTTAGCTCTGATAAAATGAAAGCTAAACTGTGATTGGTTGCTATGGGCAGTGTACACTGTATACTTTACACCCTTTGATAACTCTAGGCCTATGTGAACAGAGCCTTATATCCATCATTGAAACCGAGCACAAGTAATAGAATCCCTTTTTAAATGAAGGCTACTATTTGAATAGATTTATTTTGTTAAGTTCTGTGGAATCCCTTTAAGTATTACTCGTCATTTTCACCTCAGTATTCCAGAATACATACACCCCCATGTACTTGGGAAAATGTATGTGCAAGGATTTAATGTTTCCCCTGGTATAATTAAAGCACATGAAGATTTAGTGTTAGGTCAGTGCTATAAAAGAGAAACGGTAGTAGGGGTCCTGTTTAAAAGGCGTCTACTAAGTCTGGTCTGCTACTAAGATCTTTGGCATAGTACGTTCATTATACCTTTGCTGGGAATTAAGAATTATTTTTATTGGGTTGCCAGCCAATACCCACTGCCAACACAATCACAGTTAGCTGGGTCTTTGATTTGAAGGGGTTGTTCACCAATTTTTTTTCCCTTTCAAATCAACTGGTCCCAGCAAGTGCCAGTGATTTGTAATTTACTTCTATTACAAAATCTCCAGTCTAAGTACTTATCAGCTGCCGTATGTTCTGCAGGAAGTGGTGTATTCTTTCCAGTCTGACACAGTGCTCTCTGCTGCCACCTCTGTCCATGTCAGGAACTGTCCAGGGCAGTAACAAATCCCCAAGCAAAACTTCTGTAAAAGACTGTAAATAATACAACTTCCTACAGGGCAGGAAGTTGTGTCCTGTGTCCTTGAAGTCCTTGAAGACTTAAAATTTTTAAAATAGAAGTACCGTATTTTGCTGCGTATAAGGCGACCCCTGACTTTTTAGAAGGTTGTCAGGGGTTCGCTTTATATGCCAGGAAAATGTTAACCCCTGCCTGACCGCAGCCCTGCTAAGGCCAGGCAGGGGTTAACTGCAGCTTAATTAAAAAAAATAAAAATTTACCTCACCTAAGGCCTGTTGCCAGCCTCCGTGCCTCCCGTACTTTTCCCGGTGCAGCCAGTGTGACATACACTACCTGCGCCGGAGATGGCCCAACCTCTCCCAGGCAGCTGAGCGTCTCATCGGAGAGACTCAGAGACGCTCCGCTGCTGGGAGAGCTTTGGGAGAATGAGAGAGGCGCCGGAAGTTCCCGAAGCTTTTATAGTTTTTATAGTGGTCGCCCCACACGGTGGGGATGGGGCCATATTTTTGAGCCCCCCCCACTGTATGGGGTGACCATACCCGGCGTATAAGACGACCCCTGACTTTCGGGGTTAAAAAGTGGTCTTATACCCCGTAAAATACGGTAAATTACAAATCTCTGGTACTTGCTGGGATCGGTTGATTTAAAGGATTTTTTTTTTTACGAACGCAAGGGTTAACCTCCACTTCCTAACAGCAGCAGACGTTCGTACTACCATGTAATACACATTTCCTGAGTCTACCAGATTTCTAGACACAGCATAGGCCTTCGCTTGGAAAACAGTCAGTAGTGGGAAAGGAAACTCCGGAGTTGATCAGTCTACAGTCCTTTGAATCCATAAGTCATGATCCAATTACTGACCATATAATCAGAGCTTACCAGTCCATTAAGCAGCAAGTGGCAGGCTGCTGGGCATTCTTGTCTGCAGCTTCATAGACAGGCTGCCCACCTCAAGGGCACACCCTCTCCTTCCTCTTACATTCTTTTGTGAAACGTCCCGAAGGGAAAAATGACTTTGTGCTGATTTGTCTGGGCTGTGTGTTCACCTCCAAATTAGTCTTTTATGAAACAGCCCGGCTCAGAAGACTTAATTTCATTAAAAACATTCTTTTCATATTTTTATAAAGCCCGGAAAATCCAGAGTGCTTACGCGGGGAATGCAGTCGGAATGTAAATGGGCTTATTGTGCATTAGGTACTCTATTATATAAAGAAAGGGGAGGTCGGGGGCAGAGAAAGTTAACTGTGTGAAGTCTGTAGAAAAGGTGATGATTTTTATTGTTATTATTCAGCATATAAGATGATTACACTGTTAGGTTTGTAGATGGGATCTGTCATCTATCCAGGCTAGTGTGTATATGGCGCTGTGTGAGCCAGAATGAGCAAGAGTATGCATATGAGAAACATAGCGGTCTACTGGTGTCGCCAACGGGCAACTGGCAAGTTGACAACAGTTGCCTGGGATCCTAACTACCGATACCGGCTATGATAGCGGCGGTCAGGCAGTGACAGGACTGGTGGTCAGGACCAGGTAAGTATGTTTTTACTACTTTTATGTTTCCCTCTGACATCCCATATGTCTCCAGGGTGTAATGCCAGAGGGAGACCAAGCTCATTCAGCTCGGCACCGCTGCATCCCATCCTTGCTCCGCCCCCCCCCCCCCCCCCTTGCTTAACCAGGAGGTGAGAGTGGAGCGCACCGGGCCAAGCTGAAAGAGAGGAGATGGGACAACCCCTTTAAGGGCGGCATAGTGACTCACTGTTCAACTTTGTTGTCATGTAGCACTAAGGTTCTGGTTTAGAATCTGACTAAGGCAATGTCTATACTGTGTGTGCATGTTCTCCCTGTGTCCGTGTAGGTTTTTCTACAAAAAAATGTATACTGAAAGATTAATTTAGAATTTAGATTGTGAGTGATCTGTGTGAAATACTGTATGTTGGTGTTATATGAATAAATTAGTATTGTCCTACATAGGAGAATCCTACATGAGAAAAACTGGCAATGTAAACTAGACAGTGCTTAGGATACATCACCAATGTATGATTGGTGGACATCTAACCCTATGGACAAGAGGCGGCTTCTACACACCATGTTGCCCTATCATTGATAATCTAGGTACAGGATCCTTGCCTAATACTGCATTAAAGGGGAACTCCGGCTAATAAAAACTTGTTTTCTATTAAAAGTACATTAAAAGTTATATAGATGTGTCTATATAATGTATTACCGTATCTGTGTGGTTCTGCCACACTGGTAGCTGATAGAAATCAAGAAGTAAAAAAAAAATGTCCCCTGTGCCAATTCACATTGTCTCCTGCTCCCTCCGCTACCCCCCCCCCCCTTAGGAGACAAATATTCTATGCCTCTGTCTCACATTGTGTGTGTTTGCTGGGGACAGGCTGATGATGCAGACAGGGAGCAGGGTGTGATCTCACAGGAGGCGCGGCTGGATCCCCCAATCCCCTGAGTGATTCACCATCTCAGACCAGCCAGAAGCAGGTGCAGCACTAATTTTACTGATTGTGATGGGTGGGGGACTGTGATGATCAGCTGAGGGAAAGCATTGCATTTTGGGAAATGCTATACCAGGAAGGACAGAAGCACAATACAGAGCAAAAAAAAACACCAAACAAATGGATTTTTGGTAGTTTCAAAACTGGGATAGATAGGTAAGTAATGCTATATGCTTCTGCAGAAGTTTCATTTTTTTAACCTCTACCTGGAGTTCCCCTTTAAGAATCTCCCTGCTCAGGGGAGTTTTATAACTCTGCAGCTTATCATTGTATTGATTCACCTACTATATCCCTGCACTCCTAGACACTTTGATGGGGAAGAAATGATAATTGTTTTATTTATATAGCGCCAACTTATTCCACCGGGCTTAGAAAAAATGCTCCACACTGGTCCCTGTATCCTAGTGCTTACAATTTAAAGGTGTTATTCAGGCTTAGAAAAATGTGGCTTCTTTTTTCCAGACTCTTGTCTCCAGTTTGGGTTTTGCAATTCACTTCTATTAACCTATTAAGCACCCATGCTGTACAGGTACATCATGGAATCCTGTCACTTAAGTACCCATGCCGTACCCGTACGTCATGGAGTCCGGCAGTGCTTTGAAGTGAGCTCAGTGCTTTGAAGTGAGCTCCATGATGTGAATCTCCCGTTCCACCACATCCCAAAGATGCTCTATTGGATTGAGATCTGGTGACTGTGGAGGCCATTTGAGTACAGTGAACTCATTGTCATGTTCAAGAAACCAGTCTGAGATGATTCTAGCTTTATGACATGGCGCATTATCCTGCTGAAAGTAGCCATCAGATGTTGGGTCCATTGTGGTCATAAAGGGATGGACATGGTCAGCAACAATACTCAGGTAGACTGTGGCGTTGCAACGATGCTCAATTGGTACCAAGGGGCCCAAAGAGTGCCAAGAAAATATTCCCCACACCATGACACCACCACCAGCAGCCTGAACCGTTGATACAAGGCAGGATGGATCCATGCTTTCATGTTGTTGACGCCAAATTCTGACCCTACCATCCAAATGTCGCAGCAGAAATCAAGACTCATCAGACAAGGCAACGTTTTTCCAATCTTCTACTGTCCAATTTCGATGAGCTTGTGCAAATTGTAGCCTCAGTTTCCTGTTCTTAGCTAAAAGGAGTGGCACCCGGTGTGGTCTTCTGCTGCTGTAGCCCATCTGCCTCAAAGTTCGACGTACTGTGCGTTCAGAGATGCTCTTCTGCCTACCTTGGTTGTAACTGTTGGCTATTTGAGTCACTTTTGCCTTTCTATCAGCTCGAACCAGTCTGCCCATTCTCCTCTGACTTCTGGCATCAACAAGGCATTTCCGCCCACAGAACTGCCGCTCACTGGATATTTGTTCTTTTTCGGACCATTCTCTGTAAACCCTAGAGATGGTTGTGCGTGAAAATCCCAGTAGATCAGCAGTTTCTGAAATACTCAGACCAGCCCTTCTGGCACCAACAACCATGCCACGTTCAAAGGCCCTCAAATCACCTTTCTTCCCCATACTGATGCTCGGTTTGAACTGCAGGAGATTGTCTTTACCATGTCTACATGCCTAAATGCACTGAGTTGCCGCCATGTGATTGGCTGATTAGAAATTAAGTGGTAACGTGCAGTTGGACAGTTTTTTTTTATTGTTAATAAAAATAGTAAAACATTCTAAAAGTCAGTTTTACTGTAAAGTGCATTACATAAACAGGGAACCCACCCAATTTGCAGAATTGTATTTTGTTCCCCAATTTTGCCCCATAAATGATATTTTGGGGGTTCCATCATACATGGTATGGTAGGTCAAAAGGCGCCTTTACAAAGTACACCTGTTCCTGAAAAAACAAGCCCTTACATAACCCTGTAGCTGAAAAAAACCCAGTTATGGCTCTTAGAAAACAAGGAGGAAAACGCTAAATTGAAAATTGTCCCGGTCCTTAAGGCCGTTTTGGGCTCTGTCCTAAAAGGGTTAAAGTGAATGGAGCCTACACCCCAAAAAGTAAAATATGGACCATGCATGATATATGATTTTTCATTGCATCATTTCTAGCAAAACTCCCAAGCTGTAAGCAATTATTCCACTCAGATAAAATACATGTTGAATCATCCCCCCCTCCTGGAGACTAACAATTCGTTTCATACTTGTTATTACCTTTTTAGTCTCCTTCCCCCAGTTCTTAGCTTTTTGCTGGAGACAGAGAAAATTGTGTGTGAGCTATTCTCTCCGCGTCCCCACCGCCCCCTTCCGAGATGGCTTCTTTAAACAGTATTCCTGGCAGGCTGTCTCTGCACTCTGTAATGCCTCAAAGGTTCATCTGAGGTCAAGTTGCTCGTGACAGTAGGGAGCTGAGTATAGGTCCCTGCAGATTTATGTACCTGTGCAGCCCCCTTCCACCCCAAGATGGTAGGAGAGCTGGGCCTGGAGCTGGTACTCCAGGAGCTAAAATGCTAATTCAGTCCAGCCCAGCTAAAAAGAAAACAAAAGACCAGAATCGCTGTATTTTGTATCGGCCTAAGAAAAAACAAACATAAACAAAAAAAACAACATAAATGAGGTAATAAAGTCATATATATGAAAAATTTTTATCAATAAAAACTACACATCTTCCCGCAAATTAGACTGCAACCAGCTCTGTCACGAGAAAGATAGGAATGCTATGGATCTTGGAATGTGAAGTTTTTGTAGATTTTTTCAGGATAATAGTTTCTATTGTTAAAGTAGTAATAGTTTAAAAAAATAAAAATGCAAATTTGGTGTGGCTGTAATTGTAGTGACCCGGAAAACACATTTATTATGTTATATTTGCTGCATTAGCATAAGTTTAACCCCTTCCCCCATCACACATTCTGGGCCTCAATGCCCAAGTCATTTATTCTGTTTTTCCATGGTCGCCTCCCAAGTGGTATTACCTTTTCATTCTTCCACCAACATACCAATACAAGGGCATATTTTTTGCCTGAGAAGTTGTATTTTTTATTGGTACAATTTTGGAATGCATATGCAGTTACTGTTTTTAGGGGGCAAATAAAAATTTTTTTTTTAATAGTTTTTTTATTTTTTATTTCACCAAATACACTGTATACACATACAATAAAATAATCTCAGGGTCTGCTAGATCGCCTATTCTATGGCCCGATGATCGCTGAGCGAGGGCTGCAGGGACATTGTTACCGATGTCCTTGCAGCCCTTGCAGCATCATACATTACCTGTCCAGGCTTCTTCGCGCTGTCTTCATCCCCGAGTCCCGCGCGCTCTATCTTCAGAATGGCTGGTCATCTGACAGGCCACACTCAGCCAATCACAGGCCGCGGCGGTCCCGGCCTGTGATTGCCTAAACGCTCCGTATTGCGCTGCTGCTTGTGAAATCGTCGGTCGCCCGCCACGCACCGCTATTCAACCGTAGCGATGCGCGGTGGGGGAACAATGATTTTAGGTCTGGCCCTAAATGAACGATCAGTTGATGACACGATCATCGGCTGATCGTTCTCTCTATTTCACCAAACGATAATTGGCCGAATCGGGTCAAATGGGGCCGATCCGGACGATTATCGTTACTATGGAATAGGGCCCTTATTGTTCAGATGTTAATAGATGCGGCGATACCTATTTTATTTTATGTATTTTTTTTCTTGTCCCAAAAGGAGACATTAACAGTGATCATTGATCATTACTGTAATACACTGCACTAATCACCTAGGCTATGGTCTCACATTGCATTTATGTTAAATCTTTCCTGCACTGCTAACCGCAACGGCAAGTTTATGTACTTACATACTGCAGACAAGATTAATCTCATTAAGAGATTAATATTTAAAGTGTCAACTTACAGTCCTTATTTTTTTTAGTTATCATGCTGTAAAACAAAGTTATACTTATCTGTATGTAGGTTTAGCCCCTGAAGGCTGCTATATAACAGCCATACTTACTGTATCCAGGTCCAGTCTCCTGAAGGCAGCTGTATAACAGCTATACTTACTGTATCCAGGTCCAGTCTCCTGAAGGGTGCTATATAACAGCTATACTTACTGTATCCAGGTCCAGTCTCCTGAAGGTAGCTATATAACAGCTATACTTACTGTATCCAGGTCCAGTCTCCTGAAGGCTGCTATATAACAGCTATACTTACTGTATCCAGGTCCAGTCTCCTGAAGGTAGCTATATAACAGCTATACTTACTGTATCCAGGTCCAGTCTCCTGAAGGCTGCTATATAACAGCTATACTTACTGTATCCAGGGCCAGTCTCCTGAAGGCTTCTATATAACAGCTATACTTACTGTATCCAGGTCCAGTCTTCTGAATGCAGCTATATAACAGCTATACTTACTGTATCCAGGGCCAGTCTCCTGAAGGCTGCTATATAACAGCTATACTTACTGTATCCAGGTCCAGTCTTCTGAATGCAGCTATATAACAGCTATACTTACTGTATCCAGGTCCAGTCTTCTGAATGCAGCTATATAACAGCTATACTTTTTTTTTAAAGGTTTACAACAGCTATACTTACTGTATCCAGGTCCAGTCTCCTGAAGGCAGCTATATAACAGCTATATATACTGTATCCAGGTCTAGTCTCCTGAATGCAGCTATATAACAGCTATACTTACTGTATCCAGGTCCAGTCTCCTGAAGGCAGCTATATAACAGCTATATATATATATACTGTATCCAGGTCAAGTCTCCTGAAGGCTGCTATATAACAGCTATACTTTTTTTTTAAAGGTTTATAACAGCTATACTTACTGTATCCAGGTCCAGTCACCTGAAGGCAGCTATATAACAGCTATACTTACTGTATCCAGGTCCAGTCTCCTGCTATATAACAGCTTTACTTACTGTATCCAGGTCCAGTCTCCTGAAGGCTGCTATATAACAGCTATATTCACTGTATCCAGGTCTAGTCTCCTGAAGGCTGCTATATAACAGCTATACTTATTGTATTCAGGTCCAGTCTCCTAAAGGCAGCTATATAGCAGCTATACTTACTTGTATCCAGATCTAGTCTCCTGAAGCTTTTTAGTTTGGTGCTGGTTGAAAAAAACCGAACCCGTAAATAGAATGGCACTGTACATGGGAATCGGGCCATGGTTCAAAAATAGGACTGCGGCACCAGCTTCCCCATGCCAGCATTGTTCTATCTATGGGCAATACTTAAAGTAAATGTACCACATGAAGTCCCGGCCAGTACATAGAGTCATGGCTCAGTGTGTCCATCAATCACATGACTGCCTTCTATCTGTGAGCGCAGATGGCCTGGGAAGCACGGGACTTCCTGTGTTTAGACTGCTGTGTCTAAACACAGGAAGTCCAGTGTTTTCTATAATAAGTGAGAAAAAAAATAATGAATGTAAATTGCAGACATGCTTTATATCACATCTACTGCGGATTTAGATTTTGAAAGTTATATCAACAGGGACACTTTCAATAAAAATAAACGGCAGATCAGGGGCTGCGCCATTATACTAGACTAGACTAGAATGTTGACCTTCAGTATACTTAATTTTGTTGCAGCATTTAAAACTTTCTGCTACTGTCTAGTGTTCGTATGGGAACTGCTTTACTTTAAAGGCTGTTTTACTAGAATAAAACATGACTGATAATTAAAAAGTGTCTAGCACAGTAGCCTGCTCCTGACAGTCCATCATCAGTTGAGTTATAATGCAAATACTAGTGATGGTGTCCAGTCCAGTATAAACAATAGTCTTATATATCTCTATAGACCAGAACAATATCTCAGTCCCTAGTTTTGAAGCTAGCACATATGTGCTTAAAGGGGCACTAGATTTGTAATTTACTTCAATTTAAAATTGTCCGGTCTTCCAATACTTATCAGCTGCTTTATGTGCTGCAGGAAGTGGTGTATTCTTTCCACTCCGAGGCTATGTTCACACAAGTTAAATTCCGTGGGAATCACTGCCGTTGTTACTGAATAGCGGCTGCAGAAAACCCTGTCAGTGCACCCGATGCGCACGCATCAGAACTTAGCAACGCTAAAGATCATCCGGCCGATACTGCAGTACCGGCCGGGATGATCTTTTCTGAGAGCAGCCGTTCCGTGACCCGGCCAGGTCACGGAACGGCCAGTCTCATACGTAGTCTGAACATAGCCTGGTCTATACTGCCACCTCTGTCCATGTCAGGAAATGTCCAGACCAGGAGAGGTTTTCTATGGGGATTCGCTGCTGCTTTGGACAGTTCCTGACATGAATAGAGGTGGCAGCAGAGAGCACTGTGTCATACTGGAAAGAATACACCACTTCCTGCAGCACATACAGCAGCAGTAATGAAAGACTGGACATTTTTAAATAGAAGTAAATTCAAAATCTGTATAACTTTTTGAAACCAGTTGATTTTAAAGAAAAAGATTTTCGCCGGATAACCCCTTTAAATGTGTCATATTTACAGTATCACCTTCCTCATTCACCATTGTTTTTGGCTGGATAGAGTCTTTATCCACCCTAAGCTAAACAAGTAAAATGAGCCTATTATTTGATTCAGAAGCGGTTTATAATGAAAACACAGCCGATTCCGGATCTCAATTATATGGAAAACACAGGACTTTACAAACCTGTCCCTCCCTACCTTATTTCTAGGACATTTCCAGGCTTTTATATAAGAAAGAAAATGAATTGAGTTGTTTCTTCTATTGAAAAAAAAAAAAAAAAAAAAAAGAGAGAGGGAGTTGTACATTTTCATGTTGTGTTTCCCCCCTTTCATTTTTACAGGAATAAGCAGTTGCTTACTTTGGCGTTTTCCCAGCTGGTTCTTTTAAAGTTACAATAAAGCCTCATTTTGCTGCTGTTTTCTTTTAATTCAAACCAGAAAACGCCAGCCTCAGGTCCAGCCAAACAGGAAGGCAAAAAAGCAACGATAATTGATCGTCTTTTACTTGTGAACTTTTACTCTATAGATTTGCAGTATATAAGATGTACAGTACTTATAGCTAAGGCCAAAACTGTATGAGCAGGAGCAATGCTAGGGAAGAGTCATAACTTCTTCTACAGTTTCTTTTTATTTAAAGGGGTTTTTCGAATTTAAATCTATTTGTCCCCTATTCAGAGGTAGGGGACAAGTATGAGATCACCCCGGGATGAGATCACCTGTGCCCCCCGGGATCTCTAGATTGGCGCCCTTGCTCCTACACATGACACGTACAGACGCTTTTTAAGATATTCTATTCTAATTCCATAGACATCAATGTGGAGTTGGTCTCCCCTTTTCAGTACTAACAGTTTTAATTTTTGTTAAAGACTGCAATAGGTGGGCACCACTAGAGGCGTAGCTAGTATTCACGGGGCCCATAGCAAAAAAATTTAAGGGGCCCACCTCCCCTACGCACAACACAAAGCACAGCGCATGTGTGTATATATATATATATATATATATATATATATATATATATATATATATACATACAGTGTATACTCTGTGATGTGGATAAAAAATAAAATCTCTTGTGGCCAGAATCCTGGCTGCAGCCACAAGAGTTACTGGCAGGGCAGGGAGCCAATGGCTGCTTGCTATGACAGTCCACTGTTTTTACATATAAGGGCCCGCTAGGAGCTGTTATGGTTAAATACATAAATAGATAGGTGCAGGAACAGACTACCTTCTGCCTAAACCCTTATGTACTGCAGTGTGTAAGTGACCCAAAGTTTCCTTTCCTTTTTGCACATTTTCCTTTCCTACTTGATTGCGCAGCTGGAGAGCAGAGGTCAAAGGTTATCAGTGCAGTGAAGCAGAGATCTCTGTCTTCTGTTTGTTAACCCTTTTTTTATGTTGCAGCATCTAAGTAAACCTTGGGTCACTCACACACTGCAGTACATAAGGGGATAAGCAGAAGGACACACACTCTTACCTTCTCCCCCAGGCCCCCTCCTGCACGGGCCCCATAGCAACTGCCTACCCTGCCTCTATGGTAGCTATGCCCCTGGGCACTACCCCGATAAATAATTCCAGTAGGTGCAAAACCAACACACAAGGAATACACAATAAGGGTACAAACCCACTTGACGTATTTGCTGTGTGAATCAGTCTTAAAAATAATCAGGCAAAACGCAGGTTGGCTTTATACAATTGTTCTGCGTTAAAATACGCAATTGCGTATTTTTGAAGCGTGAAGTTTGTTGTTAGCAAAGCATCAGTTGTTAACAACCTGTGCGAAAAAACGCATGTAGCTTCACGCTTCAAAAATACGCAATTGCGTATTTTAAAGCAGAACAGTTGTATAAAGCCAACCTGCGTTTTGCCTGCTTATTTTTAAGACTGATTCACGCAGCAAATACGTCAAGTGGGTTAATACCCTTAAGAAAGAGAAGAAAGCTATGTGCCAAGAAGAAAGTACTCCTGATGAAGCTCCTTTAGTGGGGCTATAAACATGGGGTACTTTCTTCCACAGTGGGGTCACACTTCTCACGCTTCCTCCCACAGGTTTGATTGATGGACATACAGATACCTAGGTATCATGGCTAATATAAGGGCTCGTAGGGAGATGTAGGGCTGACTTTTGCCCAGTGAGTGGGGCAGACTCTGTTGTGAGCCTGACATGTTTTTTCAGCTGTTTGCAGTTTTTTAAAGTGATTTTAATTGTTTATTTTTGCCTTTGTGTTTCTATGTAAGCAGAGTAAGGGTACAAATTCACTGGGCGGATCCGCAGCGAGACTCGCTGCGGATCCTTGCCCTGTACCCCCTATGGGCAGACAAACTCCTCAGCCTGCCCCATTAACCCCCAGGCCATTGGAGCCTATATGTCACCTGGTCCCCGCTACGGCTTGCTTCGGGGCAGCGCACTGATTGGCTGAGTGGGACCTGCCGGGACACCGAAGCAAGCCGGAGCAGGGACCAGGTGACGTATAGGCTCCGGCGGTTGGGGGGGTTAACGGGGCGGGCTGCGAACAAACTCGCCTATAGGGGTTACAGGGCAGGGATCCGCAGCGATGTCAGGCCATACAGTCAAGAGCATGGAGGAGTGAATGTTAGGCTATGATCCCATGTTAAATCTTCCCTGCAGTGCTAGCTGTTAAGGCTAGTTTATGCACTTGCAGACGTGCAGGCAGGACAGGACCGGACAGGACCTGGACTTCACAACCGCATGCAGGTGCCATAGCTGCTATCACAGCAGGGAAGAGCATTTACTAACTTTTTTTCCTGTCTTTCTTTTCTGTTTTTCAGATACCGTTGTCCCGAGGACTACGTCCGATTCGGTGGACTACATTATTTTTTTTTACTCACTTTACAGACTTTAAAGCCATCTTATAGACAGCATCCAATAATAAGCTGCAGCTTAGTGTTAGCTGCCTGTAAAATAGCTACTACCAACCCTTACATTGTCACTCAGTACAGAATCAAGGGTACTGGTAGGAGCTGGGTACCATCAGTGCCAAAGCATCAGAAAATAGTGCTCCTGATTTGGAGCAGTAGCAGGCTGGTATTATTAGGCTGGAAAAGAGAAATTAAATGTACATTTCCACCCTGATATTACTAGGGTGATGCTGTTTTTTTATTTTTTATTTTACTGGCTGGCTTTAGATTGTGAGTAGATTCCCCCCTCTTTTTCATAATCAGCCAGGTAAAAAAACAAACAGTCAGCAGCAGCCTAGTAATACCAATGTAGGAAGATCCATTTATTTTGCAAGCCAATACTAGCCTGCTACTGCTCCAGACCAGGAGAGCTATTTATGACACTATGGGACTGATGGTACCCAGCTCTTCCCAGTACTTCTGTGGCAGTGGACTCCAATGTAGTAATGCAAGGGTTAGTGTTAGCAATTTTACAGGCCCAGCTTAGCAAAGGATGACGTATACCTGTCCATCATCAATGTAGTTTGCTGAATCTGACATGGTTCTCAGGATAATGGTATGTAAAAAAATAAAGAAGAAAAATCTAACACAACAGACAATGGAGCTCTTCCCTGCTGTGCTGACAACTGCAGCTAATGCATGCATTGTGAAGTCCATGTCCTGTCTGCAGTATGTGCATGTGCTAGCCACTGTGGCCAGTGCAGCAGAAAGGCACTGAAAGGGTCTGCAATATGACAGAGTTTTGATACTGGGGTCTGTAATATGCTGGGAGCCTGATACTGGGGTCTGTAATATGCTGGAGGCCTGATACAGGGGTCTATAATATGCTGGAAGCCTGATACAGGGGTCTGTAATATACTGGAGGCCTGATACTGGGGTCTGTAATATGCTGGAGGCCTGATACTGGGGTCTATAATATGCTGGGAGCCTGATACAGGGGTCTATAATATGCTGGAAGCCTGATACTAGGGTCTGTAATATACTGGAGGCCTGATACTGGGGTCTGTAATATGCTGGAGGCCAGATACTGGGGTCTATAATATGCTGGGATCTGATGCTAGAGTCTGTAATATGCTGGAGGCCAGATACTGGGGTCTGTAATATGCTGGAGGTCAGATACTGGGGTCTATTATATGCTGGAGTCCTGATACTAGGGTATATAATATGCTGAAAGCCTGATACTGGGGTCTGTAATATGCTTGAGGCCTGATACAGGTGTCTATAATATGCTGGAGGCCTGATACAGGTGTCTATAATACGCTGGAGGCCTGATACTGGGGTCTATAATACGCTGGAGGCCTGATACTGGGGTCTATAATATGCTGGAAGCCTGATACTAGGGTCTATAATATGCTGGAGGCCTGATACTGGGGTCTGTAATATGCTGGAGGCGTGATACTGGGTTCTATAATATGCTGGAAGCCTGATACTCGGGTCTGTAATATGCTGGAAGCCTGATACTGAGGTCTGTAATATGCTGGAGGCGTGATACTGGGGTCTGTAATATGCTGGAGGCCTGATACTAGGGTCTATAATATGCTGGAGGCCTGATACTGAGGTCTGTAATATGCTGGAGGCGTGATACTGGGGTCTGTAATATGCTGGAGGCCTGATACTAGGGTCTATAATATGCTGGAGGCCTGATACTGGGGTCTATAATATGCTGGAGGCCTGATACTGGGGTCTATAATATGCTGGAAGCCTGATACTGGGGTCTATAATATGCTGGAAGCCTGATACTGGGGTCTATAATATGCTGGAGGCCTGATACTGGGGTCTATAATATGCTGGAAGCCTGATACTGGGGTCTGTAATATGCTGGAGGCCTGATACTGGGGTCTGTAATATGCTGGAAGCCTGATACTGGGGTCTGTAATATGCTGGAGGCCTGATACTGGGGTCTGTAATATGCTGGAGGCCAGATACTGGGGTCTGTAATATGCTGGAGGCCTGATACTGGGGTCTATAATATGCTGGAAGCCTGATACTGGGGTCTGTAATATGCTGGAGGCGTGATACTGGGGTCTATAATATGCTGGAAGCCTGATACTGGGGTCTATAATATGCTGGAGGCGTGATACTGGGGTCTGTAATATGCTGGAAGCCTGATACTAGGGTCTATAATATGCTGGAAGCCTGATACTGGGGTCTATAATATGCTGGAGGCCTGATACTGGGGTCTATAATATGCTGGAAGCCTGATACTGGGGTCTGTAATATGCTGGAGGCCTGATACTGGGGTCTGTAATATGCTGGAGGCCTGATACTGGGGTCTATAATATGCTGGAGGCCTGATACTGGGGTCTGAGTCGGAGTCTGATACTTGGGTCTGTAATGTGCTGGAGGCCTGATACAGGGGTCTATAATGTGCTAGGGGCTCACACTGGGATCTATAATATGCTGGAGCCTTATAATGAGATTTGAATCTGGGCTCTACATTCTATTATGCTGGGGGCCTTATACTGGGGTCTGCATTATGTCGGTCTGGTCTGGATTAAAATGGTCTTCCATGTTGTACAATTCCATGTTTGTACAAAATCTACACCACTCTGTTCAACACATGACATTGTGTTCAGTGATGTAAGGCTTGCATGCAGCTGCTCGGCCATGGAAACCCAGGCCATAAAAATCCTGGTTCAGTTTCATTGCTGCTTTTAACCTCAGTTGAGCTTTGGAACTGCAATTAGTGAGTAAGCAGTGAGTGTTTGTGACTTTTATGCACTATATGAAGTTCGTTCTCCTGATCGTCTGTGGTCTGAACACTCAGATCGCAATCAATGAAAACTGTATCTGTGGGACGTTGCTCTTTGTTGATGTATCTGTGACAGGTCAAAAGTAGTTTTTTTTTCTAATGACAGGTACTCTTCAATATCCAGTTATACACTCTCCTAAAATACATATACTTATACAGTACATATACTTATACAGTCAGTACTCACCATTTATTAGTTCCCCTTATATAGTAGGTCCACCTTTCTAGATTGGATGCATTTATATGAGGGATGGTTTATGGAAATTGTCACATTGAAAAAACAGTATGCTTTTTTTTATATGCATTTTCTATGAGTCTTTTATGCACCCAATAAAATGATGTAATATGAAGCCCGTAATAACCAGCATTGCCATTATAAGACACTTAGGGCTATAGATTAAAAGGATATTAGCTCCAACCCCAGACCCAGAATGCCGAGCTAATTACAAAGTAAACATCCTGGCGCTTAGCATTATAACCTCCCCGGCATATATAAATATACAGTACAGAGGACGGCTCAGTAAACACTCAACATCACACCTCCCGGAGAGGTGGAACTTTTCACATCACGCACAGAATTCACAGAACTTTGTAGACAAATACAGTAAAAATGCCGAACAAATTCTGTTTTATTAACTAAAAATGAACTTAAAATGCAGGTCACATTAAAGTGTCACTGTCGTTAAATTCTTTTTTTGCAGAAATCAATAGTCCAGGCGATTTTAAGAAACTTTGTAATTGGGTTTATTAGCCAAAAAATGAATTTTTGTCATGGAAAAGCAGTTTGAAGCTCCCCCCCCTGTCTTCATGGTTTTCCTATGGAGGGAGTGAGATGAGGCACCAAAACAGGACTACAAAGAGTTAAGTTAAAGCTACATGACCAGGCTCTCTCCTCTGATGTCACCACTGACCTCTCTGACCTCTGAATAGCACTCTGAATAGCTCCCCCCGCTGTGTAATCCTTTGTTCTCTGCTCTCTGCTGATGTCTAATCTCCCTCCTTCTACCTCCCCCCTCCCCTCTCCACAGAACAGACAGGATCCGACTGATAAAAAAAAGAGTAGAGATTTCCTGATTCTGAGCAGTGGATGACAGAAAGGAGAGGAGGGGGGGGGGACCTGGGAAAAGTCTTTGTGAATGCAGATAATGGCATATTTGCCTAATAAACCCAATTACAAAGTTTCTTAAAATCGCCTGGACTATTGATTTCTGAAAAAAAAAAAAAAAACTTTAACGATAGTGACACTTTAAGCTCTTGGCCCTCTATGATTTCACTGATGGGAACCAAGAGCCGCCCGGGCACTGTGTCTTTGTTATCAATGTATAAATACCTACTTGCCTCCTTACCCCCTAACTACCCTCTGCCCCCCCCCTTTTATTACTAGACTTTTATTGATTTTTAAATGGTACAAAGATATAAAACAGAACGTAGAAAATGCTCTTCCTTCCCCTGTCCAATGTTACTATTATTGATATCAATAGCAGCATCGGGACTATGTCGGTAGAGGTCACCAGAGCACTGTTGAAGCAAGCTTTGAACGTCTCGCTGAAATAAAGAGCAGGGCGGAGCGCTGCACAGAGCAAGGTGGGAAAATCACTTTAAGAGAGTGAAAGGGATTGTTCGAGACTTTTCTATAAACTAGCATTGCATTGACTTCTGTGGGTGTTTTTTATACCCTTTCATTATTTCTAGCTCAGTCACATGACCGCTCTGCTTGAGATTTGTTTACTTCCTGTGATGTCACGTTCAGTATCTGTTTCCTGTTCCTTCCAATGAACATGATCACAGGTGGAGTCATCAGGTGGGCGGAGCAGGTGTCCATCCAATGAGCTGTCTGGAATTCCATACTGATTTTAGCCCTGCCCCCGTAGCTAGTATAGAAGCTCGGTAGAAGCTATAGCAGAAAGGGCAGCATGACATGGAGGAAAGCAGGGGCTAATAGCTCTCGTGTTGAATTCATATACTACAAGACAACAAGGCTAGCCATTGTGCCAATCACAAGGTAGTTATCAGCCACTGCTCTCTGTTATCAGCCCATAGGAAGGACACCTGCCCCGCCCACCTGATGACTCCGCCTGTGATCATGTTTAGTGGAAGGAACAGGAAACAGAAACTGAACGTGACATCACAGGAAGTAAGCAAATCACACGCAGAGCGGTAATGTGACTGAGCCTGAGAATACAAGAGGAGCTAGAAATAAATAATGAAAGGGTATATAGAACATACAACACCCACAGAATTCAGTGCAATGCTAGTCTATTGGAAAGTCCCAGACGAGCCCTTTAATGTCAGTCTAGCATTATGTTGAGTGCATTATTCCCATGGTCCTGCCCATGTGATTTTAGTGGGGGATTTATGAAGACCGGCATACATCCGTCTTATATTAGCCCCGCCCCCTTTTCCCAGGCAGGATTTACTAAGAAGTGCACGCCTCCTAATGAATCCGGCCAGCAGGGCGCCTTTAAAAAAATCTGCAAATTAAAATCAGCAAATTATTCAGCAGAAAAAATTAAACAATTTCAGGGGGGGGGGGGGGGGGGGTAGCTTAAGACAAATTTTCAACCAGAATACCGCACTAAGCGCAGTCCGCCCCCTGTTCTGTGTCACATGATGAGTCAGGCTCCTAATGTAAGTCTATGGAGCCTGACTCTTTTACTGACACAGAGCAGGGAGTGAACTGCGCTGCAGCACGTTCCTCTCCCCATTCATTCTAATGTGTGGTACGGGTCTGAACACTGATCAAAACTTTTGACATATCAAAAGTTTTTTCAAATGACAGTGACACTTTCATGCTGTTTTATATTTAATTTTGGTGCTGGCCTAGACTTTATGGTGAGGACCAAGAAAGCTTTCCATATGCCATTCCTTAAAAGAAGTTCCTTGGTGTAATGCACCATATACCAATATTTTATTTTAAAGGCAATTAGCTTGTAAAATCATTTCTGCTCCTTGGATCCCCTCATCCCTGGATCCCCTCCCCCCTTCATGCCACATGTGCCTATAAAGCCCAGGTAAAATATTATAAAGTTCTTTTTATATTACAAACACATCAGTTCATAAATAATGTAATAGGATATCTTAAAATTCCTATGCAATTAGGGGTTATCTGGTTAGGTAATCCACGTAGCCCACACAAGCGATGGTATATAAGCCACACCAGGGAGCGGAGTCTAAGGGGCCGCTGGTCTTCACCAGAGCCCGTCGCAAGGCAGGATGGGCTTGCTGCGGCAGGCGACCCCCAGGCCCCCGACTTGCTTGTGTAGGTGGCGAGGAGAAGCAGGGTACAAGGTCATAGGACTGGGACGTAGTCAGGGACAGGCAGAAAGGTCAGGGCAGGCGGCAGACAAGACATAATCATGGAACGTAAGCGGAAGGTCTTGTACACTGAAATCACAGTAATAACGCTTTTTCTGATAGGCAACAGAGCACTATAGATCCGGCAAGGGGAACAGGAAGGGGGCCGACCTTTATTGGGGCAGGGAATGGCCAGAATCAATAATTGGGGCACTTCCTGTTCCCTGGTCCCTTTAAGACATAGCAGAGTCGGCACGCATGCGCCCTAGGAGGCGGGGACATGCGCCCTGGCTTAGAGATGCAGGGACGCCACGGCGCGCAGACCAGGCGCCGAGAGCTGGAGGGGGAAATGGGTGGCCGTCACACTGGGGAAAGAGCGGGATGGCTTATGTAAACAAGTCCTTGGCAGGCTGTGGCTGTATCTCCAGCTTCTTTGTAATGCTGGGAAGGTTAATCTGAGGTCAGGTTGCTGATAAACTCACTGTGATTAATCCTCCTGGTATTGCAAAGAAGCTACAAAGTTGCAGATAGGGATTTGTTTACATCAGCCGTCTCAGAAGGGAAGGGGGAGGAGGGGGTTGAGAGCAAAGAGGACTAAACCGCTCGGATACATTTTCTATGTCTTCAGCAGAAAGCAACATATCAGAACTGAGGGAAGGAGACAGAAAAGGGGGGATGGTTCAACATATATTTTACCTAACCAGATAACCCCTTTAACGATTGATCAGTTCACATTTTCTTTCCATATCATGCAGAGGTGGAATATTGTGTAGAAATGTAATTAAATTTTGCAGAAGGTCTTCAAGTAACATAGCTAGGTTAAAAAAAAACAACAAAAGCAAGTAAATCACCCCAAATCACCCTTGCCGACTGTGCCGACTGATCACCAAGCATTACATTTAAGTAAGGAACTTATGAGCGTCTATATGACTCATTTTGGTACCATAAAGCCGACTTTGTAAACAGCTAAACTAATAGATTGCCAGACCTTTATTAGTTCCAAACTATACCATGATGTAAGCTGGAAACTATCTAACTAAGTTTCCTGGAAGGACACGTTTACTTTGACCAAGTTGCGAAAAATTTTGGGGTGACACATGATTTATTTTAATAAACCTCTATAAACTGGTTTAATAAAATAGGGGAAAAGGGCAAAAATAGCCAATAATCATAACTCACACAGGGCACTTAAAATTTCCCAGACAAAAGGTTGACAAAAGTTATAGGACAAAGCATCAATATCTTTATCAGACATAAAGCAGGTGAATACCCAATCTGATCCACACAATTAGAAACCAAGGAGATGTCTATTTCCAGCTAGTGGTTGAAGAGCTTAAAGCGACTCTGTACCCACAATCTGACCCCCCCCCCAACCACTTGTACCTTCGGATAGCTGCTTTATATCCAAGATCTGTCCTGGGGTCCGTTCGGCAGGTGATGCAGTTATTGTCCTAAAAAACAACTTTTAAACTTGCAGCCCTGTGCCAAATGGCTGTGGCCTAGAGTTTGTGTGCATTAGGCTGGCACACCCTCTATGTCCCTCCTCCCCACTCTCTTCATCATTAGGAATGCTCCAGGCAGATTTTTTCCTATTCATCAGCTGTGAGAACACTACACATCGGCTGGATAGTTAAGGCACTTGTGCAGTGTTCACTGCAGAGGAATAGAGAATATCCTGCCAGTGGCATTCCTAATGATGAGGAAGGCGGGGAGGAGGGACGGAGGGCTGTGAATAACCCTTTTGCCGTGGCCTGGCAGCTAAAACTGATGTTGCACCTGCTGGTGGGTTCTGGTGTTTTGGAGGCCACTTGTCACAGTGGCCAGGAACGGTAACACCCAACCCCGCACACACGGCAACTGGACCTTGGTTAGGACTAAGGTGAGGTGTGAGGTGTAGGTCCAAGTGCAGTGGCAGAGATGACAGAGTCCCACTTTAAACAACTTGTCAAATTTACTTGAAAAATGTATCTTGGTGCAAAAAAATTAAGAAGAAAGAAAAAAAATAGAAGAAACAATAACAGGAGATAGGGACCGGATAGGAGGACCCTTGCCTAATATACTGTGTACTCTGCCGGGATGTGGTGAAATGTTGAAGAAGTGTTCTGAAGAAATCCTCGTACTCACGTATGGATGAGTCTAGTTATCTCACCTAACCGCCTTCTGCCCCACAGTGTCGGGTTTTCATCCTACTGAGGTAGTACGAGTCCCAGGTCTCTGCTCTGGGTGGAGCTGCCTTGTAATGTCCTTCCTGCAAAGCTGAGCACTAGTCAGTAGAGAACGGCTTACTGGCACTGTGCTCTACTGCAGGTCCGGTCTTGAGTTTATCAGTCCCTTTTCTAAGGTGGTCGACTGTCCTGTGTTATCTAGTCTTAGGCAAGGGTGAAGACTCCCTTGTCTCTGGTTTCCCTAGGGGTCTTGTCTAGCAACCCATAGTGATTGGGTACCTAGTTTAGTAAAAAAAAAAAAGGTCTGCTCTCTTCTCCCTCTCAAACTAGAATGGAAGTGCAGGCTAAAGAGACCATAGAGTGTGTGTGTGTAGCTAAAACCTAGTGTTAGCTGCATCTGTGCTGTTTGAAAGTGACATCTAGTGGTTGGAGTAAGGAACAGCGGCCACCTGTCCTAACCTGTGACACTAGAGAGATACAGTTTTACCAAGGTGTAAGAAGAGAAAAGAAAACACATAGTGGTATACTACACGTTTTCCTACCTGTATGGAGTACTGTTAAACCTGTTACTTGTAAAACTATCCTTGTATATTACAATACATTCATTGCATACACTGAGGTGTCACGGTAATGTAAGCAATTTGCATATTCTAAATAAGAAATTAATGAAAACTTGTTCTAGGCACTGTAGGAAAGAGTCTATAGTCCAGTCCCTTAAAGGGGTTATCCAGGATTAGAAAACTTTTATGTAATGTCGTCCTGCAGAAGAACATAAAAAATAGGTTACGCTTACCATTCCTCGCTCCATCAGTGTCCTGCTGCGGCAATTTAAACAGTTTCACCATTCCTCACATGATATTGATGCCAGACAGGGAAACTCTCCATTACAGGGCTTCCCTGTCCGTAGGGTTCGCAAAATTATGGACGTGTGAATGTGGCCTAAGACAAGGAGAGGAACACTGAACAAGGGTCCCCTTGCATATACTAATTTCTTCTGGGGCTGAAGGTCGTATAAAGCACTGGTTGGTGAAAGATTCCTGCATATGTCCCTGTGGAAAGTGCTCGGAGCATCTTGTTTTGCCAGGTTGCTTGTGTATATGTTCCATGAATGGCACAATTGTAATACAAAATATGAGCTTATGTGAACATTGCTTTGCCGTAACTGAATTTTTGAAATATTTTAAACATTTTTTGCTGGAATCACTGTGTTCACTGGTGCTTGCTGACCCTGTGTTAGACTTAAAGGAGAAGTCCGATAATTCTTTAAATTAAAATATTGCATTTCCCCCAAAAGTTATACAAATCACCAATTTACACTTATTACAGGAAATGCACATAAAGTGCTTTTTCCCCTGCACTTACTACTGCATCAAGGCTTCACTTCCTGGATAACATGGTGATGTCACTTCCTGGATAACATGGCGATGTCACTTCCTGGATAACATGGTGATGTTACTTCCTGGATAACATGGTGATATCACTTCCTGGATAACATGGTGATGTCACGACCCGACTTCCAGAGCTGTGCGGGCTGTGGCTGCTGGAGAGGATGATGGCAGAGGGATGCTCAGTGTCCCTCCAGTGCCCTGTGTCCCTCAGTGTCCCCCTGCCATCATCCTCTCCAGCAGCCACAGCCTGCACAGCTCTGGGAGTCGGGGCGTGACATCACCATGTTATCCAGGAAGTGACATCACCATGTTATCCAGGAAGTGACATCACCGTGTTATCCAGGAAGTGACATCACCATGTTATCCAGGAAGTGACATCACCATGTTATCCAGGAAGTGACATCACCATGTTATCCAGGAAGTGACATCATCATTTTATCCAGGAAGTGAAGCCTTGATGCAGTAGTAAGTGCAGGAAAAAAAGCACTTTATAAGCATTTCCCATAATAAGTGTATATTGGTAATTTGTATAACTTTTTGGGGGGAATACAATATTTTAATTAAAAAAATCACCGTACTTCTCCTTTAAGACTTTTCTGCTTTGTACTATTTCCAAGATAGTATATGCATGTACATTATATAAATGCAAAGCACTTGGGGTCCTAAGATATAAAATACAGTATATAGTATTTTTTATGCATTTTCAAAAAACTTCCAGTCCTTTACTATATGAAGCCTTTGTGAGCTTAAAATCACAGTTGAATTGTGTTAAGAGCCCTTTGTACTGTTTCCCCATAATGCATTTCAAATGTTCCATTTTATCCAAACCACAGGCTCCTTGGTTCTTAGAAAAGGGGTACAAGAGAAATATAAAAATAACACGAGCTGCATTGCCGTTAACTCTTACTACCTGGCAGTCCGAAACTCTGCAAGTAGTTCGTACTCTGGAAGTCTAGGCTGGACTGACAAGGTTATAATCTTTTCTGTAAAAGTGACAGGATTTACAGCTAAACATTCTAGTAGTAGTTAAGGATTTTCGGTCACAACTTTAATAACCACAAAGTTTTGAAACGATCGCTTAGAACTGAATATGGGTCAATGACCTCAACCACAAGAACTTTAGTAGGAGTTCTCTGACCTGCCAAGGGAAATGTTCACTCTGCTGAAAAGTTTGGTTCTGTTGACATCAGAGTTTCCATAGAGTTACAGTAGTTACGTGAAAAGAGACAATAAACAATGCCGCACGCTTCTGGCACAGGAAATGGGAGTCATGGATCACTCTGAAAAGCCTGCGTTGGTTTGCAGAGGAAGGAAGCACTGTGGCTCGTATAGTGGCCTGAGCATGTTGGGATCCTGTGTGCACTAGACATAGATACTGGGACTAGCCCAAGGGCAATCCTTGGAAGGAAAAGAGATTGAGAGAAGAAGCTCTCTTCCTGTGTACAGTGAAGGTGCAAATGGCCCGCTGCAGGTTGCAATGGGAAGTTACCCTGTGGTTGTCTGCAGTACATCACTTAAAGAAGCTCAAGATGTTCAACGTTAGAATAAGAAGCCAAATGGTTGGAAACAGAGAGTAACTGGTGTAACTGGGTTTGGCAACTTTTCCAACTCAAACACTCGATATTTAATTCCCGGTGTCTGGAAAAGTTGGACGTCGGGAATCAAATGCATAGCGTTTTGATTCAGAAAAGTTGATGAACCCAGACAGTCCGCTCAACACTAATACTTCTACCGATACAGAGCGATATTGTGAAAGTCCCCCACTCAAATGGATTAAAAACATATTTATCCTCAGGGGGAAAATTAAATGGAACTAACAACCAGCTAACTTTATCTGTGCTGAGAAGGACTAAAGGGATGGATGTTATGCACAATGTAGTATGCGTAGAACTCTCGACATGTTATCCTTCCCCTCCCTACCCCCCAAAAAACCCACCCCATCAGCGTGGATAAATTGAAGAAGGATGTTTTTTAGGTGCAGAGACATCATTTTACCTAAGAATCAAATGCAGATGTTGAGCAAAGAGATGGGCCGGTGGCTACCGCATCCTGATGAGTCTTTGCCGTCTTTTGGGATCAAGGTGATATGAGTGTAACGAGTGACCCATAAGGGCCCTGTTACAGTTAGGGAGAAGGAATGGAGTATGAACTTACCCTGCCAGCCCATCAGCCGTGTCATGACGTGTCAGCGCTCAAGATTCCGGACCTGCAAATACGGAGTGAGGTAAGTTCATACTCCTGATCAAATTTGACCCAGATTTTGTTAACGACTAGACTTCTCCTTAAATTTAGATACTTATATGTCACGACAGGGGATGTAGTGAGCCCTTATCTCACCTTTAGCCTCTGTCCCTGCCTCCTTGTTGATCTTACGCTAGACTGAAAGCGACAACTAAATGACTGTCCCCCTGGACATGCTGGGGCTGTCAATCGAGAATGGTCATCAGTTCGCATCTAAAACCAACCAGGCACCAGAACAAGCCAGTGGTCAAAACCAAGAGGGCAATGCAGTACAAAATCACAATCAAGGGGACTAGCGTTAGACAAGCCATAGTCAAAAACAGTCAGAAGCGAGAAAGAAAATCAGGATATAAGCTGAGGTCAGTATATACTAGCAGAGGTCGGAACACAGATCAATACACTGGGAAACGCTGGTGACGTCAGTCAAACCAAAACTACAGTATCACTGGCAGCTATTCTCGGCATTCCTCATATATATATGCTGGTGCAATTTATGGGCGATGTGTTATGAAGACTTACTTTATTTTTGGCTATTATTTTTGAAACATACTGTATGTCCAACAGACTAAGGACCTGCTCCGTAAATCTTGCCTTACCATCAGCTTGGTTGATCATGTGACCATATTGCACATGTGATCCAGCACTCATATTGGTAGCTGGTATAATGTGATAAGTCCTACTATGAAGTGACTGAATTCTGTCCATCTAGCGAGTTAGTACCAACGCCATGTTTTATATGCTGTTTATGTCCATATTAATTGGAGGCCAAGCGGAAGTGCACTTGTGTGTGTGTGTGTGCGCGAAACTGTCCATACACATCTTACGACTGTATATGGATTAAAGATTTTGCTATTGTCATGGGCGAGTGCTGCATTTCTTTTTTACGCTACATGGATTGATTGTTTATTACTAACCATGATATATGTTACTATACAGTATATATTGGCACAGCGGTCGTGGTTATTTGCCTGTTAGACAGAACACGTGGGGTTTCTTCTCCAATCCATCAGTGAGAACGGCAGTCTTGTGCTTTATTCATTTTCATATTCATTTATGCACTTGCACTTTTTGCACCTGATATTGCTAGTTAGACTAATTTTGTATCTGATATTTTTATCTATTTATTTATTGTATTGCCAGTCTTTACATACAGTATCATGTAGGTTAGATCAGGATTCACTGAGCCGTACCATGACCAGTGATGGTATATGTGTTTTTTATTATTATTATTATTATTATTATTATTATTATTATTATTATTATCATTATTATTATTAAACCTTATTTGTCCTTAGGATCAAATTATTGTATATTGAGAGGTGTAATGCTTTTTCATCCAGTTCAAGTGTAAGTTTTTGGTTGCATTGCATACGAGCTATGAGGCCTAGCACTCAAATACACATTGTACTATACAACCTTTATATTTACTAAAACCACAAGATGCCTGTTTAGAACTTTTATATATCACTATATTATAAATTGTTTGGTGGTAATATGGTGACCCAGGGGTGCTGGGTGGTATTTGCCAGGGATGATGATAAGGTGGTATAAGCCCTCCCTAGGTCCCAACACACGCCCAGTAAAAGGCAGTAGTGTACTGGTAGTGTAGATAAAGGCACAAAGTCTGGGGTAACTTGACTAGTGTAACACTGTTACCTGCAGTTTCCTATAGTCCCAGACAATACATTTCTCAGTAATAAGTTCAGATGTGTTTGGGAGGAAGTTATGGCAGCGTTTCCCTTTTAAGACTGGGAAGGTTCTATGTAGCAGTTTGGATTTGAGGTGAATAGTACTTGGAAAGTCTTTACTGTATTCAGTTTTAGGTAGTAGTTTAGATTTAAAGTGTCACTGTCGTGAAAATTATTTTTGCAGAAATCAAAAGTCCAGGCGATTTTAAGAAACTTTGTAATTGGGTTTATTAGGCGAAAAATGCATTTTTATCATGAAAAAGCAGTATGAAGCTCTCCCCCCTGTCTTCATTGTTCTCCTATGGAGAGAGCTAAATAAAAGACCAAAACAGGACAACAAAGAGTTAATCTACAAATACCTCACCCTTTATCTCCTTTGACAGTCACCACTGACCTCTCTGACCTCTGATTACAGCTGTCACCCAGCTCTGTGCCTGTAATCCTTTGTTATCTGCTTTCTGCTTCCGGCTAACTCCCCCCCTCCCCTCTCCCTAGAACAGACTGAGTACGTCTGATGCAAGTTACAATTTCCTGATTTTTTGCAGTGGATGGAAAAGAGGGGGGGGGGGGGGGGGGCTGGGAAAAGGCTTTTTAAATGCAGATAATGGCATATTTGGCTAATAAACCCAATTACAAAGTTTCTTAAAATCGCCTGTACTGCAAAAATAAAAATACAACAGTGACTCTTGTAACTGTCATATTTTTTTTTTATTGCAGAAATCAGTAGTATAGGTGATTTTAAGAAACTCTATAATAGGTTTTATTAGGCAAAAAAGCCTCTTTCTGTACTCAAAAAGGAATCTCCAAGCCTCCCCACTCTCCAAGCCTGTGCACTGAAGACGGGTTCTGCTGTCTCCATTGCTGTCTCTATGAAGGGTAGAGGGGGTGAGGGTGATGACTGAGCAGGAAGAAGAAACATAAAGGTCAGCTGTTTGTAGACTTTCTGGGCACCTAAAACGCTGCATTCAGAAGTTAGAAAGGTCAGTGCTTATCTAGGAACTTGCTGAGAGAAGATTGCAGGGTGTTGTGCTGTGCAGGACTGCTCTGTGCTCACTCCCTCCTCTCAGCCCCTCCCCTCTCCATAGAGCATATTGGACACAGAAATCCTGCTTCTTCTACAGTGAGGGGAGAGCTAGGAAAACTGCTTTTTCAGTACAGAAGGAAACTCTTTTGGTAAATAAAACCTATAACAGAGTTTCTTAAAATCGCTTGTACTATTGATATTTGTTGTTTTCAGAAAAATTACCCTGAAATGACAGTTACACTTTAAAGTGAAAGTACTACTAGCACTTTGTGTTTTTACATGAACAGATCGGTGCCGGCACGTGGATCCTTTTCTTGAACCTCTGCCTGGTTCCCACGCAAGGCGCTGGTCTATTCCCGGGCACCAGCTTGGCATTAAGCACTGGAGGGGGTCCCACTAGCCCCCAGTGTGACAACCCCCTCCCCCCCCCCCCCCCCCCGTGTGACGCGACGCTATTAAAATCAATGGAGCCCGTGTTACAGAGGGGAGATCGTCACACTGGGGGCTGGCAAGCCCACCTACAATGATTTATGCCAGGCCGGTGCCTTGATAAAAAACTGTGACCGAGTTCCTTTGCCCCCTTAGGACGTGGAGCAGCCAAGTGTCCACCAGGTCCTACTCTGTATCCGCTTCAGCAGCAGATTTTGTCACCTGGCTCCACATAGCACTTTTCCTCAGGGGCTCGCAGCTGAAGCTGAGGGGGCAGAGGAACCTGGTCTTTGCTCACTAGTTTCCTGCACAATGTGCCCGGCTCAGCACTGGCCTTTATATCCCCTAACCGGATGATGACAGCCTCGGTGCAGGGAGGGCACACAGACCACCAGGAGGATGATCACATGTCCCATCATCCCAGTGGTCTCTCTCCCGTCCTGCCCTGGAGCTTACCCTGCTTCACGGTCGGTCTGGTGTCCCACTGTGGGTGTTCCTATCCTTACACCCTTTGTAAAAGTCTGTACTTATCTGTGATTTTTGCTATAGCTGTTGTGTTACCGAAGATGACCACTAGATGTCGCTATAGTGTGTAACTAAGGTCTAGAAACTGCATGGCTGAAGTAAACTAAAGGGTTATTGTTTGTGTATGTACCAGATTCTGTTGTCCAGTAGGATTTCTCCTTTCTTCTGCACTATTCTCTCTTTTCTATCCCGTTCTCTTATTGCACTCTTTCCACCCAACCACAACACAGCCCACTCGCTGGTTAGGAAGTTAGTCCCTTGGGTGAGGAGGAGTCTTAGATAATCTTTGGAGGAGAAAGGACGCAGCTCAGATAGTTTTTCTCAGTGGTTTTACATGGGCCCTGGCCCCCTGCCAGGTCCCCTCTACAAGTTAGTTCTTAGTCAGTACCGCACATGGGTCGGACGCAGAACAGACAGCTCACACAACCCCCTTTCTTGAAGCACCCGACACACTGTATGATGCGCTGCCCCTTTCTGGAGAGGACTAGCCAACAGATAACCTCAACCCACGCCGAGGACTAGGAGTCAGTACAGTGCAGGACAGTCTCTGCAGAAAAGCCAAAGAGCTAGGAACTGATCCGGGTGGAGCAAAGTTACTAGAAAGTCGATGAACTCCATCTCGCAACGCGGGTGTACTTAGGAAGTCTAACCATTCCGCTCACCCATCAGTACAGTTCAGCCAAAGTTAGTGGGCAGAAGGTAGTGTGAAGACTATAGGAAAGGTCAAAACGCAGGCACAGGTTGTTTCTTTTTCTTCTTCTTATTATACACATTACTAATTGGGTTGAGACTCTCACAACATCCTCCTCTCTACTACCTCAGTACAACCTTACCAACTCTACTACATCCTACTAAGCACTTATCCCACAGATCTGGTGGTTCTATGTTCGTGTATTTATTGGAACTCTATCAGGTGTACCTGAAGATTTGTTGTATTACCTGCTGCACATTTGCAAAGAGTTAAGCAAGCCAACATTACTACTGGGTCTGTGATTACTGGCTACCACCTTTACAGCACTATACCACAACCATGGGACATCTCCCTTTTCTGTGGGTGGTGGGTCCTACCACTATTTGGGAAGGTCATCCCACCGCTCTGGCCACCTGTGACATAATCCCAAGGGACCCTGCAGCAACCTGATAGGACACCGACCATAGGGGAGAAGGGTACAACCGGCCTTACACTACAAAAGCAGGCGTGCCATCTCACCTGTGTGCCCACCAGGCACTGGCATCACGTGACAAGACCCTAAAGGTCCGGCTGTATCTCGGCCATCCACCTCAAGTAGTGGCTTCAGACTTCCACCTAGCAAGTGACCCGCCGTCCCACCGCTACAGCATCGTCCGGGGGCTCACCACGCTGGGTAGCACAGCCAACAGTAGGAAAAGAAGTAGGAAAAGAAGACTGCATGCTTTAGTAAATGTGGGGGGGGGGAGCAGTCTTTTTTTTGGCTATAACATAATTAAAAATAGTTTTTGCCTCCAATACCACTTATAGTCTAGTGCTGGGACTTGTCTCCTATTGGTGGATAGCAGCTTGAGTTATCTTGGCAACTGACAGGACAGAATTAGTGGGAACATTCTAGAAAGGCCTGTGATAGGCTAAGGAGTAGGGAAGCAGCTTGCAATCTTCCTCCCATGCACTTATAAGCGTTATAACACAATGTCCATCAGCGTGCTGGCTGTACACACAAAGCAGTTAGAGCCATCTTGAGGCCAAAAAGCAGTATTACACCATCCATACAAGAACCCAGCAAAAACATACATGCAGTGCTGACCTACATACTTGAGCATACAGTAGTGCAATTCACATGAGGGATCAGTCAGAGACATGCAGTTTATGGCTTTAAAACATGTTCCTACCTTGCCAGCAGGGGGGAAATTGTAATACTCGGCTGTCAAACACTGAAACAGAGATGATACTTCGAGTGGATGCCCTTGGCCCATTGGGATTTATGAGCGTTCAGTCATGTTCACGATGTAACCCTTTACATACAGCATTGTAGCTACTCATCTGAGTAACTATGTGTATTTTAATGTTTGTATATTGGTTGAAATATATTGTATATTATTGGGAGTCATGTGACCCCACTTATGTACACTATCAGCACTTCAGCTTTTGCCTTTCTGCCTTCTATATGACTGAATGTGATACTGTTGTTTATACAATATTTCAGCATTTTGTTACCCCACGTTAACTTAAAGGAGAAGCCTGGCCATTTTTAAAATCCGGCAGCCAGCAGGGGGGAATTTGATTAGGAGTATGGACTTACCTCTCCCCGTACGCGTGGTGAGTTGCAGGACCGGCCGCAAGCTGTGATGATGTCACGACTAGGGTTGAGCGAACCGTCGGACTTTTGGTCAATAACTATGCCTTCGATCCCGGGTGCATAGTTGCGCTCCCGGGAATCTGCGGGCAGGATCTTCCAGAGAATTCAAAATACATTCCCTGGATTTCCAGGGAATGTATCTTAAATCCCCTGAAAGATCCCGGCCGCAAATTCCCGGGAGCGCAACTATGCACCCGGGATCGCAGGCATCGCACTGGAGTGAGCGGCTTTCGGACCGGTTCCGCTCATCTCTAGTCACGACTTGGGGGAAAATGCCTGTCCACGCTAATGGACTGGCCGCTGAGCCAATCAGTGACTGTAGCAGCGTCCCACCCCAATGTGGCCAGTCCATCAGCCAGGTTATGATGTGTCAGCGCTGGAGATCCCGGAACCTGGCGGGGTCCTGAGGCCGGTCCCGCCACTCACCGCGGGCATGGGGAGAGGTAAGTTCATCCTGATTCATTCGGCCAGATTTCTTCCTGAAACTGGACCTAGATGCAAAGGTTTACAAGTAAAATAAGACAAATATCCAGTTTGGTTATATATACATCAATACATTTTTATATAGAGACACAACAAATGTCTCCAAGTTGCCTCTAGTTGTGTGGGAAGGAGATGATACTATTCCGAACGTCCGAACCGGACCTTAAATGAACCGCACTAAAACAGAATGTTTTCATTCCAGTGTTGCTGTTAAAAATAAAACATTGGAATGAAAACATGCTATAATAACTAAATATACACAAAAGAAACTGGCGGGGGAAAAAATAGTTGGCATCGGTGGACAGCGATTTATGCAAAGCTAGCATGCAGAGAACTACTGTAACTGTATGCCACTGCTTAAAGGGAATGTACCACCGGTACATTTGGGGATTTTTACACGCATTCGCAATGAGAAATCCGCTGTGGATATGTTGTATGTGAAGGCACCCTTAATGGAGTTTAAAAAATAAATAAAAAATCTATGTGGAATTTGTGATGGATCATCAGATAATACGCAGCAGATTTGTTTACAGATTTTATTAAAGTCAATAAGGAAAATCTACAACAAATACTTAACCAATCATCATCATGGATTGAAATGCTGGGGTAAGCATTAAAGTGAATTTACCACTGGGTATATCACTATGGGCTTCTTACATTAACAGATCAGCGCTGGCGCGGGAATGCTGGTGGCAAGGTCCTTATTTTGAACTGACGCCTCAGTCTACTCCTGAGCACTGGTCGGGCATGAAGCCAGCCGGCCCCCAGTATGACACTCTCCCTTCTGTGACGCGACTCCATTCATTTTAATGGAGCTACGTCACAGAGGGGAGGGGGTTTCGTCACATTGGGACCTGTGGGCCCGACCCCAGTGCTTCATGCCGCCAGGTGCTCGGGAATAGAATGGCATTGCATGCGGGAAGGACTGTGCCACTGGCATCCCCACGCCAGCACTGATCTGTTAAACTAAAAAGCCCATACCATTCGCTTTAATCAAATTGAATTAAAGGGGTATTCCTCTCAAACATAGCTTTTGATATGTTGCTGCCCATGCTGAGGCTAACAATTCCGTCCATACGTGTTATCAGGCCTGTATCTGCCATGAGGCGAACTGAAGTGTTCGCCTCAGGCGGCAGATAACACAGCCCTTGAGGGGGGCGGCATCAGCGTCCTGTGTCTTTATCATTACAACTAGTTACGGCTCAGTGCCCGGCCGTGTTGCCTCATGAGAAGCGCTGAGGAGGCACTGGAAGCCTCGTATTCACAGGTATTCACATCACATAAGACATAGATATATCTTGTATGGGGAATGTGAGGGGCACTATGGGCACATGGTGATATTACTGGGAATGTGAGGGGCACTATGGGCACATGGTGATATCACAGGGAATGTGAGGGGCACTATGGGCACATGGTGATATTAAAGGGAATGTGAGGGGCACTATGTACATGGTGATATTACAGGGAATGTGAGGGACACTATGGGCATGGTGATATCACAGGGAATGTGAGGGGCACTATGGGCATGGTGATATTACAGGGAATGTGAGGGGCACAATGGGCATGGTGATATTACAGGGAATGTGAGGGACACTATGGGCATGGTGATATAACAGGGAATGTGAGGGGCACTATGGGCATGGTGATATCACAGGGAATGTGAGGAGGGCAGGGGGCATGATAATCTTGTATGGGGAATGTGAGGGGCACTATGGGCATGGTGATATCACAGGGAATGTGAGGGGCACTATGGGCATGGTGATATTACAGGGAATGTGAGGGGCACTATGGGCATGGTGATATTACAGGGAATGTGAGGGGCACTATGGGCATGGTGATATTACAGGGAATGTGAGGAGGGCAGGGGGCATGATAATCTTGTAGGGGGAATGTGGGGGAACAGGGATATAATGCTGACATGCAATTTTTCAGCTCATTCAAGTACAGCTGCTAGTACTGCTTCATCTGTGTCTTGGTGCATTTTTTCTGCTTATTTAACATAAAAATAGAAAATCGAGAATTGTCTCAAAATTTAAAAAAAATATAAAAAAATTGAGATTTTATTTTTTGGCCACATTGCACAATTACATTGTTAGTATGGTTAGAAAAAGACACATCTATCAAATTCAACTAAAGGAGGGGATTGATTAGGCTCCTCTGTGCCCCCAAGGAAACTAACCTCACACACTACTTCCCCACCACTCCTTTGCTGGTATTCTTCTCTCTTCCGGTGCAGTCAGTGTATTACAGCAGCAGAAGTATTACAGCAGCCTTTCAGCTTTGCACATTCAATCATAATGGTACACATACAGTTGTATGGAGTGGTGTAGCTACCATAGAGGTAGGGTAGGCAGTTGCTATGGGGCCCGTGCAGGAGGGGGGCCTGGGGGAGAAGGTAAGAGTGTGTGTCCTTCTGGTTAACTCCTTATGTACTGCAGTGAGTAAGTGACCCAATGTTTATTTACATGCTGGAACACATAAAAAGGGTTAACAAGCAGAAGACAGAGATCTCTGCTTCACTGCACTGATAACCTCTGACCTCCAGCTGGCAACAAAGTAGTAGAGGTTCTGGGTTATCAGTGCACCTGCAGTAAAGTATATATATATATATGCAAAAAAGGGGTCCGTGGAGCCTCAGTTACGAGTCTCAAAACACGGGAATAGCCAGATATCCCTCTCTCCAGAGAAGGAAGCCCATTGCCAAGGGGTGCCTCCTAGTGGGGAGAGCACCAAACCACCCTGATACGTAGTCCCTCAGGTATATATATCTAGTGGTGCCTTGGATTACGAGCATAATTCGTTCTGGGACTTTGCTTGTAATCCAAATCCACTCTTAAACCAAAGCAAAGAAATCACTGATATGCAGACAATTGGTTCCACACCCCAAAAATAATGATTTTATATTTTGAATAACATGTAAGACAAATGAAACAAACAATGAAAAGCAGCTGAATATGTGATATATAAGTTACTGTTCAGTATAGCAATCAGCGTGTGGAGTATAATGTATAGTAACTGCATAACCCTGATAACACAGCAGCAGTTTGTAGATACAGGATGGAACTGCAGATCCCCATAATGCAGTAGTGTAGTACAACATGCTAGAATAGAGCAGCAGGGCTGCTGGTAGAGGTCTGTGTGGTCACATGACAGCAATGGGGAAGGGGTGTGTTCAGCATGGACCAATCAGGACTGACAGACTGCAGGGAGCATGAAGGAATGAGCAGGACAGATGTGGGTACATACATGCAGCACTCTGTCCGGGGAGAGAGGGGTTACAGCTATGAAGAGATTACCTCCACAGTCCTGTCCCCTGATGTAAGCCCCAGCCTGAAGTGGATCTGCTATGATTTGGAAGGCAAGGGAGACTTCCTGGGTCAGACAGAGTACAGTGCTGTATACCCTGCTATATAGACCATGTCCCTCCCCAACTCGCGCTCCCACCTAGTACAGGGAGCTCTTAAACCAAAACAATGCTCTTAAACCAAAACGCTCTTAAACCAAGTTACTCTTAAACCAAAACGCTCTTAAACCAAGTTACTCTTAAACCAAGGTACCACTGTATATATATATATATATATATATATATATATATATATATATATATAGTGCTTTGTGTTGTGCGTAGGTAGGGGAGGGGGGCCCCTTAAAAATTTTTTGCTATAGGGCCCTGTGAATCCTAGCTTTGCCCCTGGTTGTATGGTGTCCATAATACCCTGAAGGGCCCTGCAGCAGAGATACTCAGCTATTGGGGCCCACCAGAGCATCCTCCAGTCCTCTAGCGGGCCTGTTCAATGCTGCTAGTAATGCGCAGGCCCTAGACTATGAATATATCTTAGCACAGTATGTAAACAGTACATGTCCCTCCAGGAGGTATATGGAGTACTGCCTGTGGTACACATACTGGACTATAGTCGGTCTATGTAATAAGTGCACTATGCTGCCTCTGTAAACTGGTAAGGTGATCCATTTCCATTTTTTATTTGTTCTTCTCATGTACACATGAGTGAGCACAGAAGTAAGCAAAACTGCCAGTGGGAATACTTCATTACATACATTTATTTTAGTTATGGAAACGCGTGTACACGGTTGACTTGAGATTGCAAGGCAGGGCAATTTTTTATGCTAGGATCTTTTTCTTTGTAAATTTCTATAAGGAATGATTTACCGAGGCATTTCCGAGCCGGGACTAATTCCCATGTCTATGCTCCTGACAAGAAAACCGCTCCTCTCCTCAAAACGTGGGTTCTGGAAAGGGATTTTTTTTTTTTTTTTTTGC
Source organism: Dendropsophus ebraccatus (assembly GCF_027789765.1). NCBI lineage: Eukaryota > Metazoa > Chordata > Amphibia > Anura > Hylidae > Dendropsophus > Dendropsophus ebraccatus. The sequence goes on from NC_091458.1 coordinate 151,878,207, forward strand.
TAAATAAAAAAAAAAAGACTAGTTTCAGAAGAACACGGTAAAGGCTCTGGCAACCAAAGCGTCTTTCCACGAGTCGAGGAGGGGGCGAGAGGCAAAGACCTAGATTTTTTTTCCCCTTTTACATTCTGATTGAAATTCCAGAATTTTCCAGCCCTGCTTAACTGTGTATTGTGGTCTGTACCGGACACATCGGGGACTTGAAACGCATTTCCGCGTTTTTGTGCTTTGTCTTTGAGGTAATTCCGAAGAACTATTTAAAAAAAAGCGGCGTTACTGCTATTGATTTATTATAGTTTTATTTGTGACTTACAGTTACTACTAAGTATACAGGGATTTGCTTACGCATCATTCATACTGAAATAGATGTTAACAATATTAACAGACTCTGCAAGTGTATCGATGCTGGCAGAAGAGCGCCTCGTTTTTTAGGCTGTTTCCACCAGAAGCCTCTGGTAGAATGTTTTTGTTGTTGTTTTTTTTTTTTGGCTTTAAAAATAAAGCTTAAAGGGGTTATCCAGTGCTACAAAAACATGGCCACTTTCTTCCAGAGACAGCCCCACTCTTGTCTCCAGCTTGGGCCGGGTTTTGCTGTTCAGTTCCATTGAAGTGAATGGAGCTTAATTGCAAACCGCACCTGACCTGGAGACAAGAGTCGTGTTGTCTCTGAAAGAAAGTGGCCATGTTTTTGTAGCACTGGATAACCCCTTTAATTAGAAAAAATTTTTTTTGATGGTAAGAGCATAGTAATTAATAGTACATAGTAAACTCTGGACACCCAGACCCTAGTGAAGCTATTCCAGCCAGTATGTGGCTAGGACCATAAGGGAAGTCTGTCTCCAGTAGATGCTCTAGACCAGGGGTCCTCAACTGGCGGACTGTCCGGACCCCTGGTCAGACCTCCTAACCGCCCCGGATCCGGTCCGTCCCGCTCCCCACCGCACTGCCTCCCGCCCCATAGGCGTACTGTCCTTAGATGTCAGTACGGCTGGGGGCAGTGTCGGTCCGGCCCCCGGCTGATACGCGCTCTCTGGGGATGTCCCGGGGATTCCCCAGCAGAGTGCGCACCACAGACCTCAGTGTACGCTGCCGGCCTGTCCTTCCCGGAAGTGCAGGCCGGCGGCGTACGCTGAGGTCACTGATGCGCGCTCTGCTGGGGAATCCCCGGGACATCCCTACAGAGCGCGTATCAGCCGGGGGCCGGACCGACGGGAAGAGACTAAGACAGCCGCGGCAGGGAACGAGGTGCTAGGTGAGTTGTTTTTGTTATTTTGTTTTTCTGTCTGGGGGCATCTACAAGGGGAGAGCGCACAGGTGGACTATATACTACAGGGGGGACCTCACAGGGGGCTATATACTACTGAGGGGGCTAAATACTACTGGGGGGAGCGCACAGGGGGCTATATACTACAGGGGGGACCTCACAGGGGGCTATATACTACTGAGGGGGCTATATTCTACTGGGGGGAGCGCACAGGGGGTTATATACTACAGGGGGGACCTCACAGGGGCTATATACTACAGGGGGAAAGCACAAGGGGGGCTATATACTACTGGGGGGAGAGCACAGGGGCGCTATATACTACTGGGGGGAGCTCACAGGGGGCTATATATTACAGGGGGACAGCGCATGGGGGGGCTATATACTACAGGGGGAGCTGACAGGGGGCTATATACTACAGGGGGGAGCTGACAGGGGGGCTATATACTACTTGGGGGGAGCTCACGGGGGCTATATACTACTGGGGGGAGCTCACAGGGGGCTATATACTACAGGGGGAGAGCACAGGGGGGCTATATACTACTGGGGGGAGCTCACAGGGGGCTATATACTACTGGGGGACAGCGCACATGGGGCTATATACTATAGGGGGAGAGCGCACAGGGGGGCTATATACTACTGGGGGGAGCTCACAGGGGGCTATATTCTACAGGGGGAGAGCGCACGGGGAGGCTATATACTACTGGGGGGAGCTCGCAGGGGGCTATATACTACAGGGGAGAGCGCACAGGGGGGCTATATACTACTGGGGGAGCAACAGGGGGCTATATACTACTGAAGGAGAGCGCACAGGGGGGGCTATACACTACTGGGGGAGCAACAGGGGGGCTATATACTACCAGGGCAGTCACCCCTTTGTACCTAATATCAAAGGCCTGGTGAGAGAGAAAAAAATGCCAATTTTCCCGCTAATAAGCAGCAATTCTGTATATAAATAGTTGAACGTTTGTGACAAAGTAACAAAACACGTTTCCTACTGATGTTCAGCTCGGACCTTCACCTGACAATAGACCCCGGTAAGTGGACCTTCACTAAAAGTTGTTGCGTACCCCTGCTCTAGACAGATCAGCTACTAACAGGATCCTATTATACATCCTGATGCCTCTAGTAAGCGGGCAGCGATCTGCTAGATTGGTGCTCGCTTACTGGGCCTATTACATGGCTCGATAATAGTTTAGCAAGGGCTGCACGGACATCGTTAGCAAGGTCTGTGCAGTCCTTGCCCTTAAACTGTATACATTACCTTTCCACGGTCCCCGTTCTTCTGACGTCTGCTCACTTCCCGGAGCTGTTGCTGCAGCTTCAGAGCCAGTCTCTTAACTGACAGGTGGCAGCTCCGGGAAGTGAGCAGACGGCAGAAGAACACTGCCTTCATAAAGTATTAGGCCCCTCTGTACAGCCCTTGTACAGTATTATACCTTCCTGTACAGCCGCCTTATAGTATTAGGCCCCATTTATACAGCTAAACAAAATATATATCAATTTTTGATGCCCAATTGTCATAAAACAAAAAAGCTAAAGTGCAAGCATGGACATTGCTGGTGTTTTTTTGCCTTATTACTGACTATTGTGGTGTCCCAACACGGGTGTTTTGCACCCCTCAAAAATCTTCTCACTCCAGGTTTAGTGGTGATGAAGGTACCTCTGCCGTCTCGCCACTAGATGTGAGTATGCTTTATATGTATATGTATTTCTATGCAAGCACAGCTGAAGGTCCTAATAGGTTAATGTTTTATTGTGTACCATGTGTTCTTATTGTCCAATAGGAGGTGCTTTCTACTACTGACCTATCTCTATCCTTTTCTCTTTTGCACACACTCATCCCTACCACTCACATGTTAGATTACTTAGCCCCCGTAGACGTTAGTTACTTGGTGGAAGAAGTACAGCCGGAGTTTTAGCTAGATTCCTGTGGGAGAAAGACATGCAGAGCAAGTGTCCCTGCTGTAGCCAAGCCAGGGCCTGGACCAGAATTTAGTCGAAGACACGAGTGTGTACAGATGCAGCTAGAGACAACCAGTTCTTCCAGTACCTACTATATCTACTATGCAGTGCTAAATACTACAAAGGGAGAAGAGTCTAGGAATTTCCTAACCCACACAGTCTAAAAAATGCAGGGCAGTATCCTGATACACAAGAGGAACTAGCCTGGATAGGACAAAGCTACCAAGGAAGGTGTACATATCCTATCTTGCAGTGCAGGTAACTGGGACAACCCCCGGGAGCTTAGCTTCACCCAGATAACCACAGATGGGGCTTGTATCACCCTATTAGGACAGGTAACTCGACACTGTAGGGCACAACGTGGTCAGACCAAAGTCTATACACAAGTACAAGTAATTTTCTCACTCTACAAGTATTCTCTCAAGTTCCGGCAGAGTGATTGCTACATTGGGTGAGGACTCCCTCAACAAATTCTTCTCCTCTTCTCTCAACCGCTACTACTACCTCTCTTATTTTCTACTTCTTCAAGCATCTCAAGCACAAACAAGCTCAAGCTTTGAAGTCTGTGTAAAGATTGATCTATTTTACCAAAGTGTATTGTACTACTAAAAGACTGCACAGTAAAGCTGTTCTATTTTTATATTACTGGGACTCTGTCATCTTTTCCTACGCACCAGCACCCATACACACAAACTGCACACCTTGGGTTATTTTTCCCCTTTCTGTGTGTGGCGGTACTGATAGTCCGGGTGACAAGAGCCCAAGGGACCCTCTACAACCTGGCTGGTCACCCACCATTTGGGGATTACAGCCAGCCACAACACAAAGCAGGTACCAGCATCACACCTGTGTTCTGGACTAGTACTGGCGTCACAACACTTACATCTTTGGCTGAGATGTACAACCAGCAGTATTAACATTACCCAGCGAATTACTACTGCCACCTCTGTCTGTGACAAGAATTGTCCAGAGTAGTAACAAATCCCCATAAACAAAAAACATCTCCTGTCCTGGCATGGACAGAGGTGGCAGCAGAGAGCACTGTGTCAGACTAGAAAGAATACACCCCTTCTTACAGTACATACAGCAGCTGATAAGTACTGGAAAACTGGACATTTTTAGGCCTTGTTTGTAAAAAAATGTTTGTAAAATTTTGAAAAATAATTAAGAGTTTTAAATAGAAGTAAATTACAAATCTGTATAACTTTCTCACACCAGTTTATTTTTACCGGACTACGCTTTAATATATGTGCATAAAAGATACTCAGTGTGAACACACCCTACAGTAGAGGGTCTAACATAAGGGCTTTCTATATATTGGGGCTATATGGATATATACATGGAAATATCTCTAAATGGTATTTTTAACATTGACAAGTAACACCAATGAAACTGAAAATAAGTTTGTCTGTCCATTGACTCCGGGTGGGGGGAGTTGGGGGGGGGGGGGGTTGGTGGGCTTCGGTGTATTTGTGAAAGCTCCATTCAAATATTAGTAGAGCAAATTTCGGAATAGAAGCAAATTAGGAAATATTACTTGGCAATAATTTGTGGGTAATGGCTTAAATTAAGAATTGTGGCTTTGCTACCATGAGGACCACCCGGATTCTGTCCTGAATCTAGACGAATAGCTGGGGCTATGGATTTCAGCAATCATATCACTTACTATGGTCTAAGGCACAAATAATTCATCTGATCTGACCATTACTGTTCATCACTTGTGCGTGTACGGTAAGGAATCTAATTTCTTGGTGTCATCAATTGCAGTAGTAATTACTAAATGACACTTGTTTATAGGTTTTGCTATGATTTGCCTGTATATACAGCACTTCTGGTCTAAGCAAAGAACTTTTATGTATTATTCTGTGTAAAAGAAGTGTAAAAGCAAAAAAAAATTAACAATTTCTATTGTCTTTTGTCTGAATCACAGATCTGTTTGCAGTCGACCAGGGCAAGTGCTATTGGATATACTGTGACAAGACCAGGTAGGGCTTACATGTAAATGTGAATACATTGTATACTCTTAAAGTGGTATTCAAGGAAAAATCAACTTTTCCCCTATATAGGATAGGGGGAAAGTAGGAAATTGCGGGAGGTCCGACCTCTGTATCCCCCCGCCGATCCCCCGAGAATACCTGGAATACCTCTTTAATTCTTGTGAACAATCTAAAATTTCCTACAGATTACCTTGAATCTACTGCAGACTGGGATAAACTATAACACCTTACTATGTAGTATATTGAAACTTTCCTTATTATATATTCTACCAAACCACAGGCGGGATGAAACATTGCTCCCTTATCACAGTGTTATACAATATACTCTGAATGGCCATTCTGTGCTGGTTTAGAGATATCACAGGTAGACATCCAGTGGGAACAGGGCTCCTAGTTAGAGATGGGTGAACTGAAGGTTATGAACTGCACAATTTTTACACATAAAATTTTTTTTAAAATAAGGGAATGCTTACCTGCCCTTTCTCCTCAGGGGTCGTCCTCTGGGTTTTCCCTGCTGATTGTAGCTGCCTTCAGACAACTCAGCCAATTACTGAATGAGGCAGGACACTGATTGGCTGAGTGGGCTGCACTCTTGTCTTGAGTGTGACAGCCCACTCAGCCTATCACTCACTGTGGCACAGTCCCATCCCAGTCAGTGATTGACTGAGCAGAATTTTGGCAGCTGCAGAGGAGACCGGAGCCCAGATAAGGAGGTAACTAGGGGGGAGCCCGGACAGGTAAGCAGCGACAAGCAAACTTGCTGAACTGCTAATCGTTTAGCTGCTTTAGTGTGGTTCGTTTAAAGCGACTCTGTACCCACAATCTGACTCCCCCAAACCACTTGTACCTTCGGATAGCTGCTTTTAATCCAATATCTATCCTGGGGTCTGTTTGGCAGGTGATGCAGTTATTGTCCTAAAAAACAACTTTCATACTTGCAGCCCTGTGCCCAACGGGAGTATCCGTGCCCTAACTTTGCACTACCCCACCGTCCCTCCTCCCCACCCTCTTCTTCATTAGGAATGACACTGGAAAATTTTCTCGTGTCTGAACATTGCACAGGTGCCTTAAGGATCCAGCCCATGTGCCGGGCTGACACAGGTGATGAATAGTAGGCAATCTGCCTGGAGCATTCCTAATGATGAGGAGGGTGGGGAGGAGGGACAGAGAGAGTGTGCCAGCATAATGCATACACAATCTAGGCCACACCCGTAGGGCACAGGGCTGCAAGTTTAAAAGTTGTTTATTAGGACAATAACGGCATCACCTGCCGAACGGACCCCAGGACAGATCTTGGATTAAAAGCAACTATCCAAAGGTACAAGCGGTTTGGGGGGGACAGATTGTGGCTACAGAGTCACTTTAAGGTTTGGTTCAGAAAAAACCAAACTATCCTTCAAAGTTCGGCCAACCTGCCGAACCGAACTTTTGAAAAGTTTGCTCATCTCTACTCCTAGTCATTAGGGCGGTCCATCAGCCTTACATCCAAATAGGATAAGATTTGTCAGTCATGACCGGCATACTGCCCTGATGTGCCCCATCGCCAGTGACAGATACAACTATGATTACTCTGAAACAGCCCATCCATTCAGAGTGCGACATATATCACTGTGGTCGGAAGCCTTTGAGGGTTTCTTGCTGCCCATGGTCTTCGAAGCATTAAACTATTGGCAGGTTTCTTTAAAGATCATCTGTCATTAGTTCAACAAAAGGAAACCAGGAGGCTGACCGAACTGCTGCTGCCACCTGGTTTCCAGCTTGACTTACACTTATAGCCGCCCTCCATTCCTGAGATCAACACCTCCGCACCTGATATGCAAATGAATCGCTGGCCAGCCATTTGGGCATGAATGCCAACACTGCAGGTGGGAATAACATGGAGCCTGTGGCTCGGACCAGATCATAGACAACGCTCAGCTGTGCAGTCAAGACTTCGGCCTGTAACGCTGACTAGTCGGGGTCACAGGCTGCGTGTTAATAATTATATTATAGTGGGACACTTTTTAGTCTCTAGCTGTATTTCTTTAAAGCCTTGTATCTGTAGAGAGGTAATAGTCGTATCAACCAAGTTACAGCTTTATGGGATGGGGACGTGGTCGATAACATGGACCCTAACTTTAAACCAGAGAATCTTAGGGTCCTATTACATAAGACAATTTTCGTGCAGAAAATAGTTATATCATTCAGATTTAAACGATAATCGTTCTGTGTAATTGCAGGCAACAATCGAGAAAACGTGCATGTGTCATTGATCGTTGATTTAGATCTGACCCTAAAATTGTTAATCGTTCCGTGTAATTCCGCATTCATTCGCTGTAACTCCGCATTCGTTCACTGATCGCTTAGTGTAATTGCATGTCGTTCCTTCTTTTGCTGGGATCAGATGGAGTAAACGATTGTAGGAACTAGCCACTATCGTTTTGTGTAATATGCTTAACGATTTCAGGTTAACAATAAACAATCTTGTTAGCGATCCCCTATTGTTAGTCCTTAAAAATTGCTTCATCTAATAGCACCCTTACTATAAGAAAAGCTTAATAAATCTCCCCATGTCACTATGGGGAGAGGTTAGCTTTTCCTCTCTCATATTATTCCCTGTAATCCATAAAATAAAAATGGTTGATGTTGGCAGATTGCATTTGTGGCTCCGTTTGGTGTACCCAGTGGTGCACTGTTCAAATAGTGACTCTGAATATGCAAAAGAAGAGCCCATGGAGCCTCACTGAAGAGTCTCGAAACACAGGACTAGCCAGATATCTTTCCAGGAAGGACCCAGCCAAGGGGCAGCTCCTGTAAGGAAACCACCAAAACCACCATATCAAGTGGCCCTATAAGTCAATGTAATGACAAGGGAAAAACCAAGGCCAGGTATCCATGCACGTACAGCTGTTTCGGGTTGTTGCCCCTCATCAGTGTGGAGCAGGATTCTGGCTAGGTGGGAGCAATGCCTAGTAGAGCCATAAGAGAAACAGATTGCTGAACTCAGGGAGACCGGCCAGAGATAACACTGCCGGCTGCTAGTGAAAGCGCTCAATGCAGTGAAATCCTAGGTGCATTGCCCCCTGAGAAACATGAATATGCAAAAGAAGAGCCCGTGGAGGTAGTGTTATCGTTTGGCTGGTCTCCCTGAGATCAGCGATCTGTTTCAAAAAGTGACACTGGCACATACTTGCTCTACTACCGCATCTGTCCACAGTGTATATTGGACCCTTAACACATAAATATCAGTGCAACCCAGAATCAGTCAACTGCAAATGACCTTCCTTTTGAAGGTTTCAAGACCGAAAAACAGTAATGGAGAAAAAGGTAAAAATGTTTACAAGATATACAACAAAAAAAAAATGGGGCTGATTTCCTAATGTGTTCCTGGCAGCAAATTGTTGGGTTTTTGTCCATTTTTCCTGTTGGTTTGGTGTTCCGACACATCTACTACAGGCAATTTTTCCAAAAACCAGACAAAGGCGTCATTTTTGTTAAAAAAATCCACTAGTAGGCATGTTGTGGGTGTGTCCTTTAAAATCCGCCACAACCGACCAATTTACAAAGAATTTTTTGACAGGTTTTCTATTTTACAAACCAGCCAATCCAAGAGTAACGTGATGGTCCGGTTTTAGTACTGTCCTGTGAAAAACCTTCCAGATTTAGGCTGCATTCACACGTTCTGTGTTCCACATGTAACACGGACGTGGATAAGATGTGATAAGATGCTGGGAGCGGGGGAACTGTACAGATATGCGCGGCACTGTAATGACAGCACCGCGCGGCTGATTCATTACAGGGGCGGATTAACTTTACCATAGGCCCTGGGCTGTTTACCAAGCTTGGGTCCCCCCCCCCAACCCCACTGTAACTGTGGCAGCACTAGGGTGGTGTTTATTGTACAGAATAGATAATATCATGATGCCCTGATCTGTGCAAAATTGCATTAAAAAAGCTGCGATTTTTTTGCAAATCATAGCAGAAGTGTAGCCAGAAGGTAATACACCCCTGAAAGTATGTCTTTTTGGGTGGCCATGGGCCCCCCAGGAGCTCAGGGTCCCAAGCTGCCTCCCGAAAAGGACCTATTATAGTCCGCTACTGAGCACGGGGCATATGCATACAGTTCCCCCGCTCCCAGCAACGTATCACAGATGCTGCCCGGGCAGGAGAGAAGTCCGTTACAGGCATTCCACATCCGTCTTCCGTGCGAAACACAGAATGCGTGAATGCGGCCTCACATAGCGCATGCTCCACATTAATGAACTACAAAGTAACTGCAAAATTGATGCAATGTTGGTAAATGAGGCCCACTGGGTATAACATTTTATAGTAAAGTTTCCCTAGTATAGTAAAACCTTGGATTACAAGTAACTTGGTTTAAGAAAGTTTTACAAGACAAGCTAATAATTGTCAAGATTTGTTAATAGGAGCCCCCTGTGTCCCCATCCGGATACTGTACTGGGTAGAAAGCCCTCTCATTTTAACCCACTGCTTCCTGATCAAATTTGCCGATGATTGGACACCTTCCATCTCTCATCTGGTACCCGTCCACATCAGGGACACTGTAGAACTGCGGAGATCCTCCTGTGGAAGCGAGCAACTTATCGGCCTTGTCTCCTCTCCCTGCTGAGTGTGACTGAGTGTGAGTGAGGCTGCGGCACCCTCCTACTCTGGTGTTCAGGCAGCCTAGATCCTGCATGCACAGATGTAACCCAAGCAGTGAGTGCTTCAACTCCCCAGGGCCTCGTCCGGACGTCTCCCGCAGCTGCTGCGCACGTGTCATCGCCATCTTGCATACATGTGGTGCTGGATGGTGTATGACCACTGCGTCTCTCTGACCCCTCAATTATTTCCTTCACCGGTAGCTGCTCCAGGCAGCCGGCACTAGTACCAGCACCAGGTACCAGAACCAGCAGGATTGCAGCCACAGGGGGAGTTGTGTGTGGTGGGAGAGTTAACTGATTAACCCCTTCTTTACTGATAGTTTTCTTTATTGATACAGAACACCTTACCTACCTTATTTTTGGGTTAAGGAACGAATAATCTTTGTTTAAATAAATTCTTACGGGGAAATTTGCTTTGATATACAAGTGATTTGGATTACAGGAACATTCCCGGAACAAATTAGTGAATTTCCAGGTTTCTGTAGTGAAACATTGGATTATAAGCATAGACTACTAGCCGCTAGTTACAGTAGTCCGTAGTTGGTGAATGGGACACATGAAGGTTTGCATGTTCACTGATGAAGTTACAGGAAAACCTTGCAAAATTTTAGTTACCTGCTGCCTTGCTATATATGTGCCCATTGCAATAACTGTATGAGAGGTGCTATTGACTATATAGCATTGCCATAAGGATATGACTTACTGGGATTAGTGACACTGTGGCATTTTTCTATGCAGAATTTTCCCAGCTGAATAATTAATGCTCAAAGTGAATTTACCATTTGGTGCTTCACTTTGTTTTTTACAGTAGCAGATCAGCACCGGCTCTATGCAATGAAAACGGGCTTGCCGGCCCTAGTGGGACAATATCCCCCTCCCTCATTGATTTTAATAGAGCCGCATCACAGAGGGGAAAGGATATGATCCCACGGGGGGCGGTGGGCCTGACTCCAGTGCATAGAGCCGGGCTGGTGCACGTCTAAAGAGCAGGGCTGAACTCGGAAACTTAAAACTTAAAAAAAAAGGACTGTTCCAAAGGGATCCCCACGCCGGTACCGATCTGCTACTGCAAAGAAAACATTCACTTTAAATTCACATACATTCACTTTAAATACAATTTCTTTGTCACTTTTCTACATTAACACCTAAGAACTTGTTCTTGAGGACATTGCTAGAAAGCAAGGGCTCAGAGGGTTTTTTTTTCTCTGAGATATTATCCTATTATTACACTGCATGTGACCTGTAAATGTGTCATAAGGATAGACTGTAAGGAGGATAGAATTAAGGACATGTGACAAAGTGCTGGGGAGATTACAGGAGTTCAGAATTATTTAGAAAAAAAAATCACTGGCACAGAAATATACGTCACAAAGGGTGAGTACTGTATAGGGTTATTGTGAAAAATTCAGTGACAGGATAGGAAAATGATAGCTTATAAATATAAGTGGAGAAATATAGAGAGGGCCGTGAATAAAGCATTAAATGGGGTTCACATTTTTTTTAAAGGTTTTTAATGATATAAAATGACATCAGGAAGCAAAAGACGTGGCAAGGGATGGTGAGAATCTTCTTAGGCCTCTACTTGGTGGAGGTCCAGAAGCAGTTGCCCTGTTATGCAGCTTTGATAGTATCCAGCGAATCCAGCAAAAATTTGTTAACTAAATTAACAGAAAAAAAGTTTATTCACCGTGCACGCTCCCCCATTCTCAATTAGTCAGTGATTAGCTGAGTGAGCTGTCACTCGCCACTTAGTTGACCACAGACTTGGGGTACGTGCACACTGCAAAATGGCAACAGATAACCTGTTGCGCATTCCGCAGTTTGCACCCGCCGACAATGGGTTATCCGGCGCCATTCCGCAGTGTGCATGTACCCTAACTTAGGGTACTATTACACGGAACGATAATCGGCCGAATAGGGCCGATTCGGCCGATTATCGTTCCATGTAATAAATACAATGATCAGCCGATGACAACGATCATCGGCTGATCGTTGATATAGGTTCTGACCTATTTTTGTCGGGCGCCAACCGCGCACCACTACGTGTAATAGCGGTGCGCGGGCAGCGAATAACGATATACTTTACCCATCCACGTTCCAGGGCTGCTGCTGCGGTCTTCTTCTCCCCGGGTCCCACACGCTGTAACGTCAGTTCCTGGCATGGGCTAGGCTGATCCTAAGTGGCTGCTCTCCCCTTAAAGGGGTTGTCCGGCGCTAAAAAAATTATTCACAGAATAACACACATTACAAAGTTATACAACTTTGTAATGTATGTTATGTCTGTGAATGGCCCCCTTCCCTGTGTCCCACCACCCCCACCCGTGTACCCGGAAGTGTGGTGCGCTATACATACCTGTCACGTGCCGACCACGGTCTCCGATCCTCAGCAGTGACGTCTTCTTCGGGCGGCCGGCGGATCTTCCCGAGTGCCGGCCGCCCTCTGCAGCGTCATCCGAAGCTCAGCCGCGATTGGCTGAGCATAACTGTGCTCAGCCAATCGCGGCTGAGCGGCTGATGACGTGGCCAACTTACTGGGGTGCACATATACAACAACACCCATGGTGGGACACCACAGTGGTCCTAGGAAAATGCAGCTAGGAATTGAGAGGTCTGTAATTTTTTTTATTATAGGTAGACTTCACCTGAGAGATACAGATACTCATCCATTCACTATGCACAATCATTTGAGACATCTCTAATATACACAAACACATGCTTATTGATACACACAGTAACACACACACTGACACACATTACTGACTGACACACACACACACACACACACACACATGCAGCACTTACAGCTCAGTCTAGAGGACTCTCTGTCTGGCTGATCTCATCTCTATACTTTGAGGTTGAGGACCTGCGGGTCAAGTAATCAGGTCCTTCACCATTTTTTCTCTCTGTGCAGGTCCTGCTCCTTTATCCTGTGTCTTCCGATGTTCAGAGTTCAACCTGCACTACAGTGAGCAGGCTGAACATTAGAGCTCTGGGCCCCTAGAGGCGCTGTGGGCCATGGCACTTGCCCAGTGCATTACTGACGTTGGGCCGACCCATGCTGCTGGGGCTGCTGCTGTTTTTTAGGCGGTGCACAAGGACACAAGTGCAGGATCTCCTTCTGTGTGTGTGTGCAGACACAATAGATATTAGATAGATAGACTTTGCCCACCAATTCTAAAAGAACTGAAAATGACAGATTTAGGTTCCAAAGCAAAAATCTGCTGAAGAAATGCCATATACTGTATAAGGTATATGATGGCCAGATAGTGCTACTTCTCATGTACACATATGTGGCAGCTTATCCTAAAAAGTCACCTGAGACTGGTTTGCTTAACCCTTAGAGGACGGGGCCAATTTCAATTTTTGCGTTTTCATTTTTTCCCCCCTGTGCTTAAAAGGCCATAGCACTTGCATTTTTCCACCTAGAGACCCACATGAGCCCTTATTTTTTACGTCACTAATTGTACTTTGCAATGACAGGCTGAATGTTTTCATAAAGTACACTGCGAAACCAGAAAAAAATTCAAAGTGTGGTGAAATTGAAAAAAAAAAGAAAAAAAACGCATTTTGTATTTGGGGGGTATTTGTTTTTACGCCATTCGCCTTGGGGTAAAACTGACTTGTTATGCATGTTCCTCAAGTCGTTACGATTCCAACTATATGTAACATGTATAACTTTCATTGTATCTGATAGCTTGTAAAAAATTCAAACCATTGTTAACAAATATATTTTCCTAAAAATCGCTTCATTCCCAGGCTTATAGCGCTTTTATCCTTTTGGTCTATGGGGTTGTGTCAGGTGTAATTTTTTGCGCCATGATGGGTTCTTTCTATCGGTACCTTGATTGCGCATATGCGACTTTTTGATCGCTTTTTATTAAAATTTTTCTGGATTTGATGCAACCAAAAATGCGCAATTTTGCACTTTGGGATTTTTTTGGGCGCTTAAGCCATTTATCGTGCGAGATCGGGAATGTAATAAATTAATAGTTCGGGCGATTACGTACGCGGCGATAGCACACATGTTTATTTATTTATTTGTTTATTTTTATTTATAACATGGGAAAAGGGGGGTGATTCTGCCTTTTATTAGGGGAGGGGGCTTTCTATTAATAATAACACTTTTATTTTTACACTTATACTAGAAGCCCCCCTGGGGTTAGGGTTATTCCCCCTGGGGTTAGGGGTATTCCCCCCCTGGGGTTAGGGCTATTCCCCCTGGGGGACTTCTAGTATAAGTGCACTGATCTCTCATTGAGATCTATGCTGCATAGATATGCAGCATAGATCAATGAGATAGGCACATCGATTGCTTCCGGGTGCTGCAGCCAGAAGCAATCGAGTGCCGAGCCGGGATCAGCGCCATTGTGGCGCTGACCCTGGACAGGGTAAGATGTGTGGATCACTCCTCCGGGACAACGTCCCGGAGGAGTGATCCTCCCTACTAGAAACCAGGGAAGTGCTGCAATAAGTAATCTGATGCAGCTTTCCACTTTGACAGCTGCATCCGATTACTGTATTAGTGGGCACGGCGATCGGACCGTGCCCGCTAATAGCCGCGGTCCCGGGCTACGCTCTGAAAGCGTGGAGGCGGCCCTGGACATACGGGTACGTCCAGGGTCGCCTCGGGGTTAAAGGCGGAATCCCATAAAAAACTCACCAATCCCCCACTGATTGTTTCATGTCTTTCCCACTTGTCTAAGCTGCTCTTAGCCCCAGAGTCAAACTTTTACAAATGATCCCAGTTTTACATCATGGCCCCCTTGCCATGGTTACAGACCTAGGAGTAAAAAGATCACTACAAAAATCTCTGTACTGTCCAGTCATATATTTGTACATTGTGATCAGATCGCCCCTAAGACGTCTTTTTTTCTAGCATAAATAATTCCAAGCGTGATAACCTGTCTTGGTCCTGTAGCCCACCCATTCCCTTAATGACCTTTGTCACCCTCCTCTGCACCCGCTCCAGCTCAGCTGTGTCCTTTTTATATACCGGTGCCCAAAACTGTACACAGTATTCCAGTGATTTATAAAGAGGCAAAACTATGTTCTCATCTTTATTCTCATCTTTAGCATCTTTCCCTTTTTTTGATGTATCCCATTATTTTATTAGCCTTGGCAGCTGCTGCCTGGCACTGATCACTAAAGTTGAGCTTACTGTCCACCAATACCCCCAGGTCCTTTTTGGAAACAGTTTTACCCAGTGTTTTATTCTTTAGCACATAACTGTACTTACTATTTCTATGGCCTGAATGCATAACCTTACATTTATCCACATTAAACATAATTTCCCATCTCTCTGCCCAAGCCTCCAGCTTCTCCAAATCCCTCTGTAATATGATATTATCCTCCTCTGTGCTGATTACTTTACCCAGTTTAGTAGCATTTGCAAAAGTAGGGATTTTGCTCTGTAGTCCCTCTACAAGGTCATATTAAACATATTAAAAAGAAGTGGACCCAATACTGACCCCTGCAGTACCCCACTAGTAACTAAAACCCAATCTGAGTATGCTCCATTAATGACCAACCTCTGTTTTCTATCACTCAACCAGTTACTTACCCATTTGCATAGTCCCAGCATTCTTATTTTATAGACCAACCTTTCATGCCGCACAGTATCAAATGCCTTAGATACCTTTCCCAGGTCCAGTCTATAACTGATCTCCTCATAGAAGCCGATCAGATTAGTCTGACAGGATCGATCCCTCATTAATCCATGCTGATGCTGCATCATAAGATTATTTTCATTAAGATACTCCAGTATAGCATCTCTTACAAATCCCTCAAATTCTTTACACACTATAGATGTTAGACTTACAGGCCTATAGTTTCCAGGATCACTCTTTGACCCCTTCTTGAATATTGGTACCACATTAGCTATGCGCCAGTCATGTGGAAGAATCCCTGTCATTATAGAATCTTTAAATATTAGGAATAAGGGTCTAACACAGTACTTAATTACTGCAAAACTCTAGGATGGATACCTTCTGGGCCTGGTGACTTTTAAGGCATCACCCCAATTCTTGTTGTGTTAGGCAAGTGAGATTTATGAGAGGATTTACATTATCCCTAGTCATGTCGTCTGTTATAGGATTCTCCTCTGTGAATACAGAAGAGAAGAATGTATTTAGTAGATTGGCCTTTTCCTCATCCCCCTCCACCATTACACCCAGAATATTTTTGAGGATTAATCTTTCATAACCTGAGTTCCCCTTTAAGCAATGAGCTTGATGTTTACTACAAACACATATCCCCTGTGAAAAGCACCCATATCGATCACAGCTTTTTCTCACCTCCAAGCACCAGAACACAAATACACATACCAAGGCTTGTACCTTAGATATTAATGATAAATTCAGATCAGCAGCTACGGCTCCTGGGCCAAAAGCCACATGCTATAAATCATGTACAGGGTGTGTACATAACACTTAAGGATGCCCTTATATTGTGAAGCAACTCTCCCTTTGCACTTTGACCCCCAAATGTTTTTTTCGTATTACACGGCCATGTTTTTTCCCCTCATGCAGCATCACACACCTCCCAGCAGCGCAGCCTCTCCCTTATTATGTCTCACATACTCGAGAAGCCCGGCAGACTGTGTTGTCTCGCAGAAACTTGCCTGAATGTAAACTAAGTTCCGAAGCAGCTTTTTCTCATTTTCAAACTATTTCATATCAGACCTTGGCCTGTCGTTTGTTTTCTTTGAATTTGGTTGAGAAAATGGTCTACATTTCTAAGGATATATCTGCCTAGGAATCTTGGCAGACGGAGAGACATAGATCTAAACACACAGCAAATCTGAAACAGGAGGCGCCTATTAGCAAGGAATAAACAAGATTTTTTTTTTGCTAGCCCTGGAACGGGAGTAAGCTGGAAATAGAGGATTTGGAATGGTGATTTTTGGGTTGGTTCTTCTTAACTGCTTTCAACCTGCTCTTAGGGGATTACCATGATATATTTTCATGTAGATGTGTGTGTCTGAGAAGACGGGCATAGTATGCGAAGAATGTTAAAGGGCAACTCCAGCGAAAATCTTTTTCTTTTTAAAATCAACTGGTTTGAGAAAGTTATATAGATTTGTAATTTACTTCTATTTAAAAATCTCAATTCTTCCAGTACTTATAAGCTTGCAAAAGAAGCGTCCGTGGAGTCTCAGTTACGAGTCTCAAAACACGGGAATAGCCAGATATCCCTCCAGGGGAGGGAAGCCTATTGGCAAGGGGCGCCTCCCAGTGGGGAGATCACCAAACCACCCTGATACGTAGCCCCTTAAGTCCCACTGGGTTGCAAGTATTGGAACATAAATAAATAGACTCGTAACTGAGACTCCACGGACCCTTCTTTTGCATATTTAAATTTATAGCGGGCAATGCATCAGTGGAGACTCTTCAGTGAGTACTCCATTTGATTTTTTTGTCGCTGGTCTCCCTGAGCTCAGCGATTGCTGTGTTTTGTTAGTACTTATAAGCTGATGTATGTCCTGCAGGAAGTGGTGTATTCTTTTCTATTCGACATAGAGCTCTCTGCTGCCACCTCTGTCCATGTCAGGAACTGTCCAGAGCAGCAGCAAATTCCCATAGAAAGCCCAAAGTTTGTCAATTTTAGTCCCATTAGGGCTCATAATCTAAATGGGTGTGGGAGCAAACCCATGCAAACACAGAGAGAACACACAAACTCTTTGCAGATGTTGCCCTCGGTGGGATTTGAACCCAGGACCCCAGCGCTGCAAGGCTACAGTGCTAACCAAAATGATGCACATCCACGTTTCTAGCAACCCTCCTGCCCGATAATTGTCCCGCGTAAAAGACCTTAAAAGGAAAAGTGTGGCAATTTGAAAAGTTTCACAGCTGGCAAGTGCAGGGAAGAACATAATCATTACTTACTTCACAGGCTTTGGAACCCCCGGAGGGCATTTTTCCTAAGTTCTGATGATGTCACGACCCAGCTGATGAATTGCACGCTCAGCCAATCAGTGACTGTAGCGGTGTCCCGCCCCAGTCACTAGCTGAGAGGGCAGTCCATCAACCGGGTTGTGACCTTGACTGTGAAGGAGGTCCCAGGGCCTGGCGGAGGGGAGCGGCATTCCATCGCTGGAGAGGTACAGGGACAGGTGAGTTGGGATTGTTTGTTATGTTCCCCTCAGGACCCTTCTCTTTTAAGGGTCAGTCTACTCAAAGAATTCACATTTAAATTCTTTGAGCGGGGAGCCACAGAGAGCGGAGGCGCCCTATACCTTACATTGAGGCGCAATTCTGAGCAGAGTTTGCGACGATGATTCCGATCCATGGTGCCGATTCCACAGTGTGAACTGACTGTTAGTCACTCTCAGAAGTTAAAGGAAGAAACTTTTCTCTTCTCCATTTTAAATAAAAAATACACATTTGGTTGAGCGATAGGTTAGCCATCCTCATAACTACTGGTGAAAACTGACATTTTCCCTTAATGTGGTGTCCCCTAACTGTGATCAATTATCTAACCGAACACGTAGAGACCCTTACGGCTGTTACATTACGGCCATAGAACACTCTTTCTCAGAATAACATTCACATAATTGCCACAACCTAGGGTTTCCCAGCAGAACATTGATTTATAAGACCAGGTCACTTTTTTTTCAACTGCTTCATGGTCTAGCTATGATGCTCACATGCCCATGATATGTTTATATGGGTCAGCACAGGCATTCTGACTACTCTATTGACTCTATTGCCCCATAAACCCAATGCTACCATGGATTTTAGGTTGTGGCCCCTTTCTCATGTAGCCAGTATTCACTTTTTTCAGAAATTTGTGCTGCGGGATTAGACCAAACATCTAGACTTCTTCAGTGGTTGTCATCCCTTCGACCACTTTTGGTTGGTAAAAACCACTGCATGCTGGGCATACTCCCACAAGATCGAACATTTTGTAGATGCTCACCATCCCACTTTGGCCCTTGCATACTTGCTCAGATCCTCACACATGACCATTTTTTCCCACTTCGTAAATATCCAAAAAAGATAAATTAATGTTATTCACTTCACTTCTGAAATCTAATTTTGTGTCTAAACCATGTGGATGCTTTACTTTGCAATGTGTCGAAGATCAAAGGACTTCATACCGCAAAGACTCGGGATAGTGCCAAAATCTTGCATACCGAAGAAACGACCAAAACCACGTCTCGTTCTGTCTTTATCCCCAATCTACCAAGATCACAGAGTTTTTCCGTTCTTTTGGCTTTCACACAGCAAGCTCAAGTTTAATACCTGATCACCATTGCTTAAGTATCTATACTGAGCCATGCTCCATAAATATTGTACTGCAGCAGCGTTTGAACATGTCTTCTATTGTGGCTGCTAGAAAGCCTTAAAGTTACTTAAAATCTCTTACTCTTAGGTGGGAGATGATTACCTATCAATGCAGAAAAGATGTTGGAGATAGTTTGGTGCCATCATTCTACGGAGCACATGGTGGAAATGTTCAAACCCTAGAAGACCCGGCCAATTTTCATTTTTGCACTTTTGTTTTTTCCTCCTTGTGTATATAAGGCCATAGCGCGTGTATTTTTCCACCTGATATGAGACCTTATTTTTTGCGCCACTAATAGTACTTTGCAATGGCAGATGTCATTTTTGCATAAAATAGGCCGTGAAACCAGAAAAAAAATTATATGTGTGGTAAAATTAGGAAGACCACCTCCGCTATTTTCTTTATTTGGGGGTGTGTGGGGGAGGGGTTGTTTTTATGCAGTTCGCCCAAGAGTAAAACTGACTTGTTATACAGGTTTTTTCAAGTTAGTATAATTACAATGTAACTTGTGTAACTTTTATTTTATTTGATGGCTGTTTAACCCCTTAAAGACAGAGCCAATTTCGATTTTTGCGTTTTCGTTTTTTCCTCCTTGTGCTTAAAAGGCCATAGCACTTGCATTTTTCCACCTAGAAACCCACATGAGTCCTTATTTTTTGCGTCACTAATTGTACTTTGCAATGATAGGCTGAATTTTTTCATAAAGTACACTGCGAAACCAGAAAAAAATTCAAAGTGTGGTGAAATAAAAAAAAAACCGCATTTTGTTTATTTGGGTGAAATGTGTTTTTACGCCATTCGCCCTGGGGTAAAACTGACTTGTTATGCATGTTCCTCAAGTCGTTACGATTACTATGATATATAACATGTATAACTTTTCTTGTATCTGATGGCCTGTAAAAAATTCAAACCATTGTCAACAAATATACGTCACTTAAAACCGCTCCATTCCCAGGCTTATAGCGCTTTTATCCTTTGGTCTATGGGGCTGTGTCAGGTGTCTTTTTTTGCACCATGATGTTTACTTTCTATCGGTACCTTGATTGCACATATATACGACTTTTTGATCGCTTTTTATTACAATTTTTTCTGGATTTGATGCGACCAAAAACGCGCAATTTTGCACTTTTTGCAATTTTTTTGCGCTGACACCGTTTACCGTACGAGATCAGGAATGTGATTAATTAATAGTTCGGGCGATTACGCACGCGGCAATAGCAAACATGTTTATTTTATTTATTTATTTACTTTTATTTATAACCTGGGAAAAGGGGGGTGATTCAGACTTTTATTAGGGGAGGGGGCTTTTTATTGACAACAACACTTTATTTATTTTTTTTACACATATACTAGAAGCCCCACCGGGGTTAGGGTTATTCCCTCCTGAGGTTAGGGTTATTCCCCCCGGGGTTAGGGTTATTCCCTCCTGGGGTTAGGGTTATTCCCCCCGGGGTTAGGGTTATTCCCCCTGGGGTTAGGGTTATTCCCTCCTGGGGTTAGGGTTATTCCCCCCGGGGTTAGGGTTATTCCCCCTGGGGTTAGGGTTATTCCCCCTGGGGGACTTCTAGTATATACACTTTGATCTCTCATTGAGATCTTTGCTGTAAAGATATACAGCAAAGATCAATGAGATCGGCACTCGTTTGCTTTCGGCTGCTGCAGCCGGAAACAAACGAGTGCCGTGCCGGGGACGGCGCCATCTTGGAGCGATCCCCGGCCGGCTTCAGTTACGGAGATTGCTCCTCCGGGATAACATCCCGGAGGAGCGATCTCCTCCACTAGACACCAGGGAACGGCTGAATCCGGTAATCGGATGCAGCTGTCATGTTTGACAGCTGCATCTGATTACTGTATTAGCAGGCATGGCGATCGGACCGTGCCCGCTAATACCTGCGGTCCCGGGCTACAAGCGGCACCCGGGACCGCCGCGGTTCAGAGCGGGGTGGCCGCGCGGCCCTGGTCTGAACGTCCTTACCGGCAATAGGGCGTAAATATACGCCCTTTGTCGTTAAGGGGTTAAAAATTAAAACCATTTAACAAAAATAAATGTTCCTTAAAATATCTCTATTGCCATGTTTCTAACGCTTTTATTTTTTGGTCTATGGGGCTGTGTGAGGTGTCATTTCCTGTGCCATGATCTGTACTTTCTATCAGTACCTTGATTGTGTATATGCGACTTTTTGATCACTTTTTATCACAATTTTTCTGGATTTGATGCGACCAAAAATGCGCAATTTTGCACTTAGGAATTTTTTGTGCCAATGCTGTTTACCGTGTGAGATCAGGAATATGATAATTTAATAGTTCAGGTGAATACGCAAACATGTTTATTTATTTATTTATTTTTATTTATAAAATGGGAAAGGGGGGTGAGTCAGACATTTATTAGGGGAGGGGATTTTTTTTTTATCAATAAAATAACCTTTTGGGGGACTTCTAGTATCACTACTTTTTCTCTCTCTCTCATTGAGATCTATGCAGTATAGATCAATGAGATCGGTGTTCTTTTGCTGCAGCCGAGAGCAATAGATTGCAGAGTCTGGATCAGCGCCATTACGGCACAGACCCCAGGCCAGATACGAGGACCACTTCTCCGTGATAGATCCCCCCACTAGACCACCAACGATGGGGTAAAAAAGGCATTTAGAGGCAGCTGTCAACTTTGACTGCTGCATCTAAATGCCTAATTAGTGGGCTCGGCGATCGGTGACCGCTAATAGCCGCGCTCCCGGGATGCATATAGCACCCAGGATCGCGGTGGTTCAGAGCAGGCCCCCCTTTAAGTTTCCCTAGCGGCTCTATGACGTACAGTAAAGTCACGGGTCGGCTAGGGGTTAAAACTTACCTGTCGCAAAATGTACACCTTTACATCATACAAGTTAACTTTTGCTAATTATATTATCATTATATTATATGTTATTATATATTATCTTTGTTATGCAACAATTCAGTTAGTATAATGTCACTGTATGGTTACAGAGGTTTTGGTGCTGTGTGACAAGAGAGCTGACCATACAATGCAAGCACTCCCAGGATACTGTACTACTTAATGTGGATGTGCAGGAGCTGTACACATGAGCAGTAAAGAGAGACACCTAGTGGCCATATGTATAACATTGATTTAAACATTGAAAGCTTATAAAAAAAATAGAGTATATTGTAAAACTACTTGCGATCACAACCCCTGTTGATTTCTTAAAAAAAATATATATTTTGTAACAGTGCCTCTTTAAGATATTACAGTATGATATTTTATGTATGTGTGTTGGTGTTTTACTAAATCTTTTCCCATTGGCACATTCACTGTAAAAAAATGGCTGCAACAGTTTATTTGTTTGTTTGTGCTACTATATTATATGAAAATATGATAATATAATATAGGGAACTGATCCACAGATGTCCGGCCAATCTCTGTTTATTGCTGAAGTGACAAGTGCAGCTAGTTACTAGTTGCTGCAGTAATGAAAATAGAGGCCATCAAAGGACTATGGCATTGGGTGCATTGGAAAGGTAAAGTATTTGTATATTTATATAGATGAGTATATGTCTTTTTATTATCCTATTATTTTATAATTTAGCCTATTAGCAGCTGCCATAAGATACCACGGATTGTATAAAAATATCTGTCCCGACTATTGGAAATAATTTTGATTGAAAACTATTTTTTATCCCAAAACACAATATTATGTACAAAGACGTGGGACCGCTATGGGTTCAAATGTGGTGCCAACCTATGCGAATGTCTTCATGACATCAATGGAAGAATCCCAGGTATATTGATCCCACCACTTCAGACATGTTCTGAAGCGGTGGAGATATATTGATGATATATTTGTCATCTGGTTGGGCATAAAACATACGTTGGATTAGGTTTTTGTTTTCCTGAACAGTTTGGACAGAAATATAAAACTTACTATTAACTATTTATGTAGATTGGCCACTGACCTCTATAGGAAGCCAACCGTCCACAACAACCTATTAAAATTTGAGAGCTTTCATCCAAGAGCAATGATATCACTGAGGAAGTCCGGTTGGGCGGACGGAACGCGTGGGATTTCTCCCTTGACACCCTATCACCACCCTGTTACTCTATACTTATGTTGACATCTTGTGGTCTGATTTGATTGATTTTTTTATCACTTTTTTCATCATTGTTTATACTATTGGTCATAGTGCGTGTATATTTTTTTGGGGATATTGTTGATTAAGTGTATTACTTGGGTTGTATATTTATATATGGGCTTCTTTATTGTGGTTTACATCTTGCACTTGCACTTTACTTATACAGGGTGTGTGTTATACCTTTATTGGGGTGCCATTGTGGATGGTGCCATACCGGGTACCTCCATGTGTGTCCATCATTTTTAATTGGTTTTAAGTTTATGGGATCATTTGTCTTTAACATTGCACCTGTTCTAATAAAGTACTTTTATTCAACTTTACCTACTTTGGTGTGCTATGGTACTTTTTGGCATAGCTTTCTCTCTCTGATATAACTTCTCAGATATCAAGAAAGTTTAAACCGTCTAGCGAGAAGCTGATGAACTTTATTCACCAAACATTATCGCCCCCTTTGCTTTTTCTAACATAATCTTCTAAGTAGCCTGGGGTGGGGAGCTGAAGGAGAGCTGCCTATAGCTGTAGTAGCTGCAGTGCAACCAGCAGGACCTGTAGACGGGACAGGTTCCCATTGTTTGCCCTATGTTTTTTATTTTTTATTTATTAAATAATTATATAAAATATATTGCGTCCATATTAATCCATTTAAAGTGAATCTGTCAGCTGCAATCCATGTTCCAAACAGCTGACACTGTTAGATCAGGGAGACACAGAGCGCCGGTCCTGTTGGTCCTCTATGCTGATGCTCCCACATTGTAGTTAGTAGCAGACATTTTATTCAGTGCACATGTTTGCTGCCATTACACGTGAGGCAGACTACTGAACAACAACTAACAAGATACAACAAGACTGTTGAACCAATATAAGTAGTGGGACCCCTAGAGGCCATACACAGCATCATGGTGATCCTATTGTAATTGTGATTTCTTATAATAGAGCGCCTGCCTATCTTGATTCCTCTCCAGTTTGGCTTTAACATTTCCCACAAGTTTCGGCTTAAGTAATTGGCTTGCACTAGGTAGGAGAGTTCTTGTGTGTCTACTCATAAGCCGCCGTTCTGGACTGGGGTCAAGGCCTTGTGTGGCTAGGTTCCTGTGGTCCAGGTATATATCTGAACTTGCCTGTTCTGCTTTCCGCATGAATCTCTTGGCTGTTTTCACTGCTGACTCTTCAGACGTAAATTGTGCAGAGTTGTCAGAGAACACAATATCAGGAATACCGTCCCTTGGCAAAATGGGCCTTGAGTTTTTTATTTACTGTTTTTATCCTTGTGTCCTCTAAACAGTCTACCTTCCTGAAGTTGGAAAAATTTTTATTTTTTGATATTGCATGTGAACAGATCTGTTTCTGTTTTTCAGCATGGCCTGAACTTTTGGCATTTGATTAGCGGGGGCTGCTGAAGTTGGATAAAGCTCTAAGGTTGTCTGGAAAACATGGATACAGCCAATGACTATATCCATGTTTTCCACATAGCCTTAGGGCTTTATCCAACTTCAGCAGCCACCGCTAATCAAATGCCGAACGTTCGGGTTCGGATGGACTCCAGCATGCTCCAGGTTCTCCCATCTCTAGTGATAATACCTGATGCGTTGAGTATAATTATATCACCTGTCAAAATCGGCATCGGAGCAGGGAAGACAGTGCCACGGTTCTTTTTTTGAACCACCACCCGATTCCTGCACACAGCGCCGGTCTATTACCGAGCACCAGCCCGACATGAAGCACTGGAGGTGGCCCCCAGTGTGACGGAACCCCCTCCCCTTATGCTCCCATCACCTGTCATCTGTGAAAGAATCAGCACAGACTGGCAGACGAAGGAAGTGCCGAAGAGGTACATCGCTTGTTTGTTTTTTACTTAAACATATCGGCCCCAGGTTCAGGGATGCCAGTGCCACAGACTTTTTTTTTTAAACCGCCGCCCGATTCCCGTGTACGTCTATTTCCGAGCATTGGCCCCGCAAGAAGTACAGGAAGTGTGTTTGCCGGCCCCCAGTGCGACAGAGGACAGGGGAGATAGTCAGCCGGCGGACGCGCTTCAAGCACTTCATGCCGGGCCGGTGCTCGGGAAAAGACGTGCACGGGAATCGGGCAGCGGTTAAAAAAAAAGGCTGTGGCACTGGCATCCGCGAACCTGGGGCCGATCTGTTTAAGTAAAAAAACAAACAAGCGATGTACCTTTTCGGCACTTCCTCCGTCTGCCAGTCCGTGCTGATTCTTTCACAGATGACAGGTGATTAAACGATTATCGTTTGAATTTTCGCTATAACGATCGCATTTAGGCGAGAATCGTTCCGTGTAAATACAGCAAACGATCAAGCGACGAGCGAAAAATCACAAATCATCGTTCATCGTTCGCTAAAAATTCGCTTCATGTAAACTGTCTTTCAAAGATTCACCCTATGTGTGAGATAGGCTTAAGCGACCTTAAAAACGATCGCAATAACGATTTTTCTTACGAATTTTCTTACGATTTTTCTAACGATCTATTTGTCTAAACGCTGATCGTTATAAAAACCATATCGTTGCTTTAAAATCGTTAAACTATCGATTGGGCGAATTATCGCTTCGTGTAAACGCAGCATTAGTATGTGCCATCAATGTGTGATCAGTAGAATCCCAATGCGCTGGGGCCTCCCGCTGAGGGTAGTAGTAGGTGGTAGTACTGGGTAGGACCTGGGTAGCCAGTTGCCAGATGTTAGGTCACGGTATTGGCACGAGGGGAGCTGACTAACCCACGAGAACCTGACCATGCGGGGCCCGGGCAATTCCTCGTTGTCCCTAGTCAAGGCACCAATAACTAGACCAATACCAGGGTTCATAAACAACGGTAGTGGTGCGTTTATTATAACGGTGGCAGCCGAGGAATAGTCATGTGACACCAAGCCCATTGCATCATCACACCACTAGAATACAGGCAAAATGAATATGCATAAGGAAATAAATGAAATATTAGACCTGAATACTGAGGGGGTTGACATCATACAAACAGTTTGCAGTGGGACCACTTTTCCAGAACAGGATTAATTAGGAAACATACAAATAAGAACAAATCCTCTGTTCTGGGACACTGCACCAACCTCTCCGGATCATCAGAATCTGTTATGTCTAGGTAGAGTGGCTCCTCTAGACTAGTAGAAATGTATGATAGCAGCACTATCCAAGGCCATGTCTTGCAGTTTGTGGCTATGTTCACACAACGTAAGTTTTATATTAATCACGGCCGTTGTTGCTGATTTGCAACAACGGCCGTGATTAATACATAACTTGCGTTGTACTGCGGTCAGAGGGAATCCTGGACGGAGTGTATACACATAGTATATGCTCCAGCCAGGATCCCTAGCTGCCGCATGAAAAACTGACATGTTCAACGAATAGTGTCTGCAGAAGGCTGACAGGTCACACAATGGAAAGTGCGGCTCCGGCCGCACTCTCTATTGTGTTCAAAGGTGAATTGAGATGTGGGCGCACACGGATGTGCCATATCCCAATTCAATAGAATTGAAGTTTATCCGGCCGCAGGGGCGTAACTAGAAATGGCTGGGCCCCATAGCAAACTTTTAATTGCCCCCCCCCCCGCCCCCTCAATTGACCACTACGCCGTCAACACACCCAGCTCTACACAGGGTCTGTACTACATATAAATTACAGTGCAAATATATTTAGTGACTCACAGGGGACTTCTCCTCTGATCGGAGTTCTTCCCTTTTCATCTTCTTCTCCATCTGCCCTGGGCCATTATGAGAACTTCTCCGAGCCACGAATCCACAGAATCTGACAGACAGACATATTAGGCTCCTTACTCTGGCACCATCCTCATCTCTATACACACTGCACATCTGTACTGTCCCCTTTACACCCTCATTTAGGGGGTAGCCCTGGCTCCTTATAGATAGTCCCTTGTTCAGTCTTCCACATAGATGGCCCTGTGTGCATCTACTATAGTAGAGAGCCCCTCTGTGTTTATAGTAGATGACAACCTCTGTGCATCCCCTATACCAGGGGTAGGGAACCTCGGCTCTCCAGCTGTTGCAAAACTACAACTCCCATCATGTGTAGACAGTCAAAGCTAAAGCTGTAGTTTTTAAACAGCTGGAGAGCCAAGGTTCCCTATCCCTTCCCTGTAGTATATGGCCCCCTCTGTATAGTCCCCTTATAGATGACCCCTCTGTGTAGTCCACTAAAGTAGATACCCCCCCCCCCCCTCTGCGCATGCCCTATTATATACATCCCGCAGTGTAGTTACCCTTATAGATGCCTCCTCTGTGACGTCCTCCTTATAGATTGCCCCCTGTGTTGTTCCCCTTACAAATGGCCCCCAGTGTTGTCCCTCCCCATATATATAGCCCCCAGTGTTTTCCCTCCCCCATATATATAGCCCCAAGTGTTGTCCCTCCCCCATATATATATAGCCCCAAGTGTTTTGCCTCCCCATATATATATAGCCCCCAGTGTTGTGCCTCCCCCATATATGCAGCCCCCAGTGTTGAGCCTCCCCCATATAGCCCCCAGTGTTGTCTCTCCCCCATATATATAACCCCCAGTGCTGTCCCTCCCCCATATATACAGCCCCCAGTGCTGTGCCTCCCCCATATATATTGTCCCCAGTGCTGTGCCTCCCCCATATATATTGCCCCCAGTGCTGTCCCTCCCCCATATATACAGCCCCCAGTGCTGTGCCTCCCCCATATATATAGCCCCCAGTGCTGTCCCTCCCCCATATATACAACCCCCAGTGCTGTGCCTCCCCCATATATATATACAGCCCCCAGTATTGTGCATTCCCCATATATATATATATACAGCCCCTAGTGCTGTGCATCCCCCATATATATACAGCCCCCAGTGTTCCCCTCTGATAAAAATAAAAAAACTCACAACTCACCTAACCACACGATCCCCCGTCGGTCGCAGGTCTCTTCTTCTATCTTCATCTGCACCCGACAGATCAGCAGCTTCCAGGCGAAGTTCCGGGCAGCGCCACCACTGAGCTCAGTGTGCGCCGTGGCGGCTGGGACTTCCGGTACAAGGTGCGCGTCACTTCCTGTACCGGAAGTCCCAGCCGCCGCGACGCACACTGACCTCAGTGATGTCGCTGCCCGGGACTTCGCCTGGAAGCTGCTGATCTGTCGGGGGCAACACTCTTGTGATCGCAAGCAAATGCTGCTTGCGGTCACAAGAGTGATTGACAGGGCGGGAAGCCTATGGCTTCTCGCGCTGTCAATCAGAACACTGAACACCCGGGAGGCCCGGGAGGCCACCGGGTGTTGTAGGCAGTAAGCTCCGAGGGCCCGGGCCACGGGCCCCCCAATGCTAGGGGCCCCGTAGCAGCCGCTACGGCGGTAGTTCCGCCCCTGTCCGGCCGGTACTGCAGGGATACGCTTCACTGACACCAGCCGTTCTGTGACACGGCTGGTGTCATACGCCATGTGAACCTGACCATAAACTGCAACAAAGGTTGGGCATGTCCTTAAATCCTTTTATGACCCCATGTTTTCAAACCCGCTCCATGCAGTTCCTCCGCAATACATATCCAGAGGATGACGGCAAATAGTTAAAAGAACAGTAACGCTCGGGGAGTATTTTGGCTGCTCACCTTCCCTGTATGTAATCTCTGAACCATTATTATCCGCGGTGAGACATGAAGGCAATGCTGAAAATTTTTCCACGTTTTCTGAAGGGCTGCAGGATCGGTTCCACTGTAAACAATGGAAAGTATTTGGAGGTTTTTCAAGAGAGACTGAGAGTAAATATGCATGTGAAACACAGAAGGGCGAGTCTGTCCGAGCCAAGGAGCAGGTGAAATGGATTTCGGTTTCATAAATCATACAACTAATTAATAGATTTTGATCAAGCCAGAGCTGAAATCCTACCTGTCCTGTGAGCAAGATGCCGATTCTGGTATTAGTCACACCGCTAATATTATATCATATTACAGAGCCCAAAGCTGCAGGCCTGGCCTGTAGCTCCATTCTGCAGGGATTGTGTGGTCCCATTCTCACCGCCACAATCTCTATGTCTAGCAAATTTACAGTATTAACTAAGCAAAGTTAGAGCCCTATTACACGGAATGATAATCGGCCCTATCCAGCCAATAATCGTTCCGTGTAATAAACAGAATGATCAGCCGATGACAACGATCATTGATATAGGTTTGGGCCTATAATTGTTGGGCACTGACCGTGCATCACTACGTGTAACAGCAGTGCGTGGCTGGTGGCTGACAATATGCAAAGTGCATACATTACCTATCCATGGTCCAGGGCTCCTCCTGCGCTCTGCGTCTCCCCGGGTCCCACACACTGCAGCTTCACAACGGCCTGTCTTAGCTGACAGGCCGCTCAGCCAATCACAGGCCGGGACTGCCGTGGCCAGTGATTGGCTGAGCGGCAGCATGCAGGACCCGGGGAGAAGCAGACCGCAAGAGGAGCCGGGACCATGGATAGGTAATGTATGCAGTTTAAACAAGGGCTGCAAGGACATCGGCAACAATGTCCATACAGCCCTTGTTAAACAATTATCAGGCCGTGTAATAGGTTAAAAGAAAAAACTTGACGCCATTGAAAAGTATATATATATAAAAGTAAAAGACCTCAACATATAGCAAATAAATCTTTTCAGTAGTTTTCTACATTATTACTTACCACTTTCTGGCCCAAAATGTGATCCTTACAGTTGGTCACCTAGGGTTATTACTATCAGAACTAGTGTTCTCCGAACCCAAACGCTTGGCGTTTTATTCACTACGGCTGTACAGGTTGGATTCCTCTTGGTAGCCCTGGGGCGACATCCAACTTATATGTAAAGGGCTTGGGGTAGGGCTTGTATGTGAAGGGAAAAACAACTGCCAGTACTCCGGAATCCCCCCGGCGATCTCCGTATCACGTTGTACTCAGTTCTTGAGTGAATAGAGCTGTAGGTCACCTGCCGATCTGGGGGTCTATTCATAACAAAGCTGGCGAGCTCCGATACAGATCGCCAGGGGGTTCAGGGGTCGGACCCCCCGTGATCTTCTACTTTTTTTCTATCCTGTGGATAGGGGAAAAGTTAATTTTTTCCCAGAATACCCCTTTAAACTAAGACTTCCTGTTCTGTACAGATCATCCCAGGAGTGCCATCCTTATCCTCACAGACAGGTGTACAGTGACTGGTGACACCAGTGTATAGATAACACAGACAGGTATAAAGTGATTGGTTATACCAGTATATAGATAATACAGACAGGAGTACAGTGACTGGTGACACCAGTATATAGATAATACAGACAGGAGTACAGTGACTGGTGACACCAGTATATAGATAACACAGACATGAGTACAGTGATTGGTTATACCAGTATATAGATAATACAGACAGATGTACAGTGACTGGTGACGCCAGTATATAGATAACACAGACATGAGTACAGTGACTGGTTATATCAATATATAGATAATACAGACAGGAGTACAGTGACTGGTGACACCAGTATATAGATAATACAGACAGGAGTACAGTGACTGGTGACACCAGTATATAGATAACACAGACAGGTATAAAGTGATTGGTTATACCAGTATATAGATAATACAGACAGATGTACAGTGACTGGTGACACCAGTATATAGATAACACAGACATGAGTACAGTGATTGGTTATACCAGTATATAGATAATACAGACAGATGTACAGTGACTGGTGACGCCAGTATATAGATAACACAGACATGAGTACAGTGACTGGTTATATCAATATATAGATAATACAGACAGGAGTACAGTGACTGGTGACACCAGTATATAGATAATACAGACAGGAGTACAGTGACTGGTGACACCAGTATATAGATAATACAGACAGGAGTACAGTGACTGGTGATACCAGTATATAGATAACACAGGTACACACAATAGCTGTTGTTCATAACTCAGCCCCCGTCTCCCGGGAAATGAGCCCACAGAGCATGCTCACAAATGTTCCCATACAAAAAATAGGGTCTGGAGATTTTCATTGTGTCTATGTCCATGAGGCTTACTGTAACACATGCTGTTAAAAAGAGTTTAAGCAATATGGCCATCTCCATAATAATGTACCAGAAATAAACAGTCCCAGTTCAGGAAACCCCGAGTGCCATTTTGGTGACCAGACGCCAGAAATATTTCTCTGTATACATGTATATAGCACCCCATCCTATAAAAATAACACTTCTAACTCTAAACTCTATAGGGTGGACGAGCCACACTCTACATAACTACATTATATAGTCCCTTATAATTTGCCCTGTTAGTTTAACATAGTCCTATTAGCTTTCATACAAATGGCAGTAAGCTATTTTTGAAATGAGTATTCTGCTAGGACCCTCTGAATGGTACGTACGGGAAGTATTACATATCCCCTGCTATTATTATAAACCTTTCATTTTTTCCTGCGTTTCCTTTAAGAAAAATCTGTATACATGCATAGGAAACCTAAGACTAAAGACTTTTAATTTCAAGCTAATGGAAGTCTGTCAGCCGCCCTGTGTTATTGCAGCGAGCCTAAAGAGAACATTTAAAAGGGGGGAAAAAGAAACAGTACAGTGGTGCCTTGGATTACGAGTATAATTCGTTCCGGGACTGCACTTGTAATCCAAATCCACTCTTTAAGCAAAGCAAATTTTCCCATAAGAAATTGCTGAAATGTAGACAATTGGTTCCACACCCCAAAATAATGATTTATTTTTAAATTCTGAATAACATGTAAAACAGATGAAACAAACATTTAGAAACAGCTGAATCTGTGATATTATAAGTTACTATACATTATAGCAAGCAGCATGTGGTGTATAATGTATAGTAACTGCATAAACCTGAAAAAAAACAGCAGCAGTTTGTAGATACAGGATGGAACTGCAGATCCCCATAATGCAGTAGCGTAGTACAACAGGCTGGAATAGAGAAGCAGGACTGCTGTCAGAGGTCTGTGTGGTCACATGACAGGAATGGGAAAGGGGTGTGTGTTCAGCATGGACCAATCAGGAAGTGAGAATCACAGAGATGTGCAGGAGGACAGTGACAAACACTTCTCTATACAGCAGTGTGAATGACTGAGTGTAAGTGCAGGCACATCATAGCAGCAGTGTGTATAGCTGAGTGTGAGTGCAGGCAAAGTATAGCAGCAGTGTGTATAGCTGAGTGTGAGTGCAGGCACAGTATAGCAGCAGTGTATATAGCTGAGTGTGAGTGCTGGCACATTATAGCAACAGTGTGTATAGATGAGTTTGAGTGCAGGCACATTATAGCAGGAATGGAGATGATAGGAAACACAAGGGTGGACAGACTGCGGGGAGCATGAAGGAATGAGCAGGGCAGATGTTGGCATATAAATGCAGCACTCTCTGTCTGGGAGAGAGGGATTAAAGCTATGGAGAATCCTGTATGTTTATCTATCTATCTACAGTATAAAAGCATAGAATAACACAAGGCAATTATGTGCCCAATCAGGCAGAATCGGGCAGATATCGCCCAGTGTAAAAAAGACAATCGTCGGCCGATCATCGACTGATCGCTGTCTTTAAGGAAGTTTAAAAATTGTGCATGGCTCCAGGTAATAGTGATGTACAGTATGGTTGAAGACTGATGAAAGTTCAGAAAATAATAAAGGTATACTTACCTATCCAGGATCCTCTTCCTGTTCCTCACTCACTCCAGCCATAATTGACACTTACTAATCCTTCTGTGCAGTGACAGGCTGCTCAGCCAATCACTAGCCACGGCTGTCTCATCTTGGCCATGATTGGCTGAGCGGCCTGTCAACAGTGTCTGTGTCAGCTGCAGTGAACAGGTAACAGGCAGGAGGACATGAGGAGCGTGGAGAGGTAAGTATATATCTTCTATATATGCTGAAATACCAGCGAGGTCCATCGGTAAGACGGTAACGATATACAGTACATACATATTCATATATATATATATTTACATATCAAGCTGTGTAATAGGCTCGGTAAGCGCGTGCCGATCTAAAGGATCAGGCCGAGTAATATGGCCGTAACAAGGGAAAAGCTTTCCAATCAAGGGGAAAAGCTCTGGGCATCACCCCAGTTCAAGCAGATAACCCGCTATCGGATTTCCTCTTTAGTGCTATGGGCGTTGCTCAACAATCAAGATCAAACTGTCCAATGTATTCACAATGAAGAACTTGTGGCACTCACCCGTTTAGCTGAATAAAAAAGACTTCATTGCACAGCAGCTCAGTCTAGACGCTGACAAGTAACTGGGCTACAGCCATTTCATGCACATGCGTAGCGCGCTTCCTCAAGGCCCATGAGGAAGCGCATTACGCATGCGTGTGAAACAGCTGTAGCCCAGCATCTAGATCGATCCACTATACAAAAAGGTGAGTGCCACAAGTTCTTCATTGTAAATACTTTGAGTGTGTCAAGAAGAGAGAGATTTAACATACAGGAGCCTATGCTTACTGCATCATACTGACTGCATGGTCTCCATATTCGGTGTTATTTGTAGTACTGTTACATCTTTCCATAAGGGGGATCACCAATTTTCAGATTAGCTGTGTAACAATCGTATACCAGTCTAATGGTACCAACATTTTTTGGTAAGACCGTAATAATTTTGGCTTGTCTGAGAGGATCTTTCAGTTGTATAAAGGTCCGTGTTCGCTCTTGAGTTGACATAGGGTATAAGAACAGGGCCCGGTACATTTTTGTGGCTGTTCAGGCCTCCATGTGGTTTGTCTGCTGCTCTGTTTTCGCAGATGTTTTTTTCATCCTGTGGTTACCTTTCCTGGCTCCTTATTAACCCCTCTGCTATTGGAAACAGGCCAGCGACGGATTGCCAGGCAGAAGAAATGCCTACACAGCCAGCCTAACTAGTATTGGGACTACTACATGGAACTCAGGAAGAATCTACTCACACTATCAAGGACCCAGAAACCACTGATCCAGAAAATGACTTTCTCTAATGTACAAAGCAACCAAGCCTGAACATTTCCAGAATTCACTAGCGCATGTTATTAAACATCCAAAATCTCAAGTTTTTAACTGAGCAAAACCTTATACTAAATTAGAATTTAGTTTCACATCTTAATTCTTTTGTAAGAGAAAAATCA
The DNA here is from genome assembly GCF_027789765.1 of Dendropsophus ebraccatus. NCBI lineage: Eukaryota > Metazoa > Chordata > Amphibia > Anura > Hylidae > Dendropsophus > Dendropsophus ebraccatus. Next base: position 151,912,557 of record NC_091458.1, read on the forward strand.
TCAAGAAATTTTATACGTTTTCTAACTAATTAAAAGTGTATTCAATGTAAAAAAAAAATACAAAAGTGGCATATAGCAGCAAATGCAACATATAACATTAAGGTCCGTTTGCACAGAAAGATTATCAGACAGATTATCTGCCAAAGTTTTGAAGCCAAAGCCAGAAACAGACTATAAACTGAGATCAGGTCATAAAGGAAAGCCTGAGATTTTTCTTCTTTTCAAATCCATGACTGATTTTGGCTTCAAACCTGTGTCAGATAATCTTTCTATTGCAGCAACGGCCGTGATTAATGCAAAAGATATATTCTATGTGAATTAATGGAATTCCGGCCGGAGTGTGTACACATACTATACACTCTGGCTGCGACTCCAACCGGCCACACGGAAAACTGACATGTCAGTTTTGTGCGGCCGCTATTCATTGAATAGTGGCCGCCTAGACATATCAGTTAACGTAATGGAGAGTGCGGCTCCGACCGCACTCTCTATTGTGTGCTATGGTGAATTGGCATGCATCCTAATTCAACAGAAATTAGGATCATCCGGCTGGCACTGCAGTACCAACTAGGAGGATCTTCTCTGACACCGGCGGTTCGGTGACACGGCCGGTCTCATATGCCGTGTGAACATGGCCTAAGTGTTAATACTCAGAGGAGGATGCAGCTAAAGGCTTTTTGTATTTTTCTAAAACGTTTTACAATTCTGTGTCCTAACTTGCCACCAGTTTTTATACCAACCCTGGGTTGCGTATTCAGAGGACAGCCATAATATTCGGATTACCTGCTTATAATTGTATATGTCTGCCTTGCGCCACCAAAATACCTCTGACCGATGGAGGCGTGGACTTTATAAGACCTCTGAAGGTGTCCTGTGGTATCTGGCAGCAAAATGTGAGCAGAAGATCCTTTAAGTCCTGTAAGTTGGGTGGTGAGATCTCCATGGATTAGAATTGTTTTTCCATCGTATCCCACGGATGTTTGGTTGGACTGAGATCTGAAGAATTTGGAGTCAACATCCAGAATTCCTTGCCATATTTCTCAAACCACTCCTAGAAAACTTTGCAGTATCCTGCTTAAAGAGGCTACTGCTATAAGGTAATACCACGTCCATTAAGGGACGTAAGTGAGGAGCATGGTGGCTCATTGGTTAGAACTGTTGCCTTGTATTGAGTTCACCTCTCACCATGAACAATGTTTTAAAGTAATTTAGATTGTAATCCCTAATGGGAACAGGGACTGATGTGAACAATGACAAGCACTGCAGAATTAGTTGGTGCTATATAAATAAAGGAAATATTAGGTGGTACATGTCAAGGTAAAATCAATGCCAGCACCCAAGGTTTCCCAGTAAAAAGAAATTAACTAGCTCCCTATTTTTATATATATATATATATATATATATATATATATATATATATATATATATATCAAGGCTTCACTTCCTGGATAACATGGTGATGTCACTTCCTGGATAACATGGTGATGTCACGCCCCGACTCCCAGAGCTGTGCGGGCTGTGGCTGCTGGAGAGGATGATGGCAGGGGGACACTGAAGGACACAGGGCACTGGAGGGTCACTGAGCAGCCCCCTGCCATCATTCTCTCCAGCAGCCACAGCCCACACAGCTCTGGGAGTCGGGTCGTGTCATCACCATGTTATCCAGGAAGTGACATCACCATGTTATCCAGGAAGTGACATCACCATTTTATCCAGGAAGTGAAGCCTTGATGCAGTAGTAAGTGAAGGGGAAAAAAACCCCGCTTTATGTGCATTTCCCGTAATAAGTGTATATTGGAGATTTGTATAACTTTTGGGGGTCAATACAAAACTTTAATAAAAATTTTCACCAGACTCCTCTTTTAAGGACCATTGTAAAGAGATAATCAATGTCATCCATGTCACTTGGCAGTTTTTTTGAACCGCCACCCTGTTCCCATGCATGTCGTCGGTCTATTCCCCAGCACTGTCCGGGCATGAAACACTAGGGGTGGGCCTGCTGGCCCCCAGTGTGATGAAACCCACTCCATTGATTCTAAAAGAGCCGCGTTGCAGAGGGGCAACACTAGTGTGGTGTATGCTGCTTCACTTAAATGAGACTGTTCGTAAGGTGTGTTTGAAAGTTTTTTGCTCAGACCCCCGGGTGGTCAAATGACATGCATTCCCTTATTAATTGTGTATGCCATGATTTGGTATGGATCACCATTCTATAGGGTCACCAAGGACAAACACTCCTGGTTAATACTTTGCCTGACCTATGGCTTCAAGTCACTGTGGACTCCAGGCTGAGCTTATTCCCTGCAGAAATTCCAACTATGCAGACAGCGTGTTCCAGTGACCTTTGTTAGGGATGTTGTCAGCATGCGCCGCCTGAAAGCTTTACTATGTAGCTAACCCCACACCTATTGTAAGGAAACCCTTCTTTTTTACTGAAAGTGAAGTATTGTAGTTTTTACAGATGATAACGTACAATTATTTAGTGCTTATTCCGTGTATCAAGTAACTATACTTCTAAAAAAGCAGAAAAACAACTATTTACTTTAGTAACCCAACACCAAAAAACTTACTTTGCCTTGCTGAAGTGTATGTGGTTACTGTGGTCAGTATGGGAGAGGTGTATGAGGATTTTGTTTCATTACAGTGGACAGGATATAAAGTTTGGGTTAAATATGAGTGGGGAGAGGGACTAAGGCCGGGAAAAGGCATTTTAGTGGCCTAGCCAGATAAGACAAATTGGGCTTTCCCCACCCTAAAACATACACACAAATTTCCAAGACAGCAGATAAAGCAGATTTCTTATGTGTGATACTATATACCTGTAAAAATAATAGTTATAGCCACTAAATAATACCAGTATACAAAGAACAAATATCACCATAAATATTAGAACCAAATCCAGTATATTGAGGCCAAGAATACCAGTATATAAGGGGCACATAATCCAGCCATACCAGCACCACCACGCAGTGACTAATTCATCCCACCATACTGTTACTGAACAAAAAACGGTATATCAAAGCCAACATTACCAATAATACCACACAGCATAACAATAGTGTCTGAATATTATCTCTAGAGATGAGCGAACCTGGAGCATGCTCGAGTCGATCCGAACCCGAACGTTCGGCATTTGATTAGCGGTGGCTGCTGAAGTTGGATAAAGCCCTAAGGCTATGTGGAAATCATGGATATAGTCATTGGCTGTATCCATGTTTTCCAGACAACCTTAGAGCTTTATCCAAGTTCAGCAGCCCCCGCTAATCAAATACCGAACGTTCGGGTTCGGAACGACTCGAACCCGAACCCGGTTCGCTCATCTCTAATTATCTCCATACTGTTACAAAACACCCTATATATAAAACCAATATTACCTGACATAGTAAGTTATAAAATGTAGTTACATCCAGTGATTCAGAGGGGGCTCTGATAGTAGACATTCTCTTTCCTTCTTTATCCAACCTTAACCACCATGATGGCTTCTCACGTCCATGACTTGTATCCAAAGAATTGGACAAACATGTTAGGTTCTGTATTTTTTCCAACATCATCTTCTCCTTATCCATACTCAAGGTGCCCAAAATGGTAATAATGCCCCTCCTTATAGGTAGATGCCTCTTTAAGGTATCTGCCCCTCCCAGTAGGTAGACATGTGGCCTCAGTATGTATACACCCAATAGATAGATAAGTGTCCCCCAGTGAGTAGTTGACACTTAGTAGATATGTGCCCTCCTAGAAGGCAGTTGCTTCTCTGTAGGTAACCCAATAGCCACCAATAGAAGGTTGCCCCAAGTAGGTAATTTTCCCCCTTTAGGTCGCCAAGTGTTCTTCATAGGTGGGTAGGTAGCTACCCTCCAGTAGGTAGTTGCCCCCAAGTAATTAGTTGCCCCTTAGTAGGTATCCAGGTGCCTCCCTATAGGTAGATGGTTTGCAATTGTTTATTGTTAATCGGAGTATACGAAAGATCGCTTTATCTAATAGGCCCTGATAGGCTGAAAGAGGAACTCCGGCCATTTTGAAGATCTGGCAGCTGGCAGGGGGGGAATTGATTACAAGTACTAACTTACCTCTCCCCGTGCCTGCGGTAAGCGACAGAACCGGCCATGGGACCCCCGCCGGAAGGCATTTTCCCTTTAGTTGTGATTATGTCACAACTCGGGGGGGGGGGGGGGAGGGAAATGCCTGTCCTGGCTGATGGACTGGCTACTCAGCCAATCAGTGACTGGAAAAGGGGCCCGTCCCAGTCACTGACTGGCTGAGCGGCCAGTCTATCAGTCGAGTAGTGGCGTGTCAGTGCTGGAGATCCCTGAGCCTGGCGGGGGTCCCAAGGCCGCTCCTGCCACTCACTTCGGGCACAGTGAGAGGTATGTTCGTAGTTGTTATCAAATTCCCCCCGCCAGCTGCCAGATTTTCAAAATGGCCGTACTTCTCCTTTAACTCTTTACATTACTTCAGCACTGAAACCTTAGCAAAATTAGCAATTTAGTAGGTACACCATACATCAAACAGAAGAGCCTGCAGACTTGAATAAAGGTTAGAGACAGTGCCGCCTTACATATGTGCACAATCAAAATTTTAAAATACTCTAGAAATCTTCCCGTTTTTATTCTTTCCACGACTTTCTGTTCTGTTTCCGATGAGGAGGAGGCGGCTGTTAAAAAGTGATCTGTGAATTACGGTGAAAGGTGACACCAGTAGATGGAGAATACAATTGGTGCTCAGCCTCCCCCCCCCCCCCCCCCCCCTTCCCTTGAAAATGACCTCTGCCCAGGTCACAGTTTTCTCATTTTTAGGGACCATATCCCAAGCAGACAGTAGGAAAATAAATAATAAAATCTACATCATATTTTAATATTTTTACAAGAGAATACATTTCTGATTTTCTAAAACACCGGAGGGAAATTTAGGTCTTTTATGGATGGAGTTTTTTTTTTCCCCAGAAGTTTTCTATGTTCTTGCACACAAATGTAATGACAGGCAGTCTGTTCGGACGGGCTCTGTCCAATTCTGTTTGTGCCCCGTCAGTAAGGTAATATAGAGACAGCTTAGTCTCAGAAACATTTTCAATATTGCCACAATGGACAGGGGACAATTCTGAGTTTTCTAGAGCCAGAAGAACAGCTGGAGAGGAAAAGAGCTCAGACCAAACCTGTGGAATCTTTTTTCATAACAGGAAAAAGATTATGAATCACCTAAGGCTTGGCACACTAGGACCCTGTGGGCAGTCTATGCACCTGCTGAGCAGAGCTCAGTATCAAGGGAAACCCCAAAATAGCATCGTACCTTAGGGGACACTGATAAGAATTTGGCACAAATCTGTGTCTGCACTGTCGACCATCTTCTACATTGGCTCACAGCAATAGAGCGGAGTTATGGTTTCCTCTTGTGTAGACTGGATGCTTAGCTAAAATATATTAAGAAATATCAAAGACTACAACTGTGTGTACTGAGAACATTGGAACGGAACCCAACAGATGTCAGTATAGAAACAGAAACATAGGAGGCTACGTATGAAAGGAACAGTTGTGTGTCTGACATCCCGTAATCTATGGATCCGTCTTCCCGTACTCGAGTTAGTGCATTTGATGTCCATTGGGCCATTCACACGATCAGTGGATTACAAGGACGCAAACCAATCCTGAAAAAAACAGGACATGTCCTAGCGCCGACCCCGATTTTTTGGCGGATTCTCTCATAGGGATCAATGGGATCCGCTATTTTCTATGGATTGTAACCTTTTGGCATCCGAATTTTCGTAAAAAAAAAAAAAAAATAAGGACGAGTCATTAGTCACATGTTGAAAGCTTGGAAATACGGATTTATGGAAATACGAATGCACTACAGATGCCCAATACGTAATTTTTAGTGGATTGTGCAGGTGGATAGTGGGAGGAATCTACGGATATATAAATACTGAGTATGTGCATAAGGCCTTATAGTGGTCAATGTTCTAACCATGCAGAAAAGGGAAGTACAACTTGATGAAATAATCCATTTGTTGTTCTGTATATGTCCAACACATTTATCATTATGTTCAATGAAACAGCTAGGGAGAGCTACTGTGCTTCTCCAAAAATTAGACAGGGTTTTATAGTATTATTTTTTTATCTAATAAAAAGGACTAGGGCTTATTTTTAGGGTATGTCTTACACAGTACGCCCCTACACTATATCCCCATTCTGTGTGGTAGTTAGCTGCCATACTGTATGTCTCACTGTTATAAGGCTCCTATACTGTAATTTCCTCTTTAGTTAGGTCTCCATACTGTATCCTTCCCTCCTCCCTCTGTGTTCCCCTATACTGTATACCTCCCCCTCTGCAGGTAGCCCCCATACTGTATACCTCCCTTCCCCCCTCTGTAGTTTTTCCCCAATACTGTATACATCCCCCCTCTGAAGGTGGCCCCCATACTTTTTACCCCATCCCCCCTGTAGTTTGTCCACATACTCCCCCCCCCCCATGTTCAATGTCCCGACTGTGCATCATCTTAACCCTCCTGCCTCCCTTACAGCTTGTCTTGAGTAGATGGGGGTGGAGCATAACAAGTCTGGTACTGATTGGCTGATGCTCAGCCATCCAGTGTCAGGAAACTGGTCAGCTGACTTTAAAGCCAATGTAGTAGGAACGAAGTGACTTGATTTTCTCTTACTGTAGACTCGCGCATCTCTATCCAAGAGTTTATATACAGTTTTTGGACTAAATCTACTAATAATTCCCTGCTTGATACCTCCACAGGACAGTGGTTTAGGTGGTTGATTGATACTCAGACCTCCTCTATGAAGAATTGGTCACTAGAGGTGAGCAATCACGCTCTATCGAGTATAGTATTCGCTTGAGTATCGGGCTACTCAAAAGTACTTCATACTTTAGCGAGTACTGTCTGCTGTTCGGGTGCTCATTAACAAAAAGCTTGTTAAACGCAGCATTTCAACAAGCTTCAAAGGGAACCAATCAGCACCAATCATCTGGGCGGGGGCCGTGGAAAGTATACTTACCCTCTGGTCTTCTGTCTCTCTTCACTATCGCTGCTTAGCAAATCAGCGACTGAGACAGGAATGCAGCTACTGATTGGTTTAGCAGCGATAGTGAAGACAGATAGAAGACTGGAGCAGTAACTATACTTTCTCCACTCCCCTCCCCACTAACAGAGCACAGTCTGGCCCACAGTGGGTTAACTTAACCCCTTGAGGGCCAGACTTTCACTTTCAGAATAACAAGGTATCTTCTACTGAGCAGGAGTCACCTGGTTAAAGGGTACCTGTCATCCCCCGTGCCGGGGTGACAGGCTCCCAACCCCCCCCCCCCCCCCCCCACTAGAGCACCTTATACGTACCTGATCGCGTCGGGTCCCGCTTCTTGATCCGGTTGGGTGACTGAGATATCAGCGCCCGAAGCCCGGCGTGCGCGCTCCTGAGATGATTCCGACACTCATAGAGAATGACGGAGCGTCGGACTCACCATTTATTCTCTATGAGTGTTGGACTCATCTCAGGAGCGCGTGCGCCGGGCTTCGGGCGCTGATATCTCCATCACCCGACCGAATCAAGAAGCGGGACCCGGCGTGATCAGGTACGTATAAGGTGCTCTAGCGGGGGGTGACAGGTCCTCAAGTGTCTCATTGTTCAAGCACTCAAGCATTGAAAATACTCAACTTTAGTAGCGAGCACCCTTGTTACTAAAGTGCTAGCATGGTCAAGTGAAATGTGTACAATTTACAAATATATTTTTGTCTTAGCAGCACTTTACTATTTATCCCATGTGGGGAGGATCCTGGTTGTAGTAGAACTGAGACTTAAAGTGTACCTGTTGTTATACAAAACTTTTGACATCTCATAGATGTGGTACTCAGCCAGTGTTGTTGTTGCTGTTTTATCATGCCGCCACTACTGTGGTGGCACACAGGGGTGATGTTGGTATCTGCTTTGTATGGCTGGTTTACATCCCCAAATGGTTGGTAACCTCCGGGCTTGTTGTGGGTCCCTTGGGCTCTTGTCACAGCAACCTGGAGTGGCATGTTGGGATGTTGGTACCACCACCCACAGAAAAGGAGAAAAATAACCCAAGGTGTACGGTGGTGTGTGTATGGGTGCAGGTGCAGACAGAGGAAGACAGAGTTTGTGCATTTTGTACGAAAATATAACAGTTCACTGTGTAACTTTTTGAGCAGACAGTACACATTATGCAGATCTTGACACAGACCTGAGTGCTGACAATGAAGTAGATTTGGTACTTTTAGGAATAGGTAATTTACTTCTATTTAAAAAAAAAAATCTCCAGTCTTCCAGTACTTATCAGCTGCTGTATGTCCTGCAGGAAGTGTTGTTTTATTTTCATTCAGACATAGTGCTCTCTGCTGACATCTCTGGCCGAGACAGGAACTGTCCAGAGCAGGAGAGGTTTTCTATGGGGATTCATAGAAAACCGAGACAGAGTTCCTGTCTCTGCCAGAGATGTCAGCAGAGAGCACTGCGTCAGACTGGAAATAAAACAACATTTCCTGCAGGACACATAGCAGCTAATAAGTTTGGGAATATTTAATAGAAGTAAATTACAAATCTATATAACTTTCTGATATCAATTGATTTGAAAGAAAACAATTTTCACTGGACAATCCCTTTAACAATAAAGTACTTTTCCTTCATTAGTTACACAGTAGACTGTTATTGTTGATTGAATTGCTTATAGTTGGCTCAGACTTGCTTTATCTCTTTGCTGTAAAATTTCCATTGCTTAAATGGCCAGACTAGTATAGCATGCCAAGGAACAAAAAATGAAAACATGATAAATACCTAATGGACCTATTATTATGACAATGAGGTAGAAAATCTGGACCGTGATCTATCATCTCCACCATGGATCCTGTAAAAACAGAATTCATCATTCTGGCTGCAACAGATCCCAACATGTTTCGGGTGGGCCCCTGAATATTGCTCCACTCCATGAATCTGTTTTCGTCTTTCTTGCGATTCGTCTTTGACTCTCAGGGCTCCGGCCTTATCAACTATAGTGATAATTACACAACAAAGGACGTATAATGAGTTCTTTATTTTGGTTCACAGCCGAGCCCGTTATGAGAAGATGTGTATTTGTCCATGTGATTATGTCTGACAAATGTTTAACCTAAATTGTCTTGTCGGCTGTCACTTTTGCTTGTTAAACAAGTTGGTAACTTTTAAAGCCCCGGACTCTCTTAGACAGTAGAAAAATATTTTCCTTTTTCAGAGTTTGTTAATTCCCCACATGTGCCGCGTCGTCTCCTTCGTTTCTTCCCCGTCAAACTCTCTGGCGGTCTCCAATTTCAGAGAAATATTGATGTAAAATAATTTTTACGGCTGGGGGCCTCCCGCATAAAAGAAAATGAGCTCTCTGTTTATATTCTCGCACCATAGAGTTTATTACGAGTTAGAGTAAATGACCTGCGTGAAGCATTAACAGTCGGGATGCCAGGGGCCACGGAGTGCCACTACATCTGCTTCGTGGGTGAAGGTCAAGGAGTGACGCAGCTTCTTAAACACCTTTCCTACAGTTTTTTCTTTAACTTCGTCTTAACATTCCTGGTACTTTGTTTAATGGCAGTAACTTGGCAGAAGTGTCAGACCCCGCTGCTAGAACATAAATATTTGAGTTTGTAGAATCTGGAACGTGTTCAGACCCAGTTAACTTGAGGGAACAGAAGCACACAGCCAATCTGGCTAACACTTAGGACTCCTGAAGCTGATGGCTTATCTCATGAGAGACCGAGACAGCGTGACACAGCCTTTAACCACGTCCTATGGCCATGGGTCAAATGGGATAAAATACGATAACGGCAAAACTAAATGTCCGTTGTGTTTGCCAAAACAAATTGGTGTCCAAAAATGAGTAAAAACACCTCTTATACATCATAAGGCTATGTTCACACTGCGTATGAATCCGTCCGCAGTTCTTACGCCGCCGTACATGTGCGGCTGAAACTACGGGCGTGGGAAAAATCGACATGCGCCGGATGCGTACGCACCGCGAACATACGCCCGTAGTACAGTTATGCTTCCCTAGCTTGTTTCGAAGCGATCTGAAACAGGTTATTTACTTGGAAATCTTCGCCCAGCCCAATAAACCACACAGAACCTTTTGGATCGAAAAATCAAGTTCAATTTGGCTGAAATAAGTACTTCGTACGGGACCGAATGGAAATCCACAGCCGTGAGTTTTAACATTTCCGTCCTCAAACAATGGTCTTGTTCATTTTTCACGGCGCCGTATACGATCTGGCCGTAAGCTCATACATAGTGTGCACTGTGCGGCCGTATATCGTATACTTCCCAGCGAACGCATCAACCTCGCTCTACGGACGGATTCATACGCAGTGTGAACATATCCCCCGTGTGGTTCCATTGGCCTTTTTATGCACAGTTAGGCTAGATTCACACACTGGATTCACCACGGATCCCTTGCCTGTCATTTTGAATGACAATACATGCTTGACATCCAACTGCGAGTATGTAAGTGACAGCCCCCGAAAACCCCGCCGGCCATAGAATTCGTTACCTGCTCCGCGCTCCGGCTTGCTTTGGGGGGCTCCTGGCGTCTGGGCATTCCACTCAGCCAATCAGTGGTTGCGGCGGGGCAGGACACTGATTGGCTGAGCGGGACGTCCAGACGCCAGGAACCCCAAAGAACAGCTGAGCAGCTGAGGGGGGGCTGGAGTGGTCCGGCCGGCCTCCGGAAGATGACGTCGTTGACCCAAGATGGCGGCCAGGGTCAACAGCAATTGAGTAAGTATACTGCACCACACTTCCAGGGTGGGGGGAACACAGGGAAGGGGGCCATTCACTTAAATAGCACACATTACAAAGTTGTATAACTTTGTAATGTGTGTTGTTTAGTGAATAAATGTTAACCGCTGCACTACCGCTTTAAAGTGTCGCTGTCGTTTAGCAAATCTTTTGACATTTCACAGAAATATGTCAAAAGTTTTGATCGGTCCAGGTCTGAGTGTTCACACCCGTACCGATTGGTTGAACATGCGGCAGAGCACAACGCTGCAGCGCATCCTCTCCCCACTCTGTGTTCCCTCCCCACTCCCCACTCATTATAATCAGTCAGGCTCCATAGAGCTGCATTATAAGCCTGACTGGTCACGCTCTCTATGACATGTCAAAAGTTTTGCAAAAAGACAGTGACACTTTTAAGATGAGCCCAACTCCAGCATGTTTGAGTCCAGTCACTCCTTATATGAATACCGATGGCTGAAGAAGTTGGATGCAGCCCTAAGGAGTCCTGGAAAACATGGAAACAACTATAGTCCATAGGCTGTATCCATGTTTTCCTGAACTCCCTAGGGCTGCATCCAACTTCTTCAGCCACCAGTAATGAAATGCAGAATGATTGGACTTGAACATGCTCGAGTTGCACTCATCTCTACACACAGTTAATTCTAATGTAAAAAAAAATTGGAAGGAAATATACAAGAAAAAGTTATAATTATATAGCTGTATCTATCCGTAATTGGAAACATTAACATATTTTACAGTTTACACATAGAATTTTTATATATTAGATACAAAGTGAAAGGGATATTTCAGTTTTTTTTTTGTTTTTTTTTTAAATCCTGGTTCTTTAAAGAAAAAAAAAAAAAAAACAAGTATACTCACCTGCCCCAATCCCATGTGGCTGCAGTTCTAATGATGCCCCATCTCACAGCTACTTCCTCTGATATTTCAACCATATAGGAAATAATCACTCAGCTAGTCACTGGCTGCAGCAGTGTCCCCTCTCTGTCACTGACTGGTCAAGAAGGCAGTTCCTTTAGGGTAGAGGAGCAGAGACTGGTCAATAATAGTACAGCAGCAGTGTGGGATGAGTATGGTGAGTTTGATTGCTTTTTTTTTTTTTTTTTATTTTGAAAGCACCAGGACTCAATTTAAAAAAAAAAGTTTGTGCACTAGAATATCCCTTTAAGTGACGCTGCATTACATAAGCTGCAAGAAGCTGTTTGTCTAAGAATAATCTTGTCAGTTGTTTTCAACAATAACCAAAAGAACTGTGAATCCAGCCCTAGATTATAATACAGGTTGTAACTAGAGATGAGCGAACCTGGAGCATGCTCGAGTCCATCCGTACCAGAGCTTTCGGCATTTGATTAGTGGTGGCTGCTGAAGTTGGATAAAGCCCTAAGGCTATGTGGAAATCATGGATATAGTCATTGGCTGTATCCATGTTTTCCAGACAACCTTAGAGCTTTATCCAAGTTCAGCAGCCCCAGCTAATCAAATGCTGAATGTTCGGGTTTGGAACGGACTCATTTCTAGTTGTAACCAATGATCAGTACAGAAATGAGTAACGTCATGTGTATAAGCAGTGACTCCGCCAGCAGAAAAGCGAGTGCCACTCTGGAGTATAATACAGTCCATGTCAAAACATTCCTGCATCCTTTTCTGATGCATCTTGGCAGATCTGCTCTGGACTGGGGTCTACAGCCTGTTTTTTAAACTCTTATATGGGATTAGACTGAACCTAGTCAAGAGGGAGGTTACTTACTGTATGAGTAGACAAGGGGGGTTGTGTATTCTTGGCGAATACTTTTCTTAAAGACAATGTATCATAATAAATAGTGATTATTTTTTTTTACCCCACTACCCTGTTGTCTGCCAGCGCGGGGTTCCCGTTGGCTCAATCCTTTTTCCAAAACATGCCCAGTTCCCACAATCGGCTTCATTGTCATCTTGTGCAGCAGCCCGCTCTATGCACTGGAGGCGGACCCATCGTAACACTAGCCCCTCCCCTGGGTGACGCGCCTCCATTACAATCAAACATGGCCACATCCCCCAGGGGAGGGGCTATCGTGTATAGTCCACCCACAGACAGCTATTTCTGAGTATTTGCCTTACATCCGTGTGGAGCAGGATTCTGGCTAGTGGGAGCAAGGCCTAGTAAGTGAATTTAAAGGAATGATGGTTGACCTCAGAGAGATCAAATAAAACACCACAGAGACACCATCACGTTTCCCAACCACAGTGAATCTAGAAACATTGTCCCCCGGTAACTTTTTATTGGGATTTTGCTTTCTGAAGGATTTCTGCAATAGGCTTTATCAGGCAAATGAGTTTCTTTCTGCATTTAAAAAATCTGTTTTTCACCCCACCCTCCCCCACTTGCAAAGCAGTAGGTTTACTGTGACCATTATGGTCTATGGAGGCGTCAAGAGGGGTGAGTGAGCAGGGAGAGGAGAGAAACAGCCTGTGTATAGGAGCCAGCACAGCACAATATCTTGCCTCACCAAGGTCCCAGACCAGCACTGAGGAGTCTGGCCTGTGAATCCAACAATTTATGTGCCCAGATAGTCTCCAAATTGGACAGCTGCTTCTCTCCTCTTCCTGCTTACTCATTCCCCTCAGCCCCTCCCCTTCCATAGGTTATAATAGACAAAAGACAAATAGACAACTCAAAAACTGAACATAACAACAAGGAGACACAATATGAGGTTAGTTGGGGGAAAGATCAGAGGTAACATGAGAAAATATGACTTTACTGAAAGAGTAGTAGATGCTTGGAACAAGCTTCCAGCAGATGTGGTTGGTAAATCTACAATAACTGAATGTAAACCTGCCTGGGATAAACATATGTCTATCCTAACTTCGTCAACTCTCTAGCACATTTGTTTAATCTTATGTACTGTATTTGTACTTTTTCACACCATTTTTCATGTGATATTTGTTCAAGCATATATATATATATATATATATATATATATATATATATATATATATATATATCCCCCCCACTGCAGATATTTAAACAATTGCCAGCTTTGGCTCCCTACATGTAACACAGAGTTTTCCGAGATGTAATATATCAATCACTGATGTGTGCTTTAAAAACTTAAAAACTCATATATTTCTGCACCTCCAGCCGCCTGTACTGCAGACGCATTGACCACATCTATGAGTTGGAGAAATACTTTTTTTTCCTTACAATTAAGCTGGCAGGGTTTATGGATTCTAGTCTAAAAGTAATTCGTGTCTAAAAGTTAGACTATGGATTTTATGACTAAGTGTCAAAGACAGACAGCTTTGCCACCAAATGCCGTGTCACAAAAAAAACTAGGTCTATACTGATGCATTATGTTGATTGAAAAATACTGTATTTTAAATAAAAAAGAATTTCTTAAAATGTATCATTTTAGGGATATAGATTTCTCACCCCATGTGCTGCTTTCTTTCATACACTGTTGGCCTTGGTTATCCACAAGGTTTCCTGATCTGTCCCATTAGTACTTGCCGTTGTTTTTCAATTCAAATGTAACTAAGGAGGATTGTGGGAAAGTGCCTGCACTTTATGGCAACACCAGGGTCAAAGTTCAGAGAGGAAACCAGGAAGTTATCAGATGGGGAAGACAATGGTGCAGGGATGTAAGTTACTTTACAAAGAACAAATGTGTTCTCCTTTACATATATGTGTGTGTGAGTGTGTGTGTGTGTGTGTTTGCTTGTGTGCTTGTGTATGTGTGTGCGTGTGTGCTTGTGTGTGTGTGCATGTGTGTGTGCATGTGTGTGTGCATGTGTGTGTGTGTGCATGTGTGTGTGTGCATGTGTGTGTGCATGTGTGTGTGTGCATGTGTGTGTGTGCATGTGTGTGTGCATGTGTGCTTGTGTGTGTGTGTGCATGTATGTGTGTGCATGTGTGTGTGCTTGTGTGTGTGTGTGCATGTGTGTGTGCATGTGTGCTTGTGTGTGTGTGCTTGTGTGTGTGTGCGTGTGTGTGTGTGTGTGTGTAACACATCTGATACCTTCTTTGCCTCATAACACTACCCCTTTAATATGCCAAATTTCCTAAACTTTAACTTCACAGATTGAAGTAAAGATGTCCCTGGGACGTGGCACTTTATTCCTTTTGGTGGCTGCAGTGGGATCGGTATCTGGAGGTGGACCGGCAGGAGGTGGATATCCTCAAATGAAATATGTAAATCCAATGATGAAAGGACCTTTGGGGCCACCATTTCGAGAAGGAAAGGGCCAATATTTTGGTAAGATCCCTATCAATTTTCTCTATTTTAATATAAAAATTAATAAAATTGATAATTGTAGTTGGAGTTGTCCTTTAATTAAGGGGAACTGCACAGTGGGTTATCTAATTAAGGGGATCCTCACAGGAGGTCATCTGCTGAAGGGGGACATATACTAAAGGGGATCTACACGGACGGGCCATCCACTAAAAGGGAACTGCACAGGGGCCATCTACTAAAAGGGAACTGCACAGGGGCCATCTACTAAAAGGGAACTACAAAGGGGCCGTCTACTAAAGGGGAACTACACAGGGGCCATCTACTAAAGGGGAACTACAAAGGGGACATCTATTAAAAGGGAACTACAAAGGGGCCATCTACTAAAGGGGAACTACACAGGGGCCATCTACTAAAGGGGAACTACATAGGGGACATCTATTAAAATGGAACTACAAAGGGGACATCTACTAAAGGGGAACTGCACAGGGGCCATCTACTAAAAAGGAACTACAAAGGGGCCATCTACTAAAAGGGAACTGCACAGGGGCCATCTACTAAAAGGGAACTACAAAGGGGCCATCTACTAAAGGGGAACTACAAAGGGGGCATCTATTAAAAGGGAACTACAAAGGGGCCATCTACTAAAGGGGAACTACACAGGTGCCATCTACTAAAGGGGAACTACATAGGGGACATCTATTAAAAGGGAACTACAAAGGGACCATCTACTAAAGGGGAACTACACAGGGGCCATCTACTAAAGGGGAACTACATAGGGGACATCTATTAAAAGGGAACTACAAAGGGGCTATCTACTAAAGGGGAACTACCCAGGGGCCATCTATTAAAAGGGAACAACAAAGGGGCCATCTACTAAAAGGGAACTACACAGGGGCCGTCTACTAAAGGGGAACTACACAGGGGCCATCTACTAAAGGGGAACTACAAAGGGGACATCTATTAAAAGGGAACTACAAAGGGGCCATCTACTAAAGGGGAACTACACAGGGGCCATCTACTAAAGGGGAACTACATAGGGGACATCTATTAAAATGGAACTACAAAGGGGACATCAACTAAAGGGGAACTGCACAGGGGCCATCTACTAAAAGGGAACTACAAAGGGGCCATCTACTAAAGGGGAACTACACAGGGGCCATCTATTAAAAGGGAACAACAAAGGAGCCATCTACTAAAGGGGAACTACACAGGGGCCATCTACTAAAGGGAAACTACACAAAGAGGTGGAGCAGGCACATAGGGTGCCGTGTCAGTGCGCTTGTGCAGGGGGGTGGGGACCAAGGCGGCTGGACAGCTCAGGACCCAGGATACATTTAAACCGCTACTGGTTATACAAATTTCTGGGCACCTCAGGCTGCAGTAAACAGGCCGGAGGGGATCGGGAAGCCATGATTATGTGAGATGGGAATCACCATTTAGGATGCATTCACACGTACAGGATCCGCAGCAGAGGTGATGGTGCTGATTCGATGCTGTGTTCAGTTATTCAGATCAAATCTGCTGCAGATCCGCAGCATTAAATCCATGTGTGAAGCTACCCTTAAAGACAATCTGGAGACTTAAGGGTTTTGTTTTTCATTTATTAAATTTATAGTACTTTGTATAATATAACATGATAAAGTAGATATATACTTTACTGACACAGCCCCCTCTGCTGCCACCATGTTTGTGTTGGGAATTACAGGGCTGTCTAAGCGTGGCAGCCTGTGAACAGCAAAGTAGCCACGTGGCTGTGCCATTACAGTGCTGCGAAAAATCAAAAAGTTTCCCTGCTCCCGATATCATATAGATACATGATGCAGAGCGGGCACAGATTCCGCTACAGAGCTTCCCTGTCCGTAGGCTCAATGTTACATGGAACATAGGAATTAGCCCTAAACTGGAAATTGTAATTGTTTAACCCCTTCCTTGATACACCTGTGTCCAGGTCACACTGAAGCGGTGCTCTACATTTATTCCGCCTCAGATTCTAAGAGTTATAGAAGGAGATTTATCAAACATGGTGTAAAGTGAAACTGGCTCAGCTGCCCCTAGCAACCAATCAGATTCCACCTTTCATTTTCCAAAGAGTCTGTGTGGAATGAAAGGTGGAATCTGATTGGTTGCTAGGGGCAACTGGGCCAGTCTCACTTTACACCATGTTTGATAAATTTCCCCTATAATGCCTTTTTCTCCACCTACTTTTTGGGGGCTTATTTTTTATTTTTTTTTTGCTCAATTTTGTGCCACGATCTATAATTTTTTTAATGAATTTTTTTATGAATTTTTTTTTTTAGATGTGTTTTTCCTTTTAGATTTAGATTTTTTCCTCTTTTTGTATACGTTGTTGAATGTGCACGGACAGTATCATCATATTTGAAATGTTTGAATGCCTCCACACGCTACATTACCAAATATGTTCTTTTTAATTTTATTTTTTTGTAAAATGAGGATGATTACAACTTTTTTTTTTTTTTATGTGGGGGGGAGGACCTTTGTAATATTTTTTACAACATCTTTTTTTTTATTTTGTATACATCTAAGTCCCCCTAGAAGACTGTTAAAAGCAATCATTAGATGCTTATACTGATCAATGCTGTGCTATTGCCTAAGCCCAGACTCTAGAAGCAGATCAACGAACAGACCTCCGGCAGTCAGGGGAAGTGATTGGAATCCCCACAGTTAGGGCCCTATTCCACCAGACGATTATCGTTTGCATAATCGTTAACGATTAACAATCTCAAACGACCGCTATTGCGAAAGACCTGAAAACGTTCACTCATTTCCATGGAACAATAATCGTTACTTATGATCGTAATTGCGATAGTTTTTTCTTCGCTATTTCTTCGCTATTGCGTTCGTATCTATTGCGAACGACGTCTTATTCAATGCGAACGCTTTGCGAACGTTTTGCGAACCAGCAACGATAAAAATAGGTCCAGGTCTTATAAAGCGATTAACGATTTCTCGTTAGGTCGTTAATCGTTAACAGCATTTCAACCGAAAGATTATCGTTTAGATTCGAACGATTTAACGATAATCTGAAAGATAATCGTCAGGTGGAATAGGACCTTTACATGTTACACTTGTTATAGATCACAGCGTTTAAGGGTTTAGTGGCAGACATCAGTGTGATCGCTGATGTCCGTTATTGTACCGGCTGCTGGCATTTTATTGTGTGTGGTGCTGCAGGGGGCATCAGCAGTTGCAATGTACAGTATGTAGCCTATATATGGCTCCACTGCAAAGTGCACTACCTGCACACTGTGGATGCTGGAGACAGAACTAAAGGCCCATTTTACACTGGTATACTACAGACCCAATTTTAAAAATGATCCCTCCAGACAATCCCCTTAGAGGGGTTATCCAGGGTTAGAAAAACATGGCTGCTTTCTTTCAAACACAGCGCCACCCCTGTCCTCAGGTTGTGTGTGCTATTACAATTAAGCTCCATTCACTGCAATGGAACTGAGCTGCAAAACCTCTCCACCCAAACTGAGGGCATGTTTTTCTAACTCTGGATAACCCCTTTAAGGGGCATACACAATATGAACAAAGAAGGTATATTGAAATGGTCAGAAATGGCAGACAAAGCAGGAAACATATGAAGTCCAGACAAACTAAACTCTATCCAGAGATCTCGTGTTACTAACGTTGTGGAAAAAAAAGTCTAAAAATAGTTATTATTCCCTTTAACGTGTTTCCCCCAGCAGTTGTTTTGCATTTTTTCTCTGGTTCTGTAAAGTCTTCCCCAAGCCAGGAAAATTACATGTGCATGTCTATACCTTTTAGTTTTTATGGTTATTTATGTTGGATAACACTAATGTAAAGACCTTTTAGTTTGCTAATAAAGTTAACGTCAGTTGGCTATCCATGTAGTCCTAGTTTTTATTAAATGAAGAGGATACAGTGCATACTCAGAGTTCGCCACCAGAGGGCGACATAATGCCAACACAAGAATAGATTCTGAATACTCGCATCTATTATTACTATAGAAACATGGAACTTTTATTAACAATATGCATGTTTTACGATGTATGTGCAGAAATATACATCATAGTTTCATATAATGGTTCTTATACTATTGCTAACTTGAATATTCTTATTTAATTATTTAATTATTTATCATGTTAAAAATCCAAGTCAACAGGAACTAAAAAGATACAGAACTTTTGTTTTCTAAAAACAATTTCAGCCATTTTCACAAACAAACATTTTTAAGAGGAACACAAATTTTTGCTTCAAAACCGATAAACATTCGATTGGGCAAATTATCGTTCTGTGTAAACGGACCATTCGATGTTTATCCCCATCCCCTCTGACAGCAGAGAAGATCTAACACACTGTTGAACAACCGTGACTATGAGAAGTCATCAGGTTATTTTATATGAAATATCCATAGAAGTTCTTAAAGGGGTATTCAAGATTTAAAAAAAAAAAAAGTAGCTCCTTTTTCTTGCAAAAAAAAAAAAACACAGGACAATGCTATCGTAAGGAGGTGGGTATAATAGAGTGATGGGCTTCTGGCCCTGTTTACTGTGTAGTGTGGGCGCCAAACTGTCAATCCGTGACCGATGGGCTATCCATCTGGTTTTGTTCCCACGCTCAGCACTTTAAGTCTAAAGCGATGGAGGTAGCAAAGTGTTTGACAGACTCAGTCTCACTGATGGAACGAACGCTCCACTTATCGGGAAACCATATTACATTCTTTGCCCATATGAGCATGGCACAATGCTGCATCTCAGAAACAACCTAACTAGAGACGAGCGAACCGAACTTCACAAACTGAGATTCATTATGAACTTTGCAACAGTTTGTTACAGAACCAAACTTTTAGCAACATCCGGAACAAGTTCATAAAGATGGCAACCACACATTTTAATACACATAGAAAACAAATAAAAGAGCCTATGCTTACCAGTCCATTGCCCCCCCCCCCCCCCCCCCCCATTTTAACATACCCTAACAGTGCGGGACCAATGCAGAGGAGGAAGGTAAGACACGTACCTTACTCCTCAGCACCCCGGGTGCTATAGGGGACAATCAGCAGGTGAGATTTGTCTAACCTGCTGATAGTTCCCCTTTAACTAATTGTAGGAATATGAGGCTGCATTGTGAATGCCCAGAATAATCTCAGTGGATGCTCTATCATTATGTTTCTCTGTTAGATTTTGTTAGAAAAGGGAACATATTGTAAATTTAGTGAACTGAACCTGCAACCGAGTGCCCATTAAAGTGCCCCTGTCGTTATAACTTTCAAAATCTAAATCAACAGTAGATGTGATATAAAGCATGTTTGCAATATACATTGATTATTTTTTTGCTGTTATCATGCTGTAAAACAAAGCTGAACTTACCAGAAATCCAGATGCAGTCTCCTTAAGGCAGCTATATGCAGCTATACTTACTGTATCCATGTCCAGTCTTCTGAAGGCTGCTATATAAAAACTATACTTACTTTATCCAGGCCCAGTCTCCTGAAGGCAGCTATATAACAGCTATACTTACTGTATCCAGGTCCAGTCTCCTGAAGGCTGCTATATAACAGCTATACTTACTGTATCCAGGCCCAGTGTCCTGAAGGCTGCTATATAACAGCTATACTTACTGTATCCAGGTCCAGTCTCCTGAAGGCTGCTATATAACAGCTATCCTTACTGTATCCAGGGCCAGTCTCCTGAAGGCAGCTATATAACAGCTATACTTACTGTATCCAGGTCCAGTCTCCTGAAGGCAGCTATATAACAGCTCTACTTACTGTATCCAGGTCCAGTCTCCTGAAGGCTCCTATATAACAGCTATACTTACTGTATCCAGGGCCAGTCTCCTGAAGGCTGCTATATAACAGCTATACTTACTGTATCCAGGGCCAGTCTCCTGAAGGCAGCTATATAACAGCTATACTTACTGTATCCAGGTCCAGTCTCCTGAAGGCAGCTATATAACAGCTATACTTACTGTATCCAGGTCCAGTCTCCTGAAGGCAGCTATATAACAGCTATACTTACTGTACCCAGGGCCAGTCTCCTGAAGGTAGCTGTACAACAACTATACTTACTGTATCCAAGTCCAGTCTCCTGAAGGCATCTATATAACAGCTATACTTACTGTATTCAGGTCTAGTCTCCTAAAGGCAGCTATATAACAGCTTAACTTACTGTATCCAGGTCCAGTCTCCTGAAGGCAGCTATATAACAGCTTTACTTACTGTATCCAGGTCCAGTCTCCTGAAGGCTGCTAGATAACAGCTATACTTACTGTATCCAGGTCCAGTCTCCTAAAGGCAGCTATATAACAGCTATACTTACTGTATCCAGGTCCAGTCTCCTGAATTTCTGACTTGTGCTGGTTGAAAGAAAAGAGACTAAACACAGGAATTCCGGCCACTACAGAGAATCACAGGTCAATGTGTCCATCAATCACATGACTGCCTTCTCTCTGTGAGCGCTCAGATGGCCTGGGATACACAGGACTTCCTGTTTTCTGACTGTTTCCTGTTTTTTGAGAAAAAAAAGAGTTAGAAAACAGATACTGCCGTGCAGTGGCGTCGCTAGGCAGTTTTATCCGGGGCTCCTGCCCCGGATAAAATGCCTGCTGCCCCGAATGTTTTCTTCCCCTGCATCTCCTATAGACTGTCAGTGAGTGAGTGCACTCACACTGACTGACTGTCCCGTGCAGTCAGAGTCAGTATGTGCCGATGCAAGCTGTTATCTGACTGGGCCCTGGTTCAGGCACTTACCCAGTCAGATGCCAGTCAGTGCGGGCACACTGCACACTGAATGTGACTGTCCTGGCCCTGCAGCAGGATGTGCAGCAGTCAGTGAGTGCAAGCTGTCATCTGATGGGGCTCTTACCTTACCCAGTCAGATGACAGCCAGTGCTGGCCCTGCTCCTGGAGAGGCCCAGTAGGCTGCCTCATGCTGCAGTCTGGGATCCTGCTCCCTCCACATAATATGTTTCCTGCTGTCGGGAGGAGGGGGAGGGGCGGGAGGACACAGGAGAGCCGGGACCGTGAGGAAGAGGGAGGCTGGACAGGAGCTGAGGACAACCTGATAAAAAGTAAGTGTGTATGTGAGTGTGTGTGTGCCTGCCTGCCTGTCCGTGTATGAGAACTGTGGATGTCTCTATGCAGTGTGCAAGTGTATGTGTGTAAAGTGTGCTTATGTATGTAAGGTGCACAGTGTGTGTAGTAAACGTGTATGAATGCATGTACAGTATATGATATATGAGCAGTAAGTGTATGCATGTACAGTATATGATATATGAGCAGTAAGTGTATGCATGTACAGTATATGATATATGAGCAGTAAGTGTATGCATGTACAGTATATGATATATGAGCAGTAAGTGTATGCATGTACAGTATATGATATATGAGCAGTAAGTGTATGCATGTACAGTATATGATATATGAGCAGTAAGTGTATGCATGTACAGTATATGATATATGAGCAGTAAGTGTATGCATGTACAGTATATGATATATGAGCAGTAAGTGTATGCATGTACAGTGTGTGCATATGGTGTATGCATATGTGTACAGTATGTGTATGTGATATATGTGCAGTATGTGTATATGATGTATGTATATGGTGTATGTGTGTATATGATGTATAGAGTGTATGCATGTACAGTGTTGGTGTATATGATATATGTATATGGTGTATGCATGTATAGTATGTGTGTAAGTATGTGATGTATGTGCAGTGTGTTTAGGGTGTGTGTGTATGCATATGGGGTGTATATGATGTATACACAGGGGGACTACCAGCAGGGGATATTAAACCACCTTTGATGGCGGCCGGATGGGGGTGGCCGCTAGGTGAGGTAATGTGTATGTGTGGAGGATGGCCGCCAAATGAGGTAGTGTGTGTGTGTGTGGGGGGGGGGGGGGGTGTCAGCCAGGTGGGGTAGTGTGTGTGTATGTGTCAGGTGGGGTAGTGTGTGTGTGGGTCAGGTGGGGTAGTGTGTGTGTATGGGTCAGGTGGGGTAGTGTGTGTGTGTGTATGAGTCAGGTGGGGTAGTGTGTGTGTGTATGAGTCAGGTGGGGTAGTGTGTGTGTGTTTGTATGGGTCAGCTGGGGTAGTGTGTGTATGGGTCAGGTGGGGTAGTGTGTGTGTATGGGTCAGGTGGGGTAGTGTGTGTGTGTATAAGTCAGGTGGGGTAGTGTGTGTGTGTATGAGTCAGGTGGGGTAGTGTGTGTGTATGGGTCAGGTGGGGTAGTGTGTGTATGGGTCAGGTGGGGTAGTGTGTGTGTTTGGGTCAGGTGGGGTAGTGTGTGTGTATGAGTCAGGTGGGGTAGTGTGTGTGTGTTTGTATGGGTCAGCTGGGGTAGTGTGTGTATGGGTCAGGTGGGGTAGTGTGTGTGTGTATGGGTCAGGTGGGGTAGTGTGTGTGTGTGTATGAGTCAGGTGGGGTAGTGTGTGTGTGTATGAGTCAGGTGGGGTAGTGTGTGTGTGTGTGTGTATGGGTCAGGTGGGGTAGTGTGTGTATGGGTCAGGTGGGGTAGTGTGTGTGTATGGGTCAGGTGGGGTAGTGTGTGTGTATGAGTCAGGTGGGGTAGTGTGTGTGTGTTTGTATGGGTCAGGTGGGGTAGTGTGTGTATGGGTCAGGTGGGGTAGTGTGTGTGTATGGGTCAGGTGGGGTAGTGTGTGTGTGTGTGTATGAGTCAGGTGGGGTAGTGTGTGTGTGTGTATGAGTCAGGTGGGGTAGTGTGTGTGTGTGTATGAGTCAGGTGGGGTAGTGTGTGTGTGTGTGTATGGGTCAGGTGGGGTAGTGTGTGTATGGGTCAGGTGGGGTAGTGTGTGTGTATAGGTCAGGTGGGGTAGTGTGTGTGTATGAGTCAGGTGGGGTAGTGTGTGTGTGTGTGTATGAGTCAGGTGGGGTAGTGTGTGTTTGGGTCAGGTGGGATAGTGTGTGTGTATGGGTCAGGTGGGGTAGTGTGTGTGTGTGTGTGGGGGGGGGGGTTTACTGCAGGCAGAGAGGGGGAAATATATTACTATAGTGGATACAGCAGATGCATTATTACTATATAGGGAAAAAAGCAGGGGACATTATTACTATGGAGGGACACAGCAAGAAAATCTTCTTAGAAATGCTTTTACTTGGCAATTTTTCACCACTGGGGTGTACTGCGACTGGTGACAGTGACCCTGACAGGAGCTCAGGCCAGGTGGCTGCCTCTTTCTGTTTAGCCACAGTTGTTATGAGTGGCAGAAATAGAGCTGGGCTAATAGAGCGGTCATTGAGGTTACTAACTTCTGCACTGGGCTCCTTCGCTAACCATTTATGACGACACTCAGAGGGCCCGGGCCCCGGATGTTTTAGGACCCTAGCAACGCCCCTGCTGCCGTGTTCTTCATGATAACTAAAAAATAAATAATGAATGTAAATTGCAAATTGCTTTATATCCCATCTACTGTTGATTTAGATTTTGAAAGTTATAACGACAGGGACACTTTAACCTGTATAGAATAGTTGTATTGCAACAAAAATTGTGCCTTCTTACTAGGGTTTAATTAAACCGAAGTCCTGATTGCAATGTTGTTTCCAGTTGCCAAGTGACTTCAAATTTTCCAGCTAAACAAGTGTGTGTTCTTCTGTGCGGAGCTACTCAGTATTGCTAGGCCTTAGGCAACCACCATACCATAACTCACCATTACATCTCAAACACTCCAGGTCAGAATCCAGTTATACAAATTACCAATATACACTTATTACAGGAAATACACATAAAGTGTTTTTTCCCTGCACCTACTACTGCATCTAGGCTTCACTTCCTGGATAAAAATGATGATGTCACTTCCTGGATGATGTCACTTCCTGAATAAAATTGTGATGTCACTTCCTGGATAAAAGGGTGATGTCACAACCCGACTCCCAGAGCTGAGCGGGCTGTGGCTGCTGGAGAGGATGATAGCAGAGGGATGCTCAGTGTCGCTCCAGTGCCCTGTGTCCCTCGGTGTCCCCCTGCCATCATCCTCTCCAGCAGCCACAGCGCCCACATCTCTGGAAGTCAGGTTGTGACATTACCATTTTATCCAGGAAGTGACATCACCATTTTATCCAGGAAGTGACATCAACATGTTATCCAGGAAGTGACATCACCCTTTTATCCAGGAAGTGAAGCCTTGATGCAGTAGTAGGTGCAGGGAAAAAAGCACTTTATAAGCATTTCCCGTAATAAGTGTATATTGGTGATTTGTATAACTTTTTGGGGGCAATACAATACTTTAATAAACAATTACAGTATCACTAAAGTAGTATAATGTTAGGAATATGAATATTTTACTGAAAATTACTTACATTTCCTTGAATTTTTTTTTTTAAATGAAGAGGAAATTCCACGTTTTTTTCCTCCCCTGGCATCCGGTAAATGCTCCTAATCTGCAAATAATGGAGGGGAGTGGAATCCGAAAAATGGGAAAAACAATATTGTGAATGACTCATATTACTGGGTTTATATTATGTTACATTCCCATCTCAAGCTGCTTGTCCAAATGCTCGCAGGGTGAAGTATCAGCATGTCTGTGGATTTCGTAAGTACCGTATGGGAATGTAAAACAGCAGCCCATTCAAAATCAAATTATATTTAGCAATTAAATCCAAATCCATCACACATGTGGATATGTGGAGTGGTGTTTATTTGGAAACTAAATGGGAATTTCAAGTGAAGGAAGGCTGCTTTCCTTTTATGGGGATTTAAAGTACAATACAATCAGAGCCTGTCCGATGGGGAATGTAAAAAAGTACAGAGGAAAGTGCAATCTCAGCATTTGTTAGGTGCTACTAACCCATCCACAGGGCTAACAGTCTAATTTTAGTGTCTGGATTTGCTTTTCCTTACTTTTTTAGCCAGTCAAACAGGCTCGGACTGGCCCACAGGGGAGCAGGGGAATCCCCTGGTGGGCTCTACCTTCTCATAGGCCCCTAAGCAGGAGGCAGCTCCAGGATACATATAATCCCCCAGCACTGTTGCACACTCCTGTCACCCGGTAACTCACTGTCTCTATTATATTATTATATAGAGGCAGGGAGTGATCAGAGTGACAGGCAGTAAAATGTAGTGTGCAGAGTCAGTGCACCCCCTCTGCTCTCCCCTGCGACCTTCCCCCACCTCCTCCTCTCAGGCTGCCTCCATCTGCTCTGTATGCTGCTGCTGGCAGTCGGGACACAGGAAGGAGGGAGAGGGGCTGTAGCCTGCACATTGTGGCACAACCGCTTGTAGATATTCAGGAGCTTAGAATAAAGGCATTTCTATGCTATGGAAGCACAGACAGATATATTTAAGATACCATATGTCTTTTTGACCTAACAGCATCTAACAGTGTCAGCAGTTTTGAACATGAATTACAGATTCCGTTTAAAGGAGAAGTCTTGTGAAACAAACAAATGACAGACAAGCAGGGGGTGTGGGAAGATAGGAAAATATCCATTATGGCCAAATGTGTTACCAATGGTTTTCTTGGTGATAGTTGTCCCAGTTGCCTTGATATCATTAATAAGTTCCCCCTGGGTAGGTTAAGGCTGATCTCTCACCTTCCTCATGATCCAGGATACCCCACGTGGTGAGATTTTGCATGGAGCCCCATTGTATAAATTTATATAATTTATACAATGTGATTTTCAGGATTTTGTTTTCGATATTCTTTCCCTGACTGTTAAAATTAACCCACCTTTAATATTATAGACTGTTCATGTCTTTGTCCATGGGCAAACTTACAAAAACAAAATCCTGTTGTTTGGCGGCAGCCTTCTCTGCCGGCGGTGCCTGTTGGGTTATGGGGGGGCCCTTGGGGATTGGTCCTGTGACAGTGGGATTGCAGGGCCGTTCTATGGCGGTCGCTGACTGGCACGGTGGTGAGTTAGTGTAGGGACCCATGTGAACCAGGAGACCAGCAACTGGTACATGGGGCAATATGGTTTGGTCAAATTATTTACCAACATCCTGGCGTTGTTTTTTAACCCTTAGGCGACCCTGGACGTACCCTTACGTCCAGGGCCGCCTCCCCGCGTTCAGAGTGGGGCCGCCGCGATCCCGGGTGCCTCATGTAGCCCGGCATCGCGGCTATTAGCGGGCACGGTCCGATCGCCGTGCCCGCTAACCAGGTAATCGGAGGCAGCTGTCAAAGATGACAGCTGCCTCCGATTACCGGCTGCATATGATTGGTGGTGGTATAGTGGGGAGATCGCTCCTCCGGAACGTTGTCCCGGAGGAGCGATCTCCGATACTGAAGCCGGCCGGGGACCGCTCCAAGATGGCGCCATCCCCGGCTCGGCACTCGTTTGTTTCCGGCTGCAGCAGCCGAAAGCAAACGAGTGCCGATCTCATGGATCTCTGCAGCATATCTATGCTGCAGAGATCTCAATGAGAGATCACAGTGTATATACTAGAAGTCCCCCAGGGGGAATAACCCTAACCCCAGGGGGGCTTCTAGTATATGTGTAAAAAAAAAAAAAAGTGTTGTTAATAGTAAAAAGCCCCCTCCCCTAATAAAAGTCTGAATCACCCCCCTTTTCCCAGGTTTTAAATAAAAGTAAACAAATAAATAAATAAACAAACATGTTTGCTATCGCCGCGTGCGTAATCGCCCGAACTATTAATTAATCACATTCCTGATCTCGCACGGTAAACTGTGTGAGCGCAAAAAAATCCCAAAGTGCAAAATTGCGCATTTTTGGTTGCATCAAATCCAGAAAAATTGTAATAAAAAGCGATCAAAAAGTCGTATATGCGCAATCAAGGTACCGATAGAAAGAACACATCATGGCGCAAAAAATGACACCTCACACAGCCCCATAGACCAAAGGATAAAAGCGCTATAAGCCTGGGAATGGAGCGATTTTAAGTGACGTATATTTGTTAACAATGGTTTGAATTTTTTACAGGCCATCAGATACAAGAAAAGTTATACATGTTATATATCGTTTTAATCGTAACAACTTGAGCAACATATATAACAAGTCAGTTTTACCCCAAGGCGCATGGCGTAAAAACACATACCCCCCAAATAAAAGAAATGCGTTTTTTAATTTCAATTTCACCACACCTTGAATTTTTTTCTGGTTTTGCAGTGTACTTTATGCAAAAATTCAGCCTGTTATTGCAAAGTACAATTAGTGACGCAAAAAATAAGGGCTCATGTGGGTTTCTAGGTGGAAAAATGCAAGTGCTATGGCCTTTTAAACACAAGGAGGAAAAAACGAAAAAATTGAAATTGGCCGGGTCATCTAAGGGTTAAATGTAGCCAAGTGGCATTAGTGTCATCCATAGGTGTGAGGTGCAGCGCTCTTTTCGCTCCCAGTCCGTACTAATGGGCATACGCCTTTTAACGACGGATGCATCGGAATGACCTGCCGCCCCCCTGAGACGGCAGAGCGGGGGGATCAGCTGTCAGTGTGACAGCTGATCCCCCCTGAACCTACCTGGAACGAATGATCCTTCGCTCCGGGTAGTTTAACCTGTTAAATGCTGCTGTCAAATCACCACAGCAGCATCAAACGGGTTCTGGTTGCTGCCGTGGGATACTCACGTGATCGGAGTTCCCCCTATGGTCTACATGGTAATCCCGGGGGCCTGTTGAAGGCCCCCGGGCCTACCATGGAGATGCCTCATGCTGACAGGCATGGCTGTGGCGATTGCCTGTCCGTATGATGCATAATCCAATACTCTACACTATTCAAAGATCACTATTTAGTATTACACTAGTGTACAGTAATGTACACTAGTGTAAAAATAAAAAAAGTGCACCAAAACACAAAAGTAAACAGCAAGTAAACACCCCTAGATTGCTCATAACCACCCCATGCCTGTAACCACCCCAGATTGCCACAGACTTCCCGTAACCACCCCAGATTGCCCGTCACCTCCCCAGATTGCCCGTCACCTCCCCAGATTACCAGTCACCACCCGAGATAGCCACTAAACACCCCCAGATTGTCCATTACCACCCTGGATAGCCAGTAAACACCAACAGATTGCCCGTAACCAAAATGACACTCCTTCCCTTCTGAGGCCTACTGTGTGCCCATACAGTGGTTTATGCCCACATATGGGGTACCGTTCTACTCAGGAGAACCTCAGTTACAAATTTTGGGGTGCGTTTTCTCCCCTGTTCCTCGTGAAATTGAGAAATTTCAAACTAAACAAACATATTATTGGAAAAATTCTATTTTTTCATTTTATGGTCTAGTTTTGAATACTTTCCTCTCATACCTGTAGGGTCAAAATGCTCATCACAACCCAAGATGTATTCTTTGAGGGGTGTACTTTCCAAAATAGGATGACTTTTGGGGGGGTTTATTCTGCTGACACTACATGGGCTCTGCAAACGCACCTGGCGCTCAGAAACTTCCTCAGAAAAATCTGCACTGAAATTGCTAATTGGCGCTCCTTCCCTTCTGAGCCCCGCTGTGTGCCCATACAGTGGTTTATGCCCACATATGGGGTACTGTTGAACTCAGGAGAACCTGCGTTACAGATTTTGTATCTGGCAAATTTCTAAGCCCCGTAACACCCAAGAAAAGTAAAATATGTTTATGAAATGAAATCAGAATAAAGAGGATATATTGATAATGTAACTTATGTATGCAATAGAAAAAAGCTACCAGCACTACCGCTGGAGGAATAAATCAGTCACCATTAAGCTCATATACAGCCGGTTTGACACGTACACTGTCCGTGATCACTGGTTGGTGCTCACTTTCTCCTAGTAGTGTTAGCGTCTATTCAAATCCACATATTTGGATAATGTAACTTAGTAACTAATTTATGTCATGTAACTTTCTTTTTTAGAAGCAAAAAAGTTCAAAGTTTGTAAAGTTTTCATGATATTTTGATGTTTTTCACAAAAAAAGACAGTGACCAAATTTTGCCACTAACATAAAATACCATATGTTACGAAACACAATCGCTAGCATATGTTAAAGCATTACTGAGCTATAAGCGCTTAAAGTGAGACAGGTCAGATTTTAAAAAATTAGCCTGGTCATTAAGGCTCAAATAGGCTTGGTCCCTAAGGGGTTAAATAAAGCCCTGTCTACATGAAATGATAAAGCAAAACCCTCACTCCCCACAGACCATGAAGTGGCAGGAAAAAATGCATAAAGAGCCTTGCCTGTCTGTATAGTGCCAGCAGTACAGTACAACTATCATTTATTTCTTACTCTCTAATATTGAGATGTCTTTGCTTGTCTTGTTCCAATCTATACAGAAAAGTAGGAAGCATTAGAATGGGAAAAGGCATTTTCCATTGTAGGCAAATAAGGCAAACTATACCCCTTCCTTCAGCAATAGCATCAATTAAAAATAAAATAGATGGATACGGGTTACTAGGATCTTGCTATACAGACAGTGAGCAACAGGCGTGATGTCCCTTATGGTATGTCAGGGACAGTAAGGGAATCCTAGGAAACCTCTCACGCCCAAAATGTATCTCAATCCAAGCATACCCCTACATTGCCTATTGGTCATATAATGCATCTGTGCAAATTATGTAGACACCACTGCTCTATATATAGAATTTTTATAATAAATATATTTAATGTATTATATATTTTAATATATATTTAGTGATTTTATTTATTGTGTTGTCTTATATCTGCAGATATGCCCCCAATGCTTCCCATGGACCTTAAAGGAGAACCTGGAGCAGCAGGAAAACCTGGCCCCCGGGGACCACCTGGGCCTCCCGGACCGCCTGGAAAGCCAGGAATAGGAAAACCTGGATTACAAGGAATGCAGGGGCCTGCTGGTCCTCCTGGCTTTTCTAGCATTGGAAAAGCAGGTTTACCAGGCATGCCTGGCAAAATTGGACCGAAGGGTCTTCCTGGCCCAAAAGGAGAGCCTGGAATGAGGGGAGAGCACGGACCTAGGGGATTGCCTGGATCTCCTGGAATTCCTGGCCCTTCAGGAATCTCATCAAATGGAAAACCAGGTGTTCAAGGTGCTCCAGGACAGCCAGGAATCAGGGGTGAACCTGGTCAAAAAGGTGAGCCAGGACCTCGTGGAGACAAAGGCATTAAAGGAGAAGCTGGAATTGGCAAACCAGGACTTCCTGGTGCCCGTGGCCTTGGTGGCCCACCTGGGCCAATGGGCCCACAAGGTCTGACAGGTAATGGAAAACCAGGACTTGATGGATTACCAGGGAGCACAGGGAATAAAGGTGATGTAGGTCCACCTGGGCCACCAGGAGTTGTTGGCCCACCAGGGCCGCAGGGCCCACAAGGTAAACCTGGCATTGATGGAATTGGTAAACCAGGTTTAGATGGTTTACCAGGACTACAGGGGCACTTAGGTCCTAAAGGAGAACCAGGTATACGAGGCTTACCAGGATTGCCAGGGCAACCAGGGTATGGGAAACCAGGTCTTCCGGGATTAAAAGGGGATAGAGGACCTGCTGGACTTCCTGGAGGAATAGGAGATAAAGGAGAGCCAGGCATAGAAGGTGAACCAGGTGAGCAAGGGCCACAAGGTATTATAGGACCTCCTGGACTTCCAGGTTCTATGGGATTGCCAGGAAAAAATGGTTTACCTGGCTTAAAAGGTGACATTGGACCTACTGGTCCCCCAGGTGCACCTGGAATTCCAGGGAGTCAGGGTCCCAGTGGATTTGTAGGTAAACCAGGTATTACAGGTGAAAGGGGACTTCCAGGCCTCAAAGGACTGCCAGGTCCAATAGGACCGAAAGGGGAGGGTGGGTTAATGGGACTTCCAGGTTTGCCAGGTCAAATAGGTAGCCCAGGGCCAAAAGGAGAAGGTGGAATTCCAGGTCAGCCTGGCCCAAGAGGTCCAGCTGGTATTCCTGGCCTGCAAGGATCTGCTGGTCCTATTGGGCCTCAAGGATTACCAGGATTAAAAGGGGAACCTGGCATCCCTGGACAACCTGGAAATAGCATCAATGGAGAGCCAGGTTTAATTGGCCCTGTAGGACCTCCAGGAATTCCAGGGCAACCTGGTTTAAATGGCCAACCTGGGCCACCTGGTCCACCGGGCCCACCAGGCCCACCAGGAATCTATAGTGATGGCACTATTGCTGGCTTGCACTTGCCGGAAGGAGGCGTGGAAGGAGGTACAATAGAAAGACCGGGAAAGCCTCAGTACGGTACTGGAGAACTATCTGCCAAAATAGCCCCAGCATTCACTGCCATCTTAACGACACCATTCCCTCCTTCTGGTATGCCTATCAAATTCGATCGGACTCTGTACAATGGCCATAATGGTTATAATCCTCTAACTGGGATATTTACTTGTTCTCTTCCTGGAATTTACTACTTTGCCTACCATGTCCATGTTAAAGGAACCAACATCTGGGTTGCTCTTTACAAGAACAATGTACCTGCTACTTACACATACGATGAATACAAGAAAGGGTATATGGACCAAGCCTCTGGGAGTGCAGTGTTAGAACTTAAGGAAAATGACCAAGTTTGGGTCCAGATGCCTTCAGACCAAGCAAATGGCTTATATTCAACAGAGTACATTCATTCTTCATTCTCTGGCTTTCTCCTTTGTCCCACATAACGGACTTGCAATGACATTGCTAGCCCTAGTTATAAACTATCTTTGAAAATTACATGCAAAGCAACAAAAATGACTCTACACATATATTCACTGGGAGAAAAGGCCTACGTACTTGTTTAAGACACTGAAACAAGACTTTTAAAGTAATCACCTTATTACCCAGTGACTTAAAATTCAGAGCAGACCAGCAAGCTTGTGGCAAGATGACTATGCTACGCCAGCGTTCTACAGCTTAGAAGTTCATCGGAACCTCAAATGTTCCAAATGTTTGATTATTTTGTGAATTTTTGATAATTTATCTGTACCTGCTAGGTATGTTGCATAGTATTTTAGTTGTAAAAACACTGCATCAACACTTCATGTAATGAGGATGACCTTGCCGGATTTATAATGGTTTCAAAGTTTTATGCACTCTGCCTAGAGCCTCCAGACATGCTTATTGCATAGGTTTCCTACTGTTTTTACCTACCTGCAAAGACAATAGAAGCATTGAAGAAATAAAGCAAATTGTTGAATGTTTAAGGTGATGCACAAACTGTGAGCATGTGTGATAGGCTTTTCTCTTAGTAGAGTAGTAGCTGCTGACTCTTGGTTTTCGCCAAGACTTTAAGTTGCTTTTAGCCCCGGCAAGACTCGCCCAAAATTAGACACACATTAAAATGGTATTTCAACTTTTAAAGTGAAAGGTCTGATATGCTTGTTAGAGTAAGTAACTATATCAATGCTCCAGGTCCATGAATTGATGAATCATGAGTAATGTTGGGCCAACTTCACAAGAATGTCCAAGTTCGGCAACTTCTCTGAACCTGGATACGCTTCATTGAACTCTGGACAAGTTAGATGCTGCCCTAGGAAGTCCTGGAAAACCTGGATACAGCCATAGACTATAGGTTATATCCATGTTTTCCAGGCAGTCCTTGGGCTGCCTCAACCTCCTCCGGATTTGGAGTGGCGTTGAGCGAACTTCACAAGAATGTCCAAGTTCGGCAACTTCTCCAAACCTGGACGCTCCCCATTGAACTCCCTGCATCTGGACACGTTAGATGCCGCACTAGGAAGTCCTGGAAAACCTGGATACAGCCATTGACCATAGGTTATATCCATGTTTTCCAGGCAGTCCTTGGGCTGCCTCCACCTTCTCCAGATGTCTAGAGTAAAATAACAAGCGTCCAGGTTCGGAGAAGTTGCCGATCCCGGGCATTTTCATGAAGTTCTCTCAACACTTATTACACTACCACATTTCCAAACTAACATCTACTATCCCTACTGTAATTTATAATATTTTGGATGGCTGACATGTATCTTGAGTTTATCCATTTTTTATATAGCTGATGCCATAACGCACTGGTACCTGGTCGCTGTCTATTATAATGTATTACATTACAATATTCCATGTATAGCACATATTTCCCTCATCGATATGCCATTCATTCATATAAATTACAACCCCAAAAATTATAATATCAGGAAGCCTACTTGACTGGATACATGTCAATTCTACATTGAAACCAAGAATGTGATCTAAAGCATCCTCAACCATTAGCTAGAAATCTTTGGAGATGTTCCATGGCTCGTCTTTTTTTTTTTTTTTTTTTTTTTAATCTTGCCATTGTATTTTTTAAAAATATGAGCTTTTTTGAGTGGGAAGGGGATGATTACTGTTCTTCTTCACCATTCAGTGCCTTCCTAATAAGTAACTGTTCATTGTAATCATTTTTTACTTTATTATTCACTTGTTTGCAATGGTGCTATGCCCTACTTACCAATGTTATATATTCATATAGTGCAATATTATTCTCAAAACAGCAACTGGTTTTTGAAAGTATCATTCCTGTTTTGTCCTGCTAATATTAATGGATTTTGTATTGACAATGCTTGAACTGTAATGGAATTTGGGGTAAAGAGATATGTTATTGTGCATCTTCCATTAACCTCCTAGCTGCAGCGTTAGGCTGTGAGCATGCCGGTTGACCAGGGTTATTTTGCAGAGAGGTGGTTAATGATCACGGGTCAAACACAAGTCCCCCTAATAATGATGGTTTTCAAAGTGCACCTCCATATAGTGTGCGGGCAACTGGTGTCAGAAAGTTATATAGATTTGAAATTTACTTCTATGTAGAAATTTCCAGTCTTCCAATACTTATCAGCTGCTGTATGTCCTGCAGGAAGTGTTGTATTCTTTCCAATCTGACACATTACTCTCTGACGCCACCTCTCTCCTTGACAAGAACTGTGTAGAGCAGGGGAGGTTTTCTCTTAAGGCCGCCTCTGAGGAGCTCGTTTGCTCCTCATTCCCCGCTCGCTGCTGCCGCTATTCCACGCGACAGCAGCGAGGGGGTGAGTCCGGGGAGGGCCGGGGGGAGCGGTGGGGGGGCTGCCCAGGTGATCGCTGATTGTCCGGGCAGCCCATAGGATATAGCGGCGGTCTGCTGTCGCCGTTCCGTGGAATAGGCAGCAGATCACTGCTATATAAGGCTGGATTCACACTGCGTTTTTGCAATCCGTTTTTTGAAAAAAAAAACGGATGAAAAAAGGAATTGCAAAAAATGGATGCATTTGTGTGCATCCGTTTTGATCCGTTTTTTCATTGACTTCCATTATAAAAAAAAAACGGATCCATTTTTTGGACGGACACAAAAACGTTGCTGACACTATTTTTTTGTCCGTTAAAAAAAACGGATCCATTAAACGTATGCTAATAACACAGTGTGAACCCAGCCTAAGTCGTTTGTCTTTCAACATGTTGAAAGACAAACGACTTCAACGATCAGCCGACATGAACGATGTCGGCTGATCGTTGCCTCCTATTCCACGGGACGATTATCGGCTGTAATGGCCGAATGCGGCCGATCATCGTTCCGTGAAATAGGGCCTTTAGCTCTGGACAGTTCCTATCATGGACAGAGATGTCAGCAGAGAGCCTTGTCTTAGACTGGAAATAATACACCACTTCCTGCAGGACATTCAGCAGCTAATAAGTACTGGAAGACTTGGAGATTTTTTAATTGAAGTAAATAACAAATCTATATAACTATCTGATACCATTTGATTTGAAAGAAAAAAAAAATCACCCCTTTAAGAGAGCCAAACAATAAATCTAGTATTTAAAAAAAGGGGTCCGCTTCTTATTGTAGCAATAGTGCCACATTCGGTCATAGGCTGTGCCTGGTATTGCAGCCTTGCATCAATAACTTGAATGGGATTGGGGCGCAATACCAGACATCACCCCCAAAACAAGATTAGAAATTTGCCGATGTATCTCTCTCTACAGTAATGTGAACAATGACAATACAGAATCTCACCTGAACC
Organism: Dendropsophus ebraccatus; assembly: GCF_027789765.1. Classification (NCBI taxonomy): domain Eukaryota; kingdom Metazoa; phylum Chordata; class Amphibia; order Anura; family Hylidae; genus Dendropsophus; species Dendropsophus ebraccatus. Next base: position 151,948,367 of record NC_091458.1, read on the forward strand.
TTTCTGTTCTCGCCACACAACTGTTTGGTTATTGATGAGATCTTTGTTACTTTTCAAGAAATAAAAAAAAGAATTCTCTGCCCGGACGGTCTTGGCAAGGTTTCACGGCATGCACCCTAGCGATAAGCCGGCCGTCGGAGCTGCACTATACTACGGTAACTCTTGCCAAGTAATAATCAACCGTCATTAATCAAACAGACCAATATATTACTTGAAACCGTTCCCAATAAGTTCTACTTGTTCTGCTTCCATTAAAAATACTGGAGCAATTATACATTGAATATTTCTAAGAAAGTCGATTAAAGTAATAGGTGGAATAACAATATTAAAGAGAAGCTCAGCAGAACCTTAGAATCTGTTGTCTGACGCAGCAACATGACTGGTGTTCTGCTGGGGATTTGCCCTGTTCTGCATACTATATAGGCCTCTGTGGGTGGCTGGAACCGAGGTTCTATGGGGGAGGGGGGGTTTCCTGTCCAGTCGGAGCTGACTGCCTATGTTTTTGCTGACTGAATAACATAGAGACAGTTTCCTAATAAAATATCTGAACTCTGTCTTGTCTGCGGTTTCATTTGAAGGAATGAGGTGTTCGTGAGAGACGTAGCATAGGCAGCCGTGAGCTCAGCCGACACGTGTGCGTTTTATGTACCACTGCATGGCTTTTATATGTTTCTGCTCGCTAGAAGGAAATTGCCTCATTAGTCATAGTAAAAAAAAAAAACTAAGAAGTAAAAACCAACCCTCATTGGTACACTGAGGAATTGAGCAGGTAGGATATAACTTCACCATAGAGGCCCTTAAAAATTAACCATGGTGAAACATGAAGCCACTGAGTACAAGGGAAACACAGTATATAGTGAATGAACGTGAGGGTGGGACTGGCTAAGGCCAGTAAAGATGTCATCAGGAAATAACAATACTGACTACAATAAGTAAACTGCAGATTGAATAAACACATATACATACAATACAGACCTGTTCACTGGGATGGAACATTGACATTTATAATGCTTAAAGTGTTACTGTCGCTTCAATTTTTTTTTTTTTTGCCAGAAATCAATAGTACAAGCCATTTTTAGAACGACCAGCAGAAGATGTGGGTGAAGCTAGGGCTTGGGTGTGATGGAAAATCACCACCCAACCCCTTTGTTTTGGGCGAGATAAGCTTTGCCCATCCCCTTAGTAAACACAGGTCATGTTGAACATTTCTTTATATGGGGAGGACTGGTGCTGAATGGAAGAGATAACTGGTGGACGAATGGCCATGTATGGCCACCTTAGGGTGCGTTCACACGTACAGCTGATCTGCAGCAAATTTGGAACTTGCAGATTTGCTTTGAATCTTATCTGGGCCATCAAATCTGCTGCAGATCCTGTACGTGTGAACGGACCCTTAAAGGAGAAGTCCCATGAAACTAAAAAATCAGAGGCAGGCAGGAGGGTAGGGGAACATAATAAAGAAAGCATACTTATCCATCCCCGTGCCCTTGCAGTGATGCCTTCCCGATATCTGCCAGCCACCGTCCTCCAGCAGCTCCTGGATGGATTCCCTGCTTACCCCATCAGAGATAGGGGCGGGACAGCACTGCAGTTACTGATTGGCTGAGCGGGCAATCCATCAGTTGGTCTTTGATGTACCAACAGCAGGACCTGGGTAATGACGTAAGAAGAAGCCACACAAAAATTACTTTCCAGCAGCTGTCAGAGACACCTGACAGCAGCACTACAAAGGCATGGGGATGGGTAAGTATACCTTATTGTGTTCATGCACCACCCTGTCTGCAGTATATTTTTTTATTTTCATGGGATTTCCTCTTTAAAGGAGAAGTCAGTGGCTGCAACTATTTTTGGAAGAGGCAGGGGCAGAGGGGAACATAATAACCACTACTACCCATCCCCGTGCCTGTCCAGCGCTGGTTTGCCGCCCCAGAATGGATCCCTGCCGGCTTCCAGGATCATCTTCTCAGCCGACTTCATGACCGACTGATCGACAGCTCACTCAGCCAATCATTGACTGGGACAGGACGCCGCTCCAGTCATTGATTGGCTGAGTGGGCTGTCCATCAGCCAGGTTGGTCATCACAGCTCAGGTCCTGGACCTTCTGGTACAGCGAGTCACAGGCGAGGGGTAAGTAGTGGTTCCTTATGATTCCACCACCACCACCCCCCCCTTGCTGGATTTTAAAATAAAAAACTGCTCCTTTAACTGTTAAAAACTCAACCAACATTCATGTGATGGGACTTGTACTTATTGATGAACATTGACAGTCTTAATGCAGCAGAGCTGAAAAGCAGTCAGTGATTTATTGTATCTGTGTGGTCGTATTTAAAGAGTATCGGTCACTACAAATGACTATTGACGTGTCATCAGACAATGTAAGTCTATGAGAAAATATTGACGGAATAAGTGGCCAGCAAGAGAGTGGAACGTGCTACCACAATCTCTCCATGGCTATATGTCCTGATCCGAGAACGTCTCGGCAGTGAGACCCACTGTGATGTGATGACATTTTAAAGGTTATTTGTAGTGACCGTGCCCATTTAATAATGCCAATGTTATACACTACAAATAATAATAAAAAAAAAAAAACATAACATAAACATTCTTTAAAAACAAAACAAAAAACACCTTTACTGATGCCCTCTAGTAAAGTAACTTATTCTTCAGTTTAGGTGAAGTTCACACACACACACACACACACACACACACCTTGACCAGTTGGCTATTTTACAGTTTCAGGCTATGTTCACAGTACGTAAGAGACCGGCCGTTCCGTGACCCCGGCCGGGTCACGGAACGGACGGTCTCTGGCCGGATGATCTTTCGGCTGCGGAGCTCTGATGCGGGCGCATCAGCGCGCGCCCGCATCAGAGCTTCCCATAGCCCACAGTGAAGCAAGCGGCCGGAGCCGCTCGCTTCATTGTGTGAACTGACAGGTCTTTCTGCGGCTGTAATTCACTCAATTCCGGCTGCAGAAAACTGACCTGTCAGTTATTTGCGGCGCCGCACAGGTCCCGGCCGGAGCGTATACGATGTGTGTACGCTCCGGCCGGGATCTCATTGAAAGTAAGGTTATGTTCCACCCTGCAAAACTACAGCCATAGTTCTGCGGCGAGAACTACGGCCGTAGTTTTACGTAGTGTGAACATAGCCTAAAGGGGACAAATCTAGCCTGCTGATGTGTCTATATTGCACATGAGACGCCGAGGAGGAAGATACGTCTCTTACCTTCCTTCTCTGCGATATTCCGGTGCAGTTACATTGTTCTCAATGGTCTGGTAAGACTGTTAGGAGCATTGCCCCACACCATGGCGCGGTCTGCCCCAGCCAGCCTGCCCCTTTCAAATGATAATGAATGGGGCAGGTCGGAGTGGAGATATGGGGGCAGGCAGTGCAGTTAATGTTCTCTCCAGACCGTGGAGCATACAACTAACTGCACCAGAACAGCGCCGAGGAGGAGGGTAAGAGACATCCCTTTCTCCTCTGCGTCTCCTGGGCTGTAGGGACATATCAGCAGGTCAGATTTTTCTAACTTGTTGATAGTTTCTAAAAAAAATCCCTAAGAAGTTTTAAAAAATAATGTGGACCAAAAGCAAAAATTGACTGAAGAATAAAACAAATGAAATGGCGTTTGGACCATTTTTTAGGACATTTTGTGTGATGTTTTTTAAAACAACAGAAAGAGACTGTACTAGTAAAACTATACTGCATCCTAAAACAGGACTTCTCAGCCATCCCACAAATCTATGGTGTTGGCAATTGAGATCTCTTTGGTAAGTGACTAGACGGTGACCATGTCTAGCAGTCATTTTAATGTCCATTGGTTTAAAATAAAACACTGATTTGTCTTTCCTTACTTTTCCTCCTGACCTGGCCAGATAATGCCAACTTAAAAAAAGCCAAAAACACAATTTTTGCAATACTATGTCAGAAAATATTTACGTTATATGTGTTTCTGTTTCAGTACCCTGTGTTTGGAATTTAAAGAATTTCCTGATTGAATTGAATTCCTACTTTCAGAAATAATAAAAAATTTTAATTTAAGTTGGAAAAAAAAAAAAGGAAAAAAAAACTCCATGGTACCCAAATAGAATACACATCTAAACAATAAAGTTTATTTTTAACACGAGTCACGAGACACACCATATTAAAAAACATTTAAAAACACAACAATGCAAACCCTTTGCAAAGTCCCTGCTAATCACTCTTGAGGTTGCAAGCAGCAAGAGGGGGGAGAGGGGCTAAATACCAGAGAGACTGTATAAGTGGGATGCCTATATGAGGGATAATACCTATAGTAGTCATGGAAGATACTACCTATTTGGGCTTTATCAGCAGTGAGAGGCCTAACTACTATATGGATGTACGAGGGGGGAGCCTAACTACTATACTGGGGCACAATGGGCCCTAACTACTATATGAGGGCACAGAGGAACCTAACTACTTTCATATGGGGGCAGAGGGACTTAATACTATATGTCCTGCAAAAAGGAACATATTTTTTTCTCTGGAATATTCTGGCCCAAGTTGAATAGAAAAAGAAAAGTGAACAATTCCAGTCAGAGAAGATGCCACCTGTGAGTTACTGGACATGAATGCACTGTGATTGTTTGTAAGGTCTGCAAAGCCTGTGTAGAACTGGTATCTACCAATATGTGGTCTTTGTATAGGATTTTATTCAGTAACAGTATGGTATTTGCAGTGGTCATAGTGTGGTGGAATATTTGTCCCTTGTATGTCTAGGCATATAGTAACAGCAAAATTGATTAAATATTAACAGATCTCAAACACCTAATGCAGCTAAAACCCACAGTGCAAGGTGAGCTGTACTGCAGGTTTTATGCCAGCATTTTAGGAGTAACAGCGATCAGCTGGGGACCAGGCAAAAGCTCGAGCCTCGGCTGATAGTGTCTCTAGAGCTTCAAAATGGCAATCGTTATCAATAATGTAATTGAATGTCAATCAAAATCAATCATTATCGGCTGGGTTATGTGTGGCAGGGAAACTGTATATATCTGTGCTGTCAGTTTCCAGATCACAAAAGCAGTGTATACTTACCATCCACACTGCTTGTGATCCAGCATCTGGCCTTCCAGTCCTCTGGTAGCTGCTGTATCCTTAGGCCAACGCTTCCTTCAGAATAATTGACAGCCAGAGGAGGCTGGGCCTAAAGATACAACAGCGGCTGGAGGACTGGAGAGCTGGATGCCCAAGCAGCGCAGATGGTAAGTATGCACTGTTTCAGATCTGGAAACTGACAGCACAGATTTATACAGCTCTGTGCTGTCAGTTTCCATGGATGCACAAATGATAAAAGGATCGTTTGTGCAGCCAAGCTGCTCGATTTGTTGCGCCGTGTAAACGCACTCCAAATAAGCACTGTTCGTTTGCAGCCACCTGCGCCTGACAAATTGTTAAATGTAAAGGGATCCTTACTCTTGCAGGTTTCAACCTTTGCTTTTAACCTCTGCAATGCAAAGGTCAAAACTTGCAGGAAAAAACTAGGGTTCGGCTGGAATAACACAGGAAACCCAAGTATAGAATACTTTTCTGCTCAGATGAGATGAACCCCTACCTACATAGGTGTGTCTAGACTAAGGTTTATTTCTGTTTTGTTCAGCTTTCCCATGTTACCAGAGTATCATGCTTCTCAGTTGGCCGGGCTTCTGACAGCGTGGCCTATTGTCATATTTCTCTTGCACATAAACTTTACACATATAAACTAAAGTCAAACAAATAGACTGCTCAGCGGTTATTTTCTTTGGTGTTTGATCTCCCGCTTGGAACCACTTTAGAGCCTTGTAATGTAATTGTGAGACTGTTTTACAATTAGACATATCCATTACACGTTTGACACAGTTTACGTAGCTTTCCAGTTGTCTGTAATACACGACTTAGAGGGGAGCTGGAGACTGCGGGTTATGGCATTAAAATAGAATATATTTTTAAGTACGAAGAGTTATAGAATATAACCAGCGCTGCTGGTGTGGCCCTGGTGGGAATGGCATGAATGAGAGCGTCGTGTTCCAAAGGCTGCCACTAACTGTGCCCCCAGCTCCTCTCTATAATAATTGATTTTTTCCTCCCGTTGGGAAGGGTGAATGAATTCACACAGCTTGTTGCGGTACCGTGGGTCCAGGAGTGTGGCCAGCCAGAACTCATCCCATTGACGAATCCTTTGCAAGCGTGGGTCGGCCCGAAAGCATATCAACACAGGGAGTGGGAAGGAGTCCCCGCCTCCGTCCCCACAGCATACTGCCAATGGGTACTGCCTCCATCCTCCTCATCCTCCTCATAGCCCTGCATATCCTCCTCTGGTCCCCCTCTGGTCTGACAGGAAGGCTCATCTCTTTCTCCTCCACCCGTCTCCCCTAAGAGTTCCTGTGCGTTCAGGTCCTCCTCCTCAACTTCCTCTCCCTCCTCTTCCGCCAAGCCTTCCTCCAGCGACCCAGGCTGCGACAGTGGCAAGACCTCTTCCCCCTCGCCACTGAGATGCATCAGCATCAGCTCCTGTACATTAAGCATGGGTATGATGGCGGTCAGTCCTGAGTCTTGCCCACTGACCAGAAAGGTGGCCTCCTCAAAGGGTTGTAGCAAGCGGCAGGTGTCACGCATGAGCTTCCACTGGCCGAGCTCCAGGTTACACAGGGGAGTCGCCGTGTCCGCCAACATCAAGTGGAAATCAGTCAAGGCCTTCCTTTGCTCATAGAGCCGGTCCAGCATGCGGAGGGTGGAGTTCCATCACGTGGCTACATCGCAAATGAGACGATAGTTGGGAAGACCTTTCCTCCGCTGCAGGTGGAGGAGGATGTGTTGAGAGCGACTTGAATGGCTGAAATGGTTACACAGCTTTCGAGCCATTGACAGCACAGTCTGTAAATGGGATGAAGACTTTAGAAACTGTGTAACTATTAGGTTTAAAACATGTGCCATACACGGGGCATGCCTTATACCTCCTCGACGCAGCGCAGAGAGAATGTTGCTCCCATTGTCATTCACCACCGTCCCAACTTTAAGATGGCGTGGAGTCAGCCACGAGAGGATTTCCGTCTCGAGCAGGCAGTGCAGCTCTTCTCTTGTGTGTCTCCTTTCACCCAGGCAGGCTAGGTGCAGCACATCGTGACACCTCTGTGCTCCACCCAAGTGGTACAAGGTACATATATATAGCACTTTTTTTTAAAGATATAATGCTATACACCTGCACCAGGTATTTTTGTCTCTCAGGATAAGACAGATGTGATATACACACTATCAATCAGAAGGGTCCAAGTATAGAAATTGCCTATATATATATATAGCACTTTTTTAAAGATATAATGCTATACACCTGCACCAGGTATTTTTGTCTCTCAGGATAACACAGATGTGATATACACACTATCAATCAGAAGGGTCCAAGTATAGAAATTGCCTATATATATATATATAGCACTTTTTTAAAGATATAATGCTATACACCTGCACCAGGTATTTTTGTCTCTCAGGATAACACAGATGTGATATACACATCAGAAGTATAGGACTTGTATATCTGCACAGCACGTTTTGGTTCCGTGCACCCTTTGCTGTCCTATGCCTAATCTATCTATCTTTCGCCCCCTCTCTATATTTCTCTCTCAATCACTAGATGTTTCTCCTCTCCGCTTTTCTAATCTTTCCTTTCCTTTCCCACAATATCTTCTCAGTAGTCTGTAGTTGAATTCCACAGAAAACCCAATTAGATATAGGAGGGGGTAACGTCCTCCACGCCGATATACACACTCCTGTGCTACTATAAAGCAACAAATTTAATTCATAACAAAGTAAGCACTTAGGAACTAAAACATAACTTTTAATCAAGATAAGAATAAAAAAGAAAGGTATATATAGCTCAAATAGATAGAATCACCAATCTGAATCAAAATCACCGCACTTAGGAAAATAACAGTGTAAATGAATAGACAACGGAACGTATTAAAAGGGAAACACACAAGAGGACAAGGTGCACTCTGTCCACTCCTAGATTGTGATACTTTCCCTACCTTTTGGGGTGACCCACCTCCTTAAAAGGGTGGCCCCAACCACGATGACGTTCCCAATGATGACGTCATCGTGGTTGGGGCCACCCTTTTAAGGAGGTGGGTCACCCCAAAAGGTAGGGAAAGTATCACAATCTAGGAGTGGACAGAGTGCACCTTGTCCTCTTGTGTGTTTCCCTTTTAATACGTTCCGTTGTCTATTCATTTACACTGTTATTTTCCTAAGTGCGGTGATTTTGATTCAGATTGGTGATTCTATCTATTTGAGCTATATATACCTTTCTTTTTTATTCTTATCTTGATTAAAAGTTATGTTTTAGTTCCTAAGTGCTTACTTTGTTATGAATTAAATCAGTAGTCTGTAGTACACAATAGCAGCAGCAGCACCAGCAGCTTGCTTCCTCTCTCTCTCTCTCTCTACACACTGCGCGGCGCAGTCATGTGACCGCTCCTATTAAAGCAATACCGACGTCACACAGAGGGTTGGCTAGTGCAAGATCCCTGCTGATTGGATGTGTTCCGGGCATCTTGGGCAAGCGCTCAGCTCTAGATACCACCTAGAAAGGATCTTAAAACTAGTTTCTTGATATCTGCTCGAAATTGAGGAAGTATGGGTGAGTGCATAAATGCAAGTTTTCTGCTGTTCCGTAAGAGTCATCTCTAAATCTCTCTCCCACTCGGACAGGTAAGGAGGACTGATGGTGTTCGGGGGGGGGGCACAAAGAACTGAATAAATAATAGACAGAGAGTGACGCAGATAACCCGCTCCTGTGCAAAATCTTCTTCTAACATTAGGCAGAGAGCACAGAAAATGGTTAAACATCGCCACCAGCCCAATGGGCAAGGATCAGTTACTCCATTCAGATGGACAATTGTAATCCATTGCCCCTCCTTTATAAAAGCACAAGCTCGCCCTGCATTCGCCAAGTGCCATTTCCTAAATAACGTATGCTCAATTCCCGGAGCAAAGTCTGGGTTCCCTATGACAGGGAAAAGCGGGGAGGGGTGAAGAGCTAAATGGCCCTTAGATAAATGCTTATCACACATCCTGAGCGTTGGGGTGATTGTCGGGTGTGAAGAACTATATTGAAAAGCCATTGGGATCCACACTACAGAAGTCAAATCCCACTCCATACTATTCTGTTCCAACTTAGTCCATAATTTATTCTCCTGATGGCGATGCCAGTCTATTACTCTTGTCAAGTGTGAAGCAACATAATATAGATAAATATTTGGCAGCCCAAGACCCCCCTCACCCTTAGGACGAAACATTATACTTCTAGCTAGTCTAGGGGTTCTCTGTGCCCAGATGAATTTAGTAAAGAGAGAGGAGATAGATCTAAAAAAATAAACAGACGGTACTGATATTGGGAGGGCCTGGAACAAAAACAATATCCTAGGTAGGACATTCATTTTAATGATCGAGCACCTCCCAAACCATGAAAAGGTCCCTTTACCCCATTTATCCAGATCTTTTGAGATGGTTTTAAGAAGAGGGAGAAAGTTTGCCCTGTTATAACTGTGATGTTTTGGGGGTCAAGTGTACTCCCAGATATTTCAGTGAAACAGAATTCCATTTAAAAGGAAAGGAAGAAGATAGGCGCTGCACCACAGAAGCCGGGAGTGAGATATTCAGTGCTTCAGACTTCTGAAAATTTATTTTATAATTGGAAAGCTCCCTGTAACATGCCAATTCTTTAAGAAGGTTAGGAAGAGAAATAATTGGATTTGAAAGAAAAAATAGTAAATCATCTGCAAACGCTGCAACTTTGTGTTCATGCCCTTTTAATACAAATCCCCTAATATCCTGGTTGTGTCTAATATAACATAGAAAAGGCTCCAAGGTGAGAATACAAATCAAAGGTGAAAGAGGGCATCCTTGACGGGTGCCATTAAAAATACGAAAGGCGAGAGAAGGCCGTTGACCGAGACAGCTGTCGAGGGTGAAGAATACAACGCACCCACCAAAGCTAGCATATTAGGGCCAAGTCCAAGGTGACATAAGGTCCGTTAGAGAAAAGGCCAGCTGACTGCCAGCAAGCCAGAAACATTAAAGAAGAAGGGTGTGTGGATGCGTGATGTATGATATTTATTGCCCAAGTGGTATTATCATGTGCTACACGTGTGGGCATAAAGCCTACCCGATTCAAATGAATAATATGCTGTAAGTGCAGCGTAAATCTAGACGCTAGTATTTTTGCAAAAATTTTAGGTCCACATTTAGTAAAGAAATGGGACGGTAATTATGACATTGGGATGTATCCTTACCCTCCTTGGGAATAACTGTAATATAGGCCCTGAGTGAATCGTTGGGCAACTCACCATCCCTTACAAGCGAATTGAAGGCTTCCAAGAAATGATCCTTGATTATTGGGCCAAATTTCTTATAATATGAAGGAGAATCCATCCGGACCCGGAGTTCTCCAAGGCCTTTGACAGTTTCATGGCACCCCCGCAAGACTATGTCAATCATCCCCAGTCTAGACAGAGTAGGGGGGAGGCCTTCAGAAAGATGGTCCTCACTGCCATGCTGTGTCAGGCCTAATATTTGGAAGGCTCACTTGCTACCTCACTCACTTTTTAATGGTTCTCTGTGTCCTCACTACCATGCTGTGCTTGGCATAATTTTTGGGAGGCTCACTTGCTACCTCACTCACTTTTAATGGTTCTCTGTGTCCTCACTGCCATGCTGTGTCAGGCCTAATTTTTCTGAGGTTGAACGCCTGCCTTATCTACCATGTTCCCTGAGTTCTCACCGCCATGCTGTGTCAGGCTAAATTTTGGGGTGCTTCATATGCTACTTCTGTTTTAATGGTTCACTGTGTTCTCACTGCCATGCTGTGACAGGCTGAGTTTTTGGGTGGTTCATATGCCTACCTCTGTTTTAACCAGGCTGTTGCCCAGAATTTGGCATAATGGTGCGATTAGGCAGCCTCAGAGGCATCCATGCATGCTGCCCCTGCTGTTTCCTGTGCATTTCCGTTGTGTTTCTATCATTTTCTGAGGTTGACAGGTTTTCACACAACCTTCCCTGTGCCGAGCTTGGGTCCCCTGCAAAAATGCTTGAGTTTCCCATTGACTTCAATGGGGTTCGTTACTCGAAACGAGCACCTGAGTATTGGGAAATATTCGTCTCGAACAACAAGCACCCGAACATTTTAGTACTCGCTCATCACTAATTATAGTTACTATGGGGGGGGGGGAGTTCTCACATTTTTCAATTTTCATCAATATATTTTATGTTCTATCAATTTAAGGACTTGTTATATATATATATATATATATATATACACATATAGAGTAGGGTCCATGTCTCGAGGACGCCTTAACGCTGGCAACATGGTACACTCTGTTTGATCAAATAGTTTGCAAAGATCCTCACTTTTCTAAAAAAAAATTATATTTAAATTTTTAATATCTACAGAGTAGGTGTTTACCGTGTGTACGCTGGGAGGAGTATATACGGTAGGCCCTTACACCTGTGGGTTGCTGTTGCACCTTCAGTTTTTTGTCTGTACTTAAGCCACAAGCAGCGTGCAACCTGTAGTGTGAACAGAGTCATAGATGTGCTGCCAAAATTTCCCTTTTTCTCCATACATATATACATGTGCAATGGCTGCTGCAGGCGGTGTGCGTGTGTGCGCTATGGCTGCAGCAGGCAGTGTGTGTGCGCATGTGCTATTGCTGACGACGGGCAGTGAAAATCCGGGAGGGGGGGGGGGGTATGGCAGGCGGTGGTGGGATCATAATAAAGAAGTCCTATTTACCTGCCCCCGCAATGCAGCGTCACTGCCCACCGGCTCTAGATCCTGTGATGTCACGCAGAAATCCCCACTCGGCCAATCAGTTGGTGAGGCGGGACACAGCTGCAGTCACTGACTGGCTGAGCAGGTTAGTTCCTGTGGATGGATGATTCAGGAAACTGGACACTGACAGAGATCTGATAAATTTAGGGCTATGGCTGTCCCCTCTATATCACTATATGTGACCTCTACATCACTATGAATATGCAAAAGAAGAGCCCGTGGAGCCTTATTTAGGAATCTCGAAACACAGGACTAGCCAGACATCCCTCTGGGAAGGACCCAGCCAAGGGGTAGCTCTTGTAGGGAAACCACCAAAACCACCATATTAAGTGGCTCTATAAGTCAATATAATGACAAGGGTAAAACCAAGGCTAGGTAACCATCCACATACAGCTGTTTCAGGGTGTGGCCCCTCATCAGTGTGGAGCAGAAATCTGGCTAAGTAACCACTTAAAATGGTGGTTTCCCTACAGAAGCCACCCCTTGGTTGGGTTCATCGCAGAGGGATATCTGGCTAGTCCTGTGTTTTGAGACTCTTAAATGAGGCTCCACAGGCTCTCTTTTTCTGCATATTCATGTTTTCCAGGGGGTAGAGCACCTAGGACTTTACTGCATCAAGCACTTTAACCAGCAGCCGGTAGTGTTATCTTTGGTTGGTTTCCGTGAGATCAGTGATCTGTTTCTCTTATAACGTTTTGTGAATGACATATTTCGCAATTTATTTGGTCGATATTTTCTTATTTACCTGGACGACATACTCATTTTCTCTCCAGACTGGGGACCAAGAACATGTACGTGAGATGTTGTCCAGGCTCCGTAAAAACTCCCTATGTGCAAAGTTTTCCAAGTGTTTGTTGATGTCAAAGAGGTTGGGTTTCTTGGATATATTCTAACCTCCAATTCAGTGCAAATGGAATCTAAAAAGGTTTCAGCAGTGGGCAAGACCCACTACATTAAGAGAAATCCAAAGATTTTTGAGGTTCGTTAATTTTTATAGAAAATTTATCAGAAATTTCTCAATTGTAAAGCCCCTCAGTGAAAAAGGGGGCAGACCCAACCTCTTAATTCTCAGAAGCCGAATGGCCATTGTTCAGCTGAAAAATAGTTTTTCTTCTTCCCCTGTATTGGTGCACCCTGATCTAGAATTACCATTTGTTGTGGAGGTTGATGCCCCTGAGACCGGGGTTGGGGCAGTGTTGTCTCAAGATAGAGAACCTTATACCAATCTGAGGAAAATTATGACATACAGTAGGAAACCGGGAGCTGCTGGCCTTTAAAGAGGATGTACCACCTGATGGTACATCCTCTTTAAGTGGGCTTTTGAGAAGTGGAGACACTTTCTGGAGGGAGCCAGACACCAGATTACTGCCCTGACAGACCATAAGAACCTTTTGTACTTAGACAAGGCCAAAAGGTTGACTTAAAGTCGTCGAGGTCGTTGTTTTGAGGTCACAAAGCACTGCGCCTGCAAATCTGCTAGCCGAAAAACTTTTTGTGCCTGTACATCTCAGGTTAAAAGCATTAAAGAAAATTCTTTCCTCTGCCATGGCTTCCTTGTTGTCTTGTTCATGTTGTTCACGAATTTGTAAAAGCCTGTGAGACCTGTGCCCAAGCAAAAACCCCTAGGTCGCTGCCAGAGGGCCTATTAAATCCCTCCCTCTGCCCAGTAGGCCCTGATGTCACCTGTCGATGGATTTCATAACCGATCTTCTCCCCTCTCAGGGGAAGACCGTGGTTTGAGTAATTGTTGACAGCCCAACAGCAAGACTCTTGCCAATTTATTTGTACGTCATGTCCTTTGTCTTGATGGTATACCCCTGAATTTTGTGTCTGACAGGGGTCTTCAGTTTACGTTGAGATTCTGGAGGGTGTTCGGCAGCCAATTGGGTGCCTTGTTGTCTTTCGCCTCTGCTTTTCACCCAGAGACCAACAGGCAGGCTTAACAATTAAATAAGTCACTGGAACAGTATTTAAAATGCTATATTTCTTACAACCAGGAGAAACGGTCTGAATATCTACCCAACAACCATGTTAATGCCTTGACACAGCTGTCCCCCTTTTACTGTAATTGTGGTTTCCATTCTTAAGGTGCATTTACACAGGCAGATTTATCTGACAGATTTTTGAAGCCAAAGCTAGGCACAGACCATAAACAGGGAACGGGTCATAAAGGAAAGACTGAGATTTCTCCTCTTTTCAAATCCATTCCTGGTTTTGGCTTCCAAAAACTGTCAGATAAATCTGCCTGTGTAAACGCACCATAAGTTCTCTGGCATACCCAACCAATAAAGGCAATTCTCGTTCATAAAATAATTAACAAGCTGTGCACAGTTTGGGCAAAGAGTCTGGTTACTCTAAGAAATGCCCAACAAAAACAAGCAAACTATGACAATTCTAAGCATCATTCCAGCCCTGACCAGATAGTTGGTAATAAGGTATGGTTATCGACAAAAAACCTACATCTCTGTGTACCCTCCACCAAGCTTGCCCCCCCATTTTATAGGTCCCTTCCCCATCACTGAAGCCATAAACCTTTAAATTAGTTACCTTGTTTCCTAAGGATCCATCCTGTTTCACAAATGCCTACTCAAAAAATATGTTCCACCAGCGGTTTCTTGTCCTCCACCTCCTCTAGTGGTCATACAGGGGGAATTAGAATTTACAGTGGAGTGGATTCTGGACTCCAGAAGGATTAGTAATTACTACAATGCCTGGTACATTGGAGAGGTTACTGTCCAGAAGAGCGAACTTGGGTGTCTGCTAAAGACCTCCATGGTCCTAGTTTAAAGGAGAAGTCCAGCCAAAATAATTTTTTGATATGTTATTACTTATGGAAAGTTAGACAGATTAGACAGATTTCTAATGTACATTAATTATGGGAAATGCACATATACGGCTATTTCCCTTAATTTAGTAAATCATGGAGTGTTAGAATTTTCTCAGAAAACGTGACGCCACAAATCAGGGTGTAATTCCAATGGAGTGTCCAGCAGGAGGCGATCTATATGTAGAAGCCTATGGAACTTTATTGTTTCTATGGATGTCTATGTAAACTAATGGAATGGAATGTACAGTGTGCTTTATTAATTGAATACATCTATGGAATACTTTGGGGAGCAAGTGTCCCAATCAATACATTTGGAGGGCACCGAGCGGGGGGGGGGGGGGGGTGAGAGAGGTGCCTGTGCATCTACCTCCCCCCTCCCTCGCTGCTCTGTGCTGCTGCCACATATACACATTACTACTACTCCCATCATCTGCTCATAGTATGAGCAGATAATGGGGAAGTAGTACCAGGGCCATCTCCATCA
Organism: Dendropsophus ebraccatus; assembly: GCF_027789765.1. Classification (NCBI taxonomy): domain Eukaryota; kingdom Metazoa; phylum Chordata; class Amphibia; order Anura; family Hylidae; genus Dendropsophus; species Dendropsophus ebraccatus. The sequence continues at coordinate 151,963,503 of NC_091458.1, forward strand.
CCGGTAAGCCCGCCGAACTGGACTATATGCACTGAACTACTACTCCCATCATCTGCTCATAGTATGAGCAGATGATGGGAGTAGTAGCTGGGTTATCCCTATCACATGCCTGCCGCCGCTGATGCCGCCAGGCGCAGGGAGAGCCGCTCATCATACAAGTGCAGTGCAGCCATCATGCCTCCTCCGCTCCCCCCTCCTCCTTCCTCGGGAATCCGGGGAAACTTCACACTAACCCAGAGCTGACTCCCCGCCCGGCCGCCGCTCATCGCTTACACATACCGGCTCCCGGCGCTTCCCGGTGTCCGCACTGACCATCCTCACCCACACACAAAGGCTACGTGCCAGCCGGGGACACCGAGAAGTGGCGGGAGCCGGTATGTGTGAGCGGAGAGCGGCGGCCGGGCAGGGAGTCAGCCCTGGGTTAGTGTGAAATTTCCCCGGATCCTGGAAGGAGGAGCGGGGAGCGGAGGGGGCATGATAGCTGCACTGCACTTGTGTGACGAGTGGCCCCCCTGCGCCCGGCGGCATCAGGCTACTACTCCCATTATCTGCTCATACTATGAGCAGATTATGGGAGTAGTAGTTCAGAGTATTTAGTCCAGTGCGGTAACAGCAGGCGGGCGTCGGGGTTACCGGTGATGGAGATGGCCCTGGTACTACTCCCCCATCATCTGCTCATACTATGAGCAGATGATGGGAGGAGTAGTATGTGTATTTGTGGCAGCAGCACCGAGCAGTGAGGGAGGTAGATGCACAGGCACCTCTCTCCCTCCCTGTTCGGTGCCCTCCAAATGAACTGATTGAATAACAGAGCTGTGGAGTCATGGAGTCGGAGCTAGAGTTGGAAAAAATGTACTGACTCAGACTCCAGCTTTAAAAAAAATCTTAGAACAATTTAGAATTGAGTTTTGATATGAATTTTATACATTTTGCTCATCAATATATTATGAGAAACATTCTAATAGGACACTGGCCCTTTTAGAGAAGGGTGGTCAAGGAAAAGTTGACGGTCACTATTTGGCAGTTTGTTTCTGAGCCATTGTGTGGGGGGAGATCTGTGCTGTTCCTGGATGCTGGATGATTGTATATGAGCAGCAGTGTAATATGAATGTATCCTGTGTAATATAGAGGAGGAGGAGAAGACATAAGTAGAGTAGCAGTAACCTCTGTCCTCAATGTGGTGTTTTTCTTCAGTGTTCTATGGCTGCAGCTGTGTGTGTGTGTGTGTGTATGTATGTATGCTATGGCTGCAGCAGGCTGTGTGTGTGTGTGTGTGTATGCTATGGCTGCAGCAGGCTGTGTGTGTGTGTATGCTATGGCCAGGGGCGGAACTACCGCCGTAGCGGCTGCTACGGGGCCCCGTGGCGCGGGCCCCCGGAGCTGACATAGTCTGCAGCACCCGGCGGCCGAGCAGGCCTCCCGGGTGCTGCAGCTGTTTGGGGTCCGGGGGTGTCCTGGTACCTGGGGGCAGCACTGGTAACGGACTCAGCATCCGCCCGGGCTAGTACTTCCGGGTCACGGAGCGTCTGTGCCGGAAGTACAGGCCGGGGGGCGGACTCTGAGCTCTCTGGTACCTGTGCTGCCGGAAATAGGACGGGAGGCGCGAGGGGCCCCCCCTTGTCATCCAGTCCTATCCCCGGCAGCACAGGTACCAGAGAGTTCAGAGTCCGCCCCCCGGCCTGTACTTCCGGCACAAACGCTCCGTGACCCGGAAGTACCAGCCCGGGCGGACGCCGACTCCGGTACCAGTGCTGCTTTGGAATCCCCGGGACACCCCCCAGGAAGCCACCTGGGGAGAAGCAGAGAAGACAGCCGACGGGGGAGTTAGGTGACTTGTGTTGTTTTTTTGTTTTTTTTTAATCTGCTTTGCAGGGGGGGCATCTATGGGGGGATAATAAAGGGGGGCATCTATGGGGGATATACAGGGGGGGCATCTATGGGGGATATACAGGGGGGGGCATCTATGGGGATATACAGGGGGGTGGCATCTATGGGGGATAATACAGGGGGCCATCTATGGGGATATACAGGGGGGGCATCTATGGGGGATATACAGGGGGGGGCATCTATGGGGATATACAGGGGGGTGGCATCTATGGGGGATAATACAGGGGGCCATCTATGGGGATATACGGGGGGTATCTATGGGGGATATACAGGGGGGGGCATCTATGGGGATATACAGGGGGGTGGCATCTATGGGGGATAATACAGGGGGCCATCTATGGGGGATAATACAGGGGGCCATCTATGGGGGATAATACAGGGGGCCATCTATGGGGGATATACAGGGGGGTGGCATCTTTGGGGGATAATACAGGGGGGGCATCTATGGGGGATAATACAGGGGGTGGCATCTATGGGGGATAATACAGGGGGCCATCTATGGGGGATATACAGGGGGGGGCATCTATGGGGGATATACAGGGGGGGGCATCTATGGGGATATACAGGGGGGTGGCATCTATGGGGGATAATACAGGGGGCCATCTATGGGGGATAATACAGGGGGGTGGCATCTCTGGGGGATAATACAGAGGGGGTGGCGTCTCTGGGGGATAATACAGAGGGGGTGGCATCTATGGGGGATAATACAGGGGGGGGCATCTATGGGGGATAATACAGGGGGGGGCATCTATGGGGGATAATACAGGGGGGGGCATCTATGGGGGATAATACAGGGGGGTGGCATCTATGGGGGATAATACAGGGGGGGCATCTATGGGGGATAATACAGGGGGTGGCATCTATGGGGGATAATACAGGGGGTGGCATCTATGGGGGATAATACAGGGGGGGCATCTATGGGGGATAATAAAGGGGGGCATCTATGGGGGATATTACAAGGGGCCATCTATAGGGGGATTATACAGGGGGCCATCTTTAGGGAGCGAACATAAGGGGCATCTATAGGGGGACAACATGAGGGGAATCTTTAAGGGGGGGGCAACATGGGGGACCATCTATGAGGGGGATGGAAAGCACAGGGCGGTCATTTATAAGGGGCTAACACGGGGGCATCTGTAAGGGAGAATACACAGAGGGGCATATACTATAAGGGGCTCACATAGTGTTAGGGCTACCAACTAAATGAGAGTGTAAAGGGGCCAATACAGATGTGCAGTGTGTATAGAGATGAGGATGATGCCAGTATAAGGAGCCTAATATGTTTGTCTGGCAGATTCTGTGGATTCGTGGCTCGGAGAAGTTCTCATAATGGCCCAGGACGGATGGAGAAGAAAATGAAAAGGGAAGAACTCTGATCAGAGAAGACGTCCCCTGTGAGTCACCTGATATAACTGCACTGTAATGTATTTGGTGTACAGAACCTGTGTAGAGCTGAGTGTGTTGATGGCGTAGTGGTCGATTGATCGAGGGAGGGGGGGGCCCCAATCAAAAGTTTGCTATGGGGCCCAGCCATTTCTAGTTACGCCCCTGGCTATGGCTGCAGTAGGCTGTGTGGGTGTGCTATGGCTGCAGCAGGCTGTGTATGTGTGCGTATGTACTATGGCTGCAGCATGCTGTGGGTGTGCTATGGCGTGACCCCTCTATATCACTATGGCTGATCTCTATATTACAGGGATCTGGCAGTGTTAGCAGTGTTTCTGTGTGTATGGTGAATATTTAGTTAGAAACATAGAAGACCAGAACAGAAAAGACCACCTGCTCTTTGTAGTCTACAGTAGTTGTGAGTAGTTCAGGACATGGAGGCTGGAGACTGGCTGCATCCACTGCACACACAGGAGAATCTGCTTTATATCTCTCTCATTCCCTCAGAAGTTGCCGCATGATCATGTAGACCATTAGGGAGAAGCTACTGAGTCAGTGTGATAAATAACAGGTATCTGACTGGCCATTTATGAAGGAGCAGGAGTCGGTCCTGATAAAATTCAGGAGTCGGAGCTGTGGCTTAACGACTCCACAGCCCTGTTGAATACATTTATGGAATATGGAATTCCATAAATGTAATGTACAGTGTGCTTTATTGATTGAATACATTAGTTCACATAGACATAAATAGAAACAATAAAGTCCCATAGGCTTCTACATATAGAGCACGCCCTGCTGGACACTACATTGGAATTACACCCTGGTTCGTGACGTCACGTTTTCTGAGAGAATTCTAACACTCCATGATCTACTAAGTTATGGGAAATAGCAGTATATGTGCATTTCCCATAATTAATGTAAATTAGAAATTTGTCTAACTTTCCATAAGTAATAACATATCAAAAAATAATTTTGGCCTGACTTCTCCTTTTATAAAAAGATTTCATTTGTCCTTCCCCTCCAAGCCGGAGGTCTTCGTAAGGGTCCAGAGGTCCCCCCTCAAGGAGGGGTTCTGTCAGGGCTCAGCTGCGTGCCGCTCAGCAGCGTGCAGCTGGTGTCCCTGAAATACAGCCCGGCTGGGTTGCTGGGACGCAAAAGCTTATGTTGTTGCCGTGTCTCCGCTCCCAGCCAAGTGGCTTAGGGGTATGCAATTGAAATTATGTTAACAGGCGGCCAGCACCGTCAGTTTGCTCCAACATGTGCTGGAGGGCTGGATTCCTAGTCCCCAATCATGTCCTTGGGCTGCGACTCCAGCCTCCATAAAACCACTTCCCTGCCTGCAATAGAATCTAGTTTACCAGTGTGTCTTGACCTAGTGTTTCCCTGCATTATATATTGGTATTTTGGCTTCTCTTTTGGATCACGTTTTGCACTTTGCCGCTCTCTTGGTACTGACTCGGACACCTGACCCTTATTTATTGTGTCGTCTGTCTTGTCTTTGCACTTATACAGGATTAGGGACCATCGACCAGTTAACCGCCCTAGGCAGCAGCGGACAAGGCAAATAGGCAGGAACAGAGGGGCAGTTACCAGGGTCAGGGCTACACCTGTCCCTTGTCATCCTGGTCCCATATCCAAACAAATCCACTGCAAGGCTTCCACGTCCGTGCTGTCTGTGTTTCATGGAATGTGTGAATAAGCCCTTAGACACCATGGTAAGCATTGTGAGCTTCCTGATGAAGACACGAAACAGCTGGATATGTGATAACTAATTACAAACACCATCTTCAATGGATTTATTCCAAACATGTTACACAATTGTGTATGGAAAACTCAAGCGAACAACAAAAGGATAACATTATAACAATGCAATCATTCTAGAAATCAGCAGCAGAACTAGATGGATCTCTCTGAGCAGCCGCCTTTCTTCCGTCCCATGCTGTCAGCAGCACTCGGGAATTCCAAGTCAATAAGACAAGTGAGGAGACGTTTTCTAAGTACGTTCATTGTGACTGGATGACAAGAAAGAATGAGCCCATACTAGGTGACATGTTGTCATCTTAAGAATGGAATAGATGTCTGGTTTATAAATACTTATTAAAACTAGAGCTGTTCCAGAATATTCCAGCTTCCAGATGGGTCTTGATGTACACACAGACGGGCTCTGTCTTGCACAGGGAAGTAGAATCACTGAAAGGAAAAGCAGCGAGTCCTGTTCTCAAAGTGATATAATGCAGATATATGGGGACAAGTGGGAGAGATGCTACAGATCTGAGTCACTGTATCACTACTGCCGGCTAAAACAATACGGTAATAATTCAGAACAACCCATCTCAGTACAATAAACTGGAGGTTATGATCGGCCTTTCATCTCTGCAGAACATGCTGCAGCAATCTGTAGGAGAAACCTACCAATGGGCCTGTTTGTAGAGGGGAAAGAAACTACCGGAGAACTTCACAATGAAGTGTAATAGGAAAAAAGGAAAAGTAGGGCCTGAAAGAATCAAGTAACTTTGTCTAAGACTTTCATGTGAAATTCACTTTAAGTCTCTCCAAGATGACATGGGCTATAACCAGCTCTTTCGCTCAGACGGCCACCAGGTCAGTGTAGACATCGGTCACTCCTCTCCTGCAGGTAAGTTGTCCTCAATCCTTCGAATAAACTTCATTCGGATTTCTGTGACACTGTCACCTTTCAGTGTGTCCTGAGCAAACTTTACGTCGACCGCCATTTGTACCTGAGAGAGAATTTACGTAAATTACACAATGGCTCTGGACTATAACAATCACATTTGGAAAGAATTTTTTTTTTTTATAAAAGGAAACCCCAAAACACACACTACCTTAAAGGTTGACTGGGAAAAATTAACCTTCCCCCTATCCACAGGACAGGTGACAAGGGATTGCGAGGGGATTGTCCTCCGTACCCCTGAGGTGATCTCTGTATTGGGCCCCCGGCTTCTTTGTTATAAATAGAGCTGCGGGTACTGCATGTGACCTACTGCTCTATTCATTCCTATGGAGCTGCCGGAGAGAGACGAGGAGGCTTAGGGCCCTATTCCACAGTAACGATAATCGGCCGAATCGGCCCCATTCGGCTGATTATCGCTCTGTGAAATAGAGAGAACGATCAGCCGATGATCGTGTCATTTAGGGCCAGACCTAAAATCATCGTTCCCCCACCGCGCATCGCTACGGTTGAATAGCGGTGCACGGCGGGGGACCGACGATTTGAGAAGCCGCAGCATACATTACCTGTCAGGTCTTCTACTCCGCTCCGTCCTCCTCCCCAGGTCCGGCGCGCTCTGGCTTCAGAATGGCCTGTCAGCTGACGGAGCGCTCAGCCAATCACAGCCCGGGACCCCAGCGGCCTGTGATTGGCTGAGTGGCCTGTCAGCTGACAGGCCATTCTGAAGCTAGAGCGTGACGGACCCGGGGAGGAGGACGGAGTGGAGCAGAAGACCTGACAGGTAATGTATGCTGCAAGGGCTGCAAGGACATCGGTAACGATGTCCCTGCAGCCCTTGCTCATCGATCATCGGGCCGTGGAATAGACCCAGTAAACGAGCGATCGGCGCTTGTTTACATCGTTGATCGGGCCCTCCTCGGCCCGTGGAATAGGACCCTTACTCGGCTCTTTCCGGAGGATGCACAGGAATGAATAGAGCAGTAGGTCAGTGCCGTACCCGCAGCTCTATTCATAACAAAGAAGCTGGGGACCCAATACAGAGATCGGCAGGGGGTATGGAAGGCGGACCCCTCACAGACTCTTGCTTGCCCCCTGTCCTGTGGATAGACAAAAAGTAAATTTTTCCCGGACAACCTCTTATATGTTGTTCTTTAAAGAGTTACTGTCACTTAAAAAAGGGACTGTTGAAGGAGCCATCAAATATAAATCCACCCCTGCACCCTGATAACCACGTCTGTTGCTGCAGAACCTCTTACCATTTCCAGTGCTCCTCGCAGAACTCCACATAACATATTGGAATAGATGAGGTTGGAATGATTATCAGGCAGCTCAACAAAGTCCACAAGAGGATTATTTTCCAGGATGAGAGAGAACTCGTCTCCGGCAGGACTCCAGTTTGTGATGGTAGGTGTGATTCCTAGGTACATTTTGAAGGCCACCTGATAAGACAGATGGGGTCTAACATTAGAAAATAGCTGACATATTTGGTCCTGTTCACACTGAGCACTGCCGGCTCCGCTTGAAATTCTGCCACTTTTGCTTAGTGTGAACGGGCCCTTTAGTCGCAGAGATGAATTACTTACTAAATAAAACACACAACAATTTCCTATTTGACTGAATTAGGCTGGGTGTACACTGCGCTTTTGCAATCCATTTTTCTCACTTGCTTCATGCAAAAAACAGATGAAAAAACGAATGGATTTGTGTGCATCGGTTTTGATCTGGTTTTCCATTGACTTCCATTATAAAAATGTTTTTTAAAAAAAATGGATCAAAAGCATCTTTTTTTTTTTTTTAGCATACACAAAACATGGCCGCCCCAGTTTGGTCTACACAAATAAAAAGGATGCGTTCAGATTTTTTTTTTTTTTTATTGGAGGGCAATAGAAAAAAAACAAAATGATCAAAACAAATGCACACAAACGCATCCCTGTTTTTATCTGTTTTTTTTTGTAAACCCAGCCTAAGGCTGCATTCCCAAGTTCTGTGATCCTGACGGATCACGGACGTGGAATGCATGTACCGGAGTCCCCCCGTGGCCGGACAGCATCTGTAATTAGATGCTGGGAGCGGGGGAGACTGTATTCATAAGCGCCGCGCTGTAGTAACAGCACCGCGCGGCTGATTCATTACAGCACGGCGCTTATGAATACAGTCTCCCCCGCTCCCAGCATCTAATTACAGATGCTGTCCGGGCACGGGGGGAACTCCGGTACATGCATTCCACGTCCGAGATCCATCAGGATCACGGAACGTGGGAATGCAGCCTTAGGGTCCTATCTCACCGGACGAGCAGGACCCGATCAACGACATAAACGAGCGCCGATCTGCTAGACTAAAAGTGAAAGTATACAGTGAAAAAAAAGTGTTTATTCACGGCGGTCACTAATGGGCTTTACCGCGGGTATACTCACGTGATCGGAGGTCCCACGGCACAGTCCAGTCCCCCGAAGGCCCTCATGGTAATTCCAGGGGCCTGTTGAAGGCCCCCGGGCTTACCATGGAGATGCCTCATGCTGACAGGCATGGCTGTGTTGATTGCCTGTCAGCATGATGCATAATACAATACGCTGCACTACAGTAGTAGTGCAGTGTATTGTATCAGTGATCAAAGATCACTATTTAGTATTAAACTAGTGTATAAAATGAAAAAGTGCACCAAAACACAAAACACCCCCCCCCGGCACCTCCCCCCCCCGCAATAAAAATGCATTACATTCCCTACACAAAATAAAACGTTACATAAAACAGATCAAAAACACAAATCCTATACATATTTGGTATCGCCATGTCCGTAACGACCCAATCTATATCGACAATTATATCGGACAACACACGCTGTACAAAATTAAAAAAAAAAACAAAAGAAAAAACAGTACCAGAATAGCTGTATTTTATCAACCCGCTTTAGAAAATACGTCATAAAAGAGATCAAAAAGTCATATACATATAAAACTTGGTATCAATAGAAACTACAGATCTTCCCGCAAAAAATAAGCCCCAGACCAGCTCTGTCGCGCAAAAGATAAGAACGCTATGGATCTTGCAATGTGGCGACAGTTTTTGTGGGTTTTTGCTAGGAAGAAAGTTTCTATTGCGCCAAAGTGTTAATAGTTAAAAAAACCTACACAAATGTGGTATCGCCGTAACCGTAGTGACCCAGAGAATACATGTGTTATGCTATTAGTGACCGCCGATACGAATTTTTAAGGCGATCACTAATGGGCTCTATTCTGCTGCCATCAGCTCTTTATGGCGATGGTGCAGAATAATGCAGCAGTGCCAGTAATGCCCGCAGCCTCCTCCTGTCAGCTATCGGAGGTAGCTGAGAAGTTGGGGCAGAATGTGGGGTAAGTCCCGGCCAGTCCCCTCACCGCCGATTGCCGTTATAAACAGTATAACCACGGCCACCGGTAACGGCATTGCCGGAGCAGCTGAACGCTTTCATCCCTTTTCATCGTGAATCCACAGTGAGAGGAGATGAAAATATGTTCACAGTGATGGATTCCTAAAAATGATCAAAGCCCCATTCTCTCCACCACCGAAGGTGACAGAGAACAAGGGGCAATGATCAGGGACCACCCGATTAGTCCTGCAGAGTGATGTCAGATGTCACACAACAGCACCATGCAGGGACCCCTCACAGTGACCTGCTGTACAGTTAGCCGGGTGCTGATCCCCCCGGCCCCCCTCCCTGTGCTATCATTCTCACCCCCTTGGCCCCCCTCCCTATGCTATCATTCTCACCCCCTTGGCCCCCCTCCCTGTGTAATCATTGCGATACACAGATCACTCACCCCCCACCCTCCGGTGTAAGCGTGTTGCAGCGCTGGACCCGATCTCGCCGCCTTTTTCAAGCAGTTATACTCAGCTGACAGGCGCTCTGTGTGAGGCAGGAGAGGTGTCCTGCAGAGTGATGTCGGATGCCAGGCACAATGGCACCCCGCAGGGACCCCTCACATTGACTTGCTGTAGTGCTGACACCAGCCCTGACCCACACTGAGCCCCCACAATCCCTAGTAATTACAGCAGGCTCAGGGGACCCCCACTCTGGAGCATGGTGGGGAGGCAGAGCACTGAACCCTCATTGGCTACAAGCTACCAAGCCAGTCAGGGTTCAGTGCTCTGCTGCTAATAAGGAGGAGAGCGGACGCCGGCTGGGTATGGTGACGTCACCGGACCGGAGGGACAGAGGATCTGGGAGTCGCAACCTGGAAAATCACGTGACCGGAGCGGAGATCTCCTTGGGGGGCCAAAAAAGGACAGGTAAGTATATTAGGAAAGGGTTAACCTTGGTTAACCCTTTCCATTACCAATTAATTGGTATTCCCTGGAATACCCATTTAAATTATCACATTCCTGATCTCGCACGGTAAACGGCATAAGCGCAAAAACCTGCCAAAGTGCAAAATTGCGGATTTCCTCTCACATCAAATCAAGAATCAATTGTAAGAAAAAGTGATCAAAAAGTCGCATATATGCAAGCAAGGTACTGATAGAAAGAACAGATCATGGTGCAAAAAAGGACACCTCACACAGCCGCATAGACCAAAGGATAAAAGCGTTATACGGCTGGGAATAGAGCAATTTTAAAACATTTAGTGTTTTTTTTAAAAAAAGGTTTTCATTTTTCAAAAGCAGGCAGATAAAATAAAAGTTATATAAATTACATATTGTTCTAATCGTACTGACTTGAGGAATATATAAAATATGTCAGTTTTACTATAGAACGAATGGCGTTAAACATGAAAACCCCCAAAATGGAAACAAATTCAACAAATTTTTTTTCTGGTTTCGCAGTGTACTTTATGGAAAAATTCAGTCTGCCATTGCAAAGTACAATTAGTGGCGCAAAAAATAAATAAATAAAAAATAAAGGAAAAAATTAAAACGCAAAAACGAAAATTAACCGGTGGCTCAGTGGTTGGCACTGTAGCCCTGGAGCGCTGGGGTAAGTTTTCACTGTGTTTGCGTGGGTTTCCTCCGCCACCCAGAACATACAGATAGGTGGATTTAGATTGTGAGCCCCATTAGGGACAGAGAGCAATAACTGGCGAAACTATGTAAAGTGCTGCGGAATCTGTGTGTGCTATACAAATAACAGCATTATTATTATTATTATTATTATTATTATGTGTAAACGTTCCAATCCTGTTTATTAGTGAACGTCCTAATATCCTACTGTGATGGTGATAAAGTACAATTTCCCCCTAATCCTTCCAGTTGCTCAGGTGTTACACTGCCTCATTTGCATACATATCCCTGGTGACATCATCTGATGATGTCATGGACATTTCCAATAAGACAGTGTGTAAGGCTGTAGAAGGTGTCAGTTCTGGTCTCTTTATCAGGGTACAGTTCTGACACCTTAGTGACCAGTCTATACTGGAAGCTATTTCGAGTTTTTCTGAGTTTTAACTTTTAAAAGAAAACCTTATCATGTGGCGCTACATGGCGGTAATAACATCCGTACTAATCGCCCATTCCCTCTGCTGCATTCAATGCGACAAACGTGGAGCAGACGCTATGGAGAGATTCACCATCCTTATCCGGGACCACATACTGGAGGAAACCCTGGAGGCCTACATGACCATCAAGCAAATGGCCAACGCTGCACAACGGCCGATAACCAGATATCTGGAGGAAGAAGTGAAGATGTTGGGTAAATATTTTCTTACTTTTATTATTCTCCTTTCTGTCTGATGATTCCACAAAACTGAGGAGAATGAGGAGAAGTGATGATCGTCTCTGTCTCTTCCTTCCAGATAAACACGCCATATTAGAGGTCGTGCAGGAATATAAACGGGCGGTGGATATGATCCAGCAAACCAAATTTAAAGGTAAATACAGAATTTTCTATGTAGATAAAGAGAAGCGGAGCTGGAGCGGGGCCTAAATATCTGCCATCATGTATTGCAGGGATCCAGCTCCTACACACCATCCAGCATCAGTTCCAGCAGGTCCTGAAGAGGGTAAAAGCTATTGCTGAGGAGGCGGCCAGAAGTAAGTGACAGGTTTCTTCCTCTCTATACAGAACCAGTATAAAGGGCCCCTGTATGTTCCATCTAATAAGTGCTTTATCTCTCTTATATATGGTCGCTATGGCAACAAGGCCCGGGGTTCCGTTGGGCAGTTGGGATGAAGAAATGTTACTGATCCCCTAATGTATTACGTGTCCCTGCAATGCTATGGGGAACCAGGGAGAAGGACGGGGGCACACTGGTGGGGTTTAAGGTTACTTTTATTGTAAACAGAAAAACCTGGTAACCACATTATAGTGTACACTTACAAAAAAAATCCATTAAATTTTTTTTATTATTTTTTTTTTATAATGGAAGTCAATAGAAAACAGATCCAAAACACAATTGCATAAATTTTTTCCCCATAAAACACATTGCAAAAACGAAGTGTGAACCCGGTCTTACACAAGTAACCAACTCCTTGCTTTTTTTTTTTGCTACCAGCAATTGCAATTTGCTACCATTATTGCACAGCAGTGCTGACATCACTTTTACATTTAGTTAAAGGGGTAGTTGAGCAAAAAAATAAATAAAATTTTTTCAAATCAACTGGTGCCAGAGATTAGTAATTTAATTCTATTAAAAAATCTCCAGTCTACCAGTACTTCTCAGCTGCTGTATGTCCTGCAGGAAGTGGTGTATTCTCTCCAGTCTGATAAGCCGCTCCTTCCCTGGTGTCGGGAAAAGCTGGATCCAGTCCTAGGAAATGTCTCTCAATTTCCCAGGACTGGATCCAGCTTTTCCCAGCACCCGAAGTGGCATGGACTTTAAATCCAGAAGCCTGACAAGCTGCGGCTGATTGGACCATAGAGCTTCACTTTGTTTCTACTGTAAATTTGCTCATCTCTAATTATCGGCTTCGACTGTTATGAGAACAACCCATACAGGAGTTTTATTTTTTATAATAAGCTTCAAAAAATGAAAAATTTCCAAGCTAAAAAGAGACTTTTTTCTACTAATATTATGAATTTTCCTATTTTACCCTCTAGGGAGATGCCCAAACAAGCAAGGTGAGTTCTTCTATTGTTTTATTAGAACATTCCCCATTACTATCATATGCAGATTACATAGTAACAGATAGATTGTCACCTCATGTAGAAACACAAGAAGAAAGCGCTCACAGTGCAACAACTCTGATATCTAGAAGAAGAAGAGTAAGAGTGGGGGATTACTACTACTACTCCCCCCCCCCCCCCCCATAGTCAAAACCCAAAAGGGGTGACAACTGGACTGATAGCAGTGACTCTATATTCCTCCGGCATTAGCCTGTATACCAATGTCATGTGCTGGATACAATATGGCCGCTACTGTAGATTTATTCTAAAATTACCCAAACACCGACATTTTTTTTAAAATTAATAAGTTTATGGTTTATGAATCTGACAATGAAATATTAATGTTTCTTTTTTTCTGCCATTTCTCAGAATTTGACAACTGTGGTAAGTAGATTTCCTATTATTCATATAAATATTATAAGAAGTAACTGCAGAGATGTCACTGTCAGGCGTTATTGCAATCTGTTTTTTTTTCTGTTTTATGGAAAAAATCCCCATTAACTTTCATTAAAAAAAGAAGGTTCAAAATGCATGTTTTTTAGCGTTCACAAAATAGCTATTGACCAGGTTTTTGTGGATGCTAAAAAAAAAAAGAATGCGTCTTGATCCGTTTTTTTATAATGGAAGTGAATGGAAGAACAGATGTACACAAATACATCAGTTTTTTTATGTTTTTTTTTTTTTTTTTGCATAAAACAGGCGAAAGAATGGGTTGCAAAGGCACAGTGTGACCCCAGCCTCACAGATCACGTGGTCTCACAAAGTCCTTTGATGATTTTTATTAGGGGACAGTGACCCATAAGAAAGGAGAAGCAACGTGTCTTTCCATGCGGTTACTGCATTGAAGCTCCCATTGAAGCGAATGGGAACTTTAGGACATGACAACCCCCTTCCCACAACCCCACTGACTGCTGCACAGGGGCGAGGGGTATTTGCCCAGATGCCGTAATATTGTAAATGTGTAACACAACCGTCTTTCCCCAGGATTACTTGTACAAGAGTACACTCACTGTGAGAGCTGCGAGGAGGAGAAAATCATCTGTGCCGGGGGCCCTCCAAGTAACCAAGGTATGGGGGATGGGAAGATGGGAGAATACAGGAGCTCATAGGAACATCATAGAGTTTATAAGGTTATTGGAATAAACTATATCAGTGTAAGGGGCTCTAGGGGACATTTGCAGCCGGCACTTTATAGGGGGCGCTGTATAGAGAATAGACTGGACCGTATATGATGGATGATGCTTCTCTCTCTTCCCAGAATACTATGACAGATGCAGCTGCGTGTGCACCCAGCAGACATGTTTCGGTAAAGTATCTGCTTATATTCTTACATATAAATGAGATTTATTCTAAGGAAATATTGTAAGACGTCTAGAATACCTGACCCATATCTGACGTTTTCTTCTTCTATCAGACTTAAAGACGGGATCTCAGTGCACCCCCTGCAGCGACCATGCGTCCTATCTGGCCAAAGTTACAGACTGTGGAGGTAAGTAGATAGGACAGAATAATCCAGTCATCATGTAACGGCATCTCCCTACACTGAGGAACAGCGGGAGCCCCCCATATAGATCCCCTCTATGACGTACATATGCCATATGCCACAGAGGGAAAGTGCAGGGACAGACTGGCCAATATTTCATATCATCTTTTTTTCCTCTAGAGAAAGCCATAGAAATCGCAGAAAATGAGGACCTGACCCTGGATTGCAGCTACCAGTGGTATTCTGCTCTACAGGAGGAATATAAGAACATCGTCATAAAGGTAAAAACTGCTAATTCACCAAGAAAGTAGAAAACTACTGACAAAGGAGTTTTTTTAAATCTTTATTAAAAGCCACTGAGACATATAGGATTCTAACAATGGCTTTTATTCTCCCCTCCAGAGCTATGATGACCTCCCGAAAATTACAGATGAACCAAACATCGAGTTCTGGCGCATTCAGACCTATGAATCTGGAAGATACATGTGTACCACGGTGCTCAACTCCGGGGTGCAAATAGCTAAATTTGTCTACAACGTGAAAGGTAATTACACACAAGGTTTGAGATAAGGGGAACGGGGTAATCTAACAACTTAGGTTGCAGTACCACCCTGCACCACCAGATGTCACCTTATCAATAAAACAACCCACACTATATTTTATACAAAAGAACACTGGGCTTAATTCATAAAAAAATATATATGATTTTTATTGTATGTATGTTTATGTATACATTTGTACCAAATACATATTACATTTCATTAAAGTAAAATTTAAAAATGACCACAAAAAAATTAAAAACACATTATATAAAAAACTGGTGTCAGCAGGTATAAATCATCATGGAAAGTGCGGTTATGATAATGTCTTGCATCTTAGCCTCTTAATATGTTGCACAGGGATATATGTGTATCAGAGAACTAAGAAGTCTCCTAATGTCCCATATGCTTACATTCAATTTTAAAGGGGTCTAAAAATCAGCTACTATTATCATCTAATTCTATTGCACTCACCCATGCTACCAGAACACCAGAAAGAGCCGTCCCGTGAAAGGTAAGGACACATTATCACTGACACTTTAATGATCTCCGGATACAGATATAGTAACATATGACTATTACGTTGTAGATGATTCCAGTTACATCACTGCTAACGTCTTTACATTTCTTTTCTAATATTTTTATATTATGTTTTTTTTTTTAATGGATTATACTATTAAAACTATTTCTTTTTGTATTTAGTTACCAAAGGATCAGGAGAGGAGATGAAGGAGGAAGAACTTCCCCCTCTTCCCACCATTCCAGAGGAGCTGGACCTCACTGTGCTGGATGGGCCCAATTTCCGTATGGCTGAAGTACCAGTTGTCCACAATTTGGAACTCGGTAATATAATTATGTGGACAATAGTCGCTGTGTTTGCCATCTCTGTCTCCATATGGTAAGTAACACTTATAACATCCTCTCAGAATGAAATAGCAAGTAATAGTCATGTTCTATCTGGATCTGAAGAAACATTAAAGTGAATGTTCTATCAGTTACATCGTTTTAAGATTTTTACATGAATAGATGAAATCCCTCTCCTCTGTGATACTAATGGAGCCATGTCACAGAGGGGAGGGAGTTACACTGGGGGCAGGCGGAAACCCAGTGCTTTAGGTCGGGTCGGTATCTGGGAATAGACCAGCACCATGTGCAGGAACTGGGCCGCAAAAATGGAGAGACCTGACCAATTCCATGACAGTCCACTAGCCATGGGATCTGCCATCATATGTCCCACATATCCTAAACCACATAGTCCGGGGAATACAGTGGGGGACATCTGCTCACATGTTTAGGACGGTAGAATTTCTATCTCACGTGTACACGGCCGACAGCAAATAACCGCTCTTCATTTTTATCTCTTTCAGCATCTTCTTATGTTTGCTGCGCAAGCAAAAAACTGCAACTGCAGCAGACACCGCAGCACAGCCTCTAGAAGAAGTGGTGGTGGAATAAAGACATATAGAACAAAAGCTTTTCCCTTACCCTACCCCCCCCCCCTTCAAAATATAAACTGCCCATTTAAAAAATAAAACCTATCCCAATCCTATTCTCCAGCGTTTGTTTCTCAGAATGAGTTGTGTTTGGCTGCTGTACACTGTACACTCAGAAATTGGGTGTATTGATATCTTTCTATTATATATTATAGTGTGTATTGGGGGGGGGGTAAGTTCTCACATTTTTTCCCCATAATTCTTCAAAATGGACCTGTCAGAATGAAAATACAGTTCAGTCTCCAGCCAGCCTGATATTAGGCCGGAGCAGCTGAGCATACTGATATATTATTTTGTCGGGAAAGAATTTGTATAACATTTTGGGTTGAGAAGTCATAAAGTCATCTCTCTCTCTCTCTCTCTCTCTCTCTCTCGGGGGGGGGGGGGGGGGGGGGGGATCATAATAAAGAAGTCTTATTTATCCGCCCCGCAGTGCAGCGTCACTGCCCACCGGCTCCCGATCCTGTGATGTCAGAGCCCCATGCAGAAATCCCCACTCAGCCAATCAGTGTGTGAGGCGGGACACAGCTGCAGTCACTGACTGGCTGAGCAGGTTAGTTCCTATGGATGGATGATTCAGGAGCTCGGACACTGACAGAGAGCTGATAAATTTGGGGATATGGCTGACCCTCTATATCACTATGAATATGCGCCCGTGGAGCCTCATTTAAGAGTCTCGAAACACAGAACTAGCCAGATATCCCTCCAGGAAGGACCCAGCTGAGGGGTGGCTCCTGTAGGGAAACCACCAAAACCACCATATTAAGTGGCCCTATTAGTCAATGTAATGACTTGGAAAAACCAAGGCTGAGTAATCATCCACATACAGCTGTTTCGGGGTGTTGCCCCTCATCAGTGTGGAGCAGGATTCTGGCTAGGTAACCACTTAATATGGCAGTTTAGGTGGTTTCCCTGCAGGAGCCACCCCTCGAAGCCACCCCTGGCTAGTCCTGTGTTTCGAGACTCTTAAATGAGGCTCCACAGGCTTTTCTTTTCCATATTCATGTTTCCCAGGGAGCAATGCACCTAGGATATCACTGCATTGAGCGCTTTAACCAGCAGCCGGCAGTGTTACCTTTGACTGGTCTCCCTCAGATCAGTGATCTGTTTCTTTATTTCACTATGGCTGACCCCTCTATATCACTACGTCGTCTATAACCCCATGGCTGACCCCTCTATATCACTATGGCTGCCTTCAGAACTGTCTCAATTCTTCGTGGCATAGATTCAACAAGGTGCTAGAAGCATTCCTCAGAGATTTTGGTCCATATTGACATGATGGCATCACACAGTTGCCGCAGATTTGTCGGCTGCACATCCATGATGCCAATCTCCCGTTCCACCACATCCCAAAGATGCTCTATTGGATTGAGATCTGGTGACTGTGGAGGCCATTTGAGTACAGTGAACTCATTGTCATGTTCAAGCAGAAATCGAGACTCATCAGACCAGGCAACGTTTTTCCAATCTTCTACTGTCCAATTTCGATGAGCTTGTGCAAATTGTAGCCTCAGTTTCCAGAGTGGCACCCGGTGTAGTCTTCTGCTGCTGTAGCCCATCTGCCTCAAAGTTGGACGTACTGTACGTTCAGAGATGCTCTTCTGCCTACCTTGGTTGTAACGGTTGGCTATTTGAGTCACTGTTGCCTTTCTATCAGCTTGAACCAGTCTGCCCATTCTCCTCTGACCTCTGGCATCAACAAGGCATTTCCGCCCACAGAACTGCCGCTCACTGGAGATGGTTGTGCGTGAAAATCCCAGTAGATCAGCAGTTTCTGAAATACTCAGACCAGCCCTTCTGGCACCAACAACCATGCCACGTTCAAAGGCACTCACATCACCTTTCTTCCCCATACTGATGCTCGGTTTGAACTGCAGGAGATTGTCTTGACCATGTCTACATGCCTAAATGCACTGAGTTGCCGCCATGTGATTGGCTGATTAGAAATTAAGTGGTAACGTGCAGTTGGACAGGTGTACCTAATAAAGTGGCCGGTGAGTGTATGTTATTTTTTTTTAGTCTCTGGACTACCCATTGAAGGTGCATTGAAAGCAGATTTCACGCTACGAGCTTTACAGTGATATCCGCTGGTATGCTCGGTACAGTTACAGTCTATGGCCTCTGAATTCTCGCAGCAGAGGTTTAGGACCATAGACTGTAAATGTACTGAGCATAGTACCAGATTTCATTGCAAAACTCGTAGCGGAAAATCCACTGCGAATGCACCTTTAGGCTATGTTCACACTACGTATTTGACCGTCCGTTCCGTGACTTCGGCCGGGTCACGGAACGGCCGGTCTCAGGCCGGATCATCACGGCCGGTACTTAAGTACCGGCTGGATGATCTTTCCTCTGTGGAGCTCTGATGCGGGCGCATCAGTGCACTCCGCCAGTAGTATATAGCCCCCCTGTGCCCTCCCCCAGTAGTATATAGCCGCCCACTTTGTGCTCCCCAGTAGTATATAGACCCCCTGTGTGTTCCCCCTCCCTTATAGCCCCCCTGCACGCTCCCCCAGTAGTATATAGACCCCCTGTGTGCTCCCCCGTTTGTATAGAGACCCCCTGTGTGTGCCCGTTTGTATAGAGACACCCTGTGTGCTCTCTGCGTTTGTATACAGACCCCCTGTGTGCTCTCCCTGTTTGTATAGAGACCCCTATGTGCTCCCCAGTAGTATATAGCCCCTCTTGTGCTCCCCCTCCCATATAGCATATAACAAAAAAAAAAAAAAAACACTTGTACTCACCTGGGTCCGGGCTTTTCCTCTTCTATTCCTTCTTGTGGCCGCACTGCAGCGATCACAAGAGGCTGCTCTACCCTTGTGCTGGCGCCGGCTCAGTGACGTCATTCGAACGCCGACACCAGAGACAGAGAGCGGCCTCGTGACCGTTGTTGCCACAAGAGTGACTGACAGGGAGGGAGCCAATAGCTCGCTCTCTGTCAATGCTGCTGCTGCACGGCAACTATGAGAGCTCATTACGAGCGCTCATAGCTACTGTGCAAAGGGGAGCAGCGCAGCTCAGTATACAGGTATACTGAGCTGCAGCCTGGGTCCGGACAGCTGGCCTCCGAGGTCCGCGTTCAGACCGTTGTCCACCAGTTGACGACCCCTGATCTAGTCCATCCGCTCTGATATGTGAGATACAGCACCTATGCTTGAAATATTGTAAATAAAAATTCTGATCTCTGAGCAAGTGACCTAAGGTTCTGGCAGCAAAATTCACAGTGCATGATGGGAAACAGACTGAGCCCCTGCTGATCTGGCGAAGAACGAGAGCACATGCAAGACACTATGATGTTATTGGATGAGACAGAAGGGGAGCCTTGGCGGACACGTGGACTAAACAGACTACTAGGCAAACACAAGAAACCCAAGAAGCATTAGCACATGGAAAACTAATCATTACAGGTCTACGTACTGTACGTCATTCCTTATTACAAGTCTGAGACAGAGTCCCCGAGCGTGCATCTCAGTTTCCTCCAGAGCTGCGATTCATGCAGCTATATGCAACAAAGTCTGTAAAAGTATATATTATATTCATGTAGGGCTAATGTTCACTTTGTTCTGCACAATTCTAACTTGTGTGTCTATAAACCAGACCACCAGATTCATTACACTGTTATTATTGGAGCGCTCTTGTTTTACCTACACAGCGGTAAGTTATATATAGGAGTTATACATAAGATCCTCTGTAATACCAAGACAACAACACGCTTGTAGTGAGATCAGGACGCCACATTAGAACCCGTTACCTTAGCTATAACGTCAGCCGTTTCTCGAAAATCATGGCACCTTCCAACGTTGGAGCGAGCCAAGAAATCTTCAATCAGCCTCACGCCTATGTTGTATCCCCTGAGACAGAGAAAGACATGGAATAAATGGAGGAACACTGAGAAATTGAAATAAATCAGAATATTGTGAGTGTAAACGCAGCATCATTCAAAAATAGACATCAAATTTAAAAAAAGGTAGTCTAGTGTAGAATACGATTATCACATTTCAAGTTAAAATGGGAACTCTCGAAAAAATGTTCTCTTTTAAATTAACTGGGGTCAGAAAATTATACAGATTCGTGATTTACTTGTATTTAAAAATCTCCAGTCTTCCAGTACTTATCAGCTGCTGTATGTCCTGCAGGGAGTGGTGTATTCTTTCCAGTCTGACACAGTGCTCTCTGCTGCCACCTCTGTCCATGTCAGGAACTGTCCAGAGCAGCAGCAAATCCAATAGAAAACCTCTCCTGCTCTGGACAGTTCCTGACATGGACAGAGGTGGCAGCAGGGAGCACTGTGTCAGACTGGAAAAAATACACCACTTTCTGCTGGACATACAGCAGCTGATAAGTACAGGAAGGCTGAAGATGTTTAAACAGAAGTAGATTACAAATCTATATAACTTTGTGACTGCAAAGACATTTTTCGCAGGAGTATTCCTTTAAGCCCTGTATCCTGGAATAGAAAATTGAGAGCCTACAATTATCATGGGTAATTAATATACAATCATTAGAGGCTGACCCTCTCCACCCCCTTTCCCAGACTGAGCTCTGTGCTTTTAGTAGAAGCAGTTTCTGCTATTGCAGTTCATTCAAATGGGACTAAGCTGTGTTGAGTTTTAATACCAGACACTGCTAGTATCAAAAGTATGGAGCTATGTCTAGTAAACAATGAAGCAGAGATGAAGCTTAATGGAATTTTGTATTCCTAGATGACCTTGTTAATAAACAGGGGTTCTCATGTTTAGAAACCTCATCTCATAATCCAGATTGGAGAGAGGCTGAAAACAGAATGTCTTGTGGTTTTAGGAGGTTCCAGTTGCTCAGAGCGCTCTGTATGAAAAGTGTTCCCCTACCATCGGGTATGACCAATATCTTAAAGGACCACTCCGGCCAAAATGCATTTTTAATATGTTATTACATAAGGAAAGTTAGACAAATTCCTAATGTACAGTGTGCCTAAGTAGTTTTACAAATGTAACTTCTCCATATACTGCGCCCCTGCTGGACACTTTATATGAATTACACCCGATTCGTGATGTCACGGTTTTTTAGAGAAATTGAAGCCTGTCTGATCTACTAAATTAAGGAAAACTACATGTGCATTTCCCATAATAAGTGTACATTAGGAATTTGTCTAACTTTCCTTATGTAATAACATATTAAAAATACATTTTGGCTGGCGTTCTCCTTTCAGTTGGCACCTGAATAAACACTTGAACTATCAATCATAGGTCTCTGGAGCTCTGAACATATAAGGAGAGTACACCCACTGGGCACTTGCAGCCAGGGCTTTCCCTCGGTCATGCAAGTTAATAGTGGGTTAGGCTATAGAATTAACTGTGATCATGGATGTCATTGCTGACACCCATCACTGGTAACAGCTGATGCCAGTGCCATATATTTACAGCTCTGGGTGAAAAAGGATTAAGTGGGGGAATGAAAACCACAGATAAAACCTCAATCTGTTTTTTGGATTACCTGAAAGTCCCTGTAAAAAAAAAAATATATATATATATATATATATGAAATTTTCCTGGCATATACTGGATTACGACAGGTCATTGGTACATCAGCATACAAACCAGGAGGACCTCATATATATTAATCCATTAGTTAAAGTGTATCGGCAAATACATAGTTAAAGGGGTATTCCACTCAAACATAACTATTGATGGCTAGACAAAGCGCTGTGCGAGTGCGAAACCATTGTCACCTCTGACCCTCCTGTGTGCTCCCGCTGGACATCTTCCCCCAGCACGCCTAAGCCCATGTGTCCTGAATAAACTGCAAACTGTACTCATCTGACTGGTGAGTGCTGGACTTTTTGCTGTTTCTTCACTGTGGATTTACTCTATCTGGACTTACAGGTCTGTGCACCACCTAAGCATCAGTCAGTGACAGACACATCGCTTTGCCCCACAACTCACCTGCATTACCATATATATGTAGTGTGAACAGTGCCGGCTGTATCTTTTGCCACACTTCATAACTTTTGATGTGTTGCTGCCCATAGTGAGACTAACAATTCCTTCCATACTTGTTATTATCTATTCAGTCTCCTTCCCCCAGTTCTCAGCTGCTGCTTTCTGCTGAAGACACAAAAACTGTGTGTGAGCTTTTCTCTCTGTCTTCCCCTCCTCCCCCCTCCCTTCTGAGACAGCTGATGTAAACAAGTCCCTGGCTGGCAGTATCTGCAACATTGTAGCTTCTTTGTAATACTGGGAGAGTTAATCACAGTGGGTTCATCAGCAACTTGACCTCATATTTACCCTCTCAGCATTACAAAGAAGCTACAATGTTGCAGATAAAGCCTGACAGGGACTTGTTTACATCAGCAGTCTCAGAAGGGAGGGGGGAGGAGGGGGAGACGGAGAGAAAGGCTCACACACAGTTTTGTTTTCAGCAGAAAGCAACAGCTCGGAACTGGGGGAAGGAGACTGAATACATAATAACAAGTATCGAAGAAATTGTTAGTCTCACCCTGGGCAGCAACATATGAAAAGTTGTTTGAGTGGAATACCCCTTTAATGCCTGCATGTATGCTGTCCATTTTTTTTTTAATTTTGAGTCTGTTTAGTGCCCCATTGTGCTGCTGGTTGGCAACTAATGGGTCTCTCTTACTTTAAATCATCCCCACACTAATAGGCAGAGAGCCGTGACTAGTCATAGTTAGTCTAGTTGCCGCCCCTCCCCCAGCCTCGCTCGGCATAATAAAACATCTTTTTGCCCTGCTGTAAAGCCACTGCTGATATGCTCCGCGAGCTGCATAGTAGATCTATACTGTGCTGCAGGGAACCATATCAGCACAATCCTCCTGATTGGTTCCCCGTAACATATATCGCTGGTTACATGTCTAGAATAGACAACAATGAAACATCTTTTTGACGCTGATGTTACTAGAATCTGTTTTTGGAAAGCACGTCACGTTTCTATATTATAAAGACTTAACAACATTACTTACATTTTCTCTAATTGTTTATTGACATCTTCGTCATTTTCATAGTCTTTGCATAGCTGTGCAACCAGGGATCCATAGGTGAGATTGAAGAGCTCGGAGTTCTAGTGGGGAGACAAGAGACATCGCATTCAGCAGATCAAGCATTGCAATAGGTCACATGACACACAACTAGTATTAGGAGGTTGTAGTAAAATACGAAAGGCAGCGATACATGCGAAAAAAAGAAATCAAAAGATGCAGGGTAAGGTGAATCCACAGCTGAACCAGAAACTAATATTAGGAGCAGTTATGCAATTGCATTTGACAAGAAATAAAGGGGCACTCCGGCATTTTTTATTTTTTCTTACTTTCAAATCAACAGGTTTCAAAAAGTTATAAAGATTTGTAATCTACTTGTATTTAAAAATCTCAAGTCTTCCAGTATTTAAAAATCTCAAGTCTTCCAGTACTGATCAGCTGCTGTATGTCCTGCAGGTGTATCTGATACAGTGCTCTCTGCTGCCACCTCTGTCCATGTCAGGAACTGTCCAGAGCAGGAGAGGTTTTCTATGGGAATTTGCTACTACTGCTCTGGACAGTTCCTGCACTTATTTAGAAAATAATTAAGATATTATTCTTACCTCTCCACACTCCCCTGGTGTCCTCCTGCAGGGTCTCCTGGTCCTCCAATGACCGCAGCCACTTCAGGGACAAACTCCTATCGGTAGGGACAGCACTACGACCAGGGATTGGCTGAGCAGGCTGTCGAGTTTCCGAGGTGGTGAAGTCTGCAGTCAGTGGAGGACCTGGAGATGCCACGGGAGGACACTGGGGGAGTGCGGAGAGGTAAGGGCTCGTTCCCACTGAGGAAAGGTAGCGGAATTCCGCGACGGAATTGTCCGCCGCGGAATGCCGTTAGCCTCCCGCTTATAATGGGAGTCTATGGGAGGCGCGCGCTCCTGCCCTGTCCGCGCTGAAGAATGAACATGTTCATTCTTCAGCGCGGACAGGGCAGGAGCGCGCGCCTCCCATAGACTCCCATTATGAGCGGGAGGCTAACGGCATTCCGCGGCGGACAATTCCGTCGCGGAATTCCGCTACCTTTCCTCAGTGGGAACGAGCCCTAAGAACATTATGTTTATTATTTTCTATACAACTGTAAATATGTATAAAAAGTTTGCCAGCGCCGGAGTACCCCCTTTGAGGCAATCCCTTTAATGATTACGTAAATAATGGTGATGTACAGGTGCAACCTGACAGGTGTATTGCTGCTTCGAATGTAGCAGGTAACTGCCTTTACATTAGGTTGTGCTACCTTTGATATTTATCCTCAATTTCAGAGAACAGGCAACAATGATACCACAAAAGTTACATAAAAAAAGAAAAGAAAAAAAGAGCCGGGCTAAAAAAAAAAAACTATAAAAAACAAGCAAAGGCAATCAGTGCTATACATGCATTGTCAGGTAAAGAAAACCAGGGCATCTGACCATGTATAAATGTGCTATAAAAGGTGTAATAAGGCGTATGCTAACACGTACCATGAGATGCAGAGATGCAGTAGGTGAAATGAATGGCAAATACCAATACTATACAATGAATGCAATAGACAGATGGAAAGAAAGGAAAAAAAAAAAAGTAGTTAGGCGATACAGGACTGATGTCAGAAGAACCAGAAACTGTCAGCAAGCTGGAGACCAGGAGCGAGTGCAGTGTTCACAGACGAGCAACACCAGATAAAACAGCACAAAAAGAAAAAAAAAAAAGACATGCGCAGCACAAAAGCGACATACTGACACATAAAACGTGGCCGAGACGTGCCAGAAAAAAAGACGGCGTTTAACCAGCAAGTGACTCCACTGGTGCGTTCACTGGTTCTTCCTGTACTTTTAACTTGATTTTTGGCAGAGTGCTGGGGAAGGGGAGGATGAAAGTAACATGCTCTCACCTTTCCCACTCCAGTGCCGGTATCCTGCAGCTCCCGGTGAGGGCCTGGGACGTGACGTGTGAGGCCCACTCAGCCAGTCAGCGGCCATAGCAGGGTCCCGACTGGCTGAGCTGGAGAATCGGAGTACCGGAGCTGCAGGATACCACCACCAGTGCTGGAGTGGCAGGAGACGGTGGGGCGGCGAGGCAGGGCTATGCGGGTAAGGGTCCATTTACACAGAAAGATTATCTGACAAAGATTTGAAACCAAAGCCAGCAACAGACTATAAACAGAGATCGGGTCTTAGGGTACACACACACAGCCTAAACGCAGCAGATACGCAGCAGATTTGATGGTGCAGATTTGATGCTGTGTTCAGTTATTTAGATCTAATCTGCTGCATATCTGCTGTGTATCGCCTATGCCATGTGTGTTTGTACCCTTAAAGGAAAGCCTGAGATTTCTCCTCTTTTCAAATCCATTCCTGGCTTTGGCTTCAAATCTTTGGCAGATAATCTTTTTGTGTAAATGGACCCTTAGAGAATGTTACTTCTTTTATGAAGTTGGATGTCGCCGTAGGGAGTCCTGGAAAACAAGGATATGGCCTATGACTGAACCCATGTTTTCCAGGCAGCCTTAGCACTGCATCCATCTCCAGCAGCTGCCGCTAATCACACGCTGCACCCTGAGGTTTGGACAAACTCGAGCATGCTCAAAGTTCTGGCAACTCTAATATAGAGGTAGTATACAGTGCTATAAACCTCAATCGCTGCCCTAATCCAGCTTGGTGAAACACCTCTAACCATATACATCAGACCCAAGGCTGCTCTGAAAAGTATCACCAATACCAGAGCCATCTAAAAGCAGCCAAAGGGCGGTATAACACAGGCGTGCTACAACTAGATTTGTATGTCCGTATTACTGCCGCAAGTCTCGAATTTCAGTTTGGGTCATTAGACCCTGGGTCAAACTGGGTCTTTGCGTCCATAATATGGACATAGACAAATGTGGCTGTAACTCACCTGGGGGTGGGGTAGTCTGAGGAGCAGAAGACGGCTGAAGCCTTCTCCTCATATCCTGTGATTCTACATCTCAGAAGTTATGGTCCTTTTACATGTAGCGATTATTGTTCAAAAACTCACAATAAGGCGAGATTCACATGTAACGGATTCACAGCGGACTCCCTGCAAGTTAGCAGCTAAATCTGCTGCGAGTATGTAAAAGCTGCTCCCTTTAACCCGTGACAGCCTGCTGCATACATTACCTGGTCTGCACTCCGGGCCCCTCCTGTAGTTCCGGGCAGCCTGATGTCCCGCTCAGCCAATCAGTGCGCTGTATTGCCGCAAACACTGATTGGCTGAGCGGGATTTCAGGACACTGGGAGCCACAGGAGGAGGCCAGAAGGTGGACCAGGTAATGTATGCACCGGGCCGCGGGTGGTTAAGAGAGACAACGTTTGTAACCCTATTCAGAGTGACAGTAAGAGATTCGTAGCGGATTTTGCTGTGAACTCACGGCGCTATCCTTTACGTGTGAATCTAGACTAATGATTGAAATAGTTTATAGTGCCCTTTCAAGATGTCCTAAAATCGTTGCTGGTTGTTCAAAGTTGTGATATTTCTGGTACGTCTAAACCAGGGGGGTCAAACTGCGTCCCTCCAGCTGTTGCAAAACTACAATTCCCATCATGCCTGGACAGCCGAAGCTAAAGCTTTACCTATCCAGGCATGATAGGAGTTGTAGTTTTACAACAGCTGGAGGGCCTGAGCTTGACACCTGTGGTCTAAACAGTCGTTCGCAGATCCCTGGTGTGTGGGTTGGCCTTAAAGGGGTAGTGCGGCGGTAAACAATTATTCACAGAATAACACACATTACAAAGTTATACAACTTTGTAATGTATGTTATGTCTGTGAATGGCCCCCTTCCCCGTGTCCCACCACCCCCACCCGTGTACCCGGAAGTGTAGTGCGCTATACATACCTGTCAGGTGCCGTCTCATCTCTGATCTTCAGTCAGCGATGTCGTCTTTGGGCGAATCCCTCCGTCCGTCCTGAGTGCCGGCCGCCCTCTTCAGCGTCATCGGCTGCTCAGCCGCGATTGGCTGAGCACAGTAATGCGCTAAGCTGAGCAGCCGATGACGCGGCAGAGGGCGGCCGGCACTCAGGACGGACGGAGGGATTCGGCCAAAGACGACATCGCTGACTGAAGAACGGAGACGAGTCGGCACGTGACAGGTATGTATAGCGCACCACACTTCCGGGTACATGGGTGGGGGGGGGTGGGACACGGGGAAGGGGGCCATTCACAGACATAACATACATTACAAAGTTGTATAACTTTGTAATGTGTGTTATTCTGTGAATAATTGTTTACCGCCGCACTACCCCTTTAAAGGCAAGAATGATTTGTTGAATGATATTAAAAATTACTAATTTTTTGGAGCCATTTATCTAATACACAATCGTTTCAAACCGCAAACAAATCGATAAACAATCTTCAAATAATTGTTTAAAGAGGACCTGTCACCCCCCATGCCGGGGTGACAGGCTCCCGACCACCAGCTAGATTCCCTTATACGTACCTCATCCCGCAGAGTCCCGCTGCCGGAGCCGATCCCAGGACGGAGACATCCCTGTCAGAAGCCGGCGTGCGCACTGTGGAGAGAGGTCCGGCGTCCATAGAGAATGAATGGAACCGAACTCCTCTCTGCAGCGTGTGCACAGCTCCATTCATTCTCTATGGACGCCGGACCTCTGTCCAGAACGCGCGCACCGGCTTCTGACAGGGATATCTCCGTCCCGGGACCGGCTCCAGCAGCGGGACTCGGCGGGATGAGGTCAGTATAAGGGGATCTAGTGGGGGGTCGGGAGCCTGTCACCCCGGCACGGGGGGGTGACAGGTCTCTTTAAAATGATTTATCTACTCGTGTAAAAGGACCATAAAAAGCCTTATAAGACAGGTGTGTATCCGAATCATCGCATGTCCGATAGTTGCACAATGTTGCCACTGCGCGGTTTTGCCCGCAGGTGATAATCAACATCCGGCTCCTCCGCGTCTTGTGAAGCTTACTCCAGAGACGTGGAATCCCAGGAAATGAGTGCTGGGGAGCAGAAGACTTCGTCCATCTCCTGTTCCCTGAATTGCTGATGTGAAATAATCATGGAGCATACCTTCCTACAGCTTTACATTGTGCCATTCCTTAAAGGAGAAGTCCGGTGTAATTTTTTATTAAAGTATTGTATTGCCCCCAAAAAGTTATACAAATCCCCAATATACACTTATTATGGGTAATGCTTATAAAGAGCTTTTTTCCCCTTCACTTACTACTGAATTAAGGCTTCACTTCCTAGATAACATGGCGATGTCACTTCCTGGATAACATGGCGATGTCACTTCCTGGATAACATGGCGATGTCACTTCCTGGATAACATGGCGATGTCACTTCCTGGATAACATGGCGATGTCACTTCCTGGATAACATGGTGATGTCACTTCCTGGATAACATGGTGATATCACAACCCGACTTCCAGAGCTGTGCGGGCTGTGGCTGCTGGAGAGGATGATGGCAGGGGGATGCGTTCCATCACCATGTTATCCAGGAAGTGACATCACCATGTTATCCAGGAAGTGACATCACCATGTTATCCAGGAAGTGACATCACCATGTTATCCAGGAAGTGAAGCCTTGATACAGTAGGACGTGCAAGGAAAAAAGCAATTTATAAACATATCCTGTAATAAGTGTATATTGGGGATTGGTATAACTTTTGGGGGGCAATACAATACTGTAATAAAAATTCTCGCTGGACTTATCCTTTAATTAATTGTCAAATGGGTGTGTCGTTACAGTGTCTCAGATTATCTAATGTTCATAAGGGTCCCTTTAGACACAAAGATTTCTCAGATGTGGGTACTGCAAATGAGTGTGATGTCAGCTTCCAGATGACAAGTAACAGTCAGCAGCATACTTACCAGCCACGCTGCTTGTGATCCGGCATCTGGCTCTAGAGTTGTATATTCTGGCCCCGCCTCCTCTGACTGTCAATCAATCTAGAGGTGGAGGCCTGAAGTCACAGCAGCAGCCGGAAGACTGTAGACCCAGATACCGGATCACAAGCAGCGTGGCTGGTAAGTATGTACTGCTGCTTGTCATATGGAAACTGACATCACAGATATATACACCTCCCATGGCCAGGCTATTGCTTTCTGTTATCAGCCTCTGCTGATCTGACCTCTTCTCTCCAGCACAATGTATAGCCATGGCTCCAGCATAAGGTGGGGCCCCTACATACAGGACTCGGCACTTGCTGTCAGGGATAGCAGCTGCAGCAGCCGGGGCCTAGCACACTACCAGGAGAAGCAGCGACAACCGGCGGCAGAGCCCTCCTCACCATCTTCTTGCTCTCGGCTCCTCTGTTGGTCTGTCGGGACATGTCTCCGCGTCTTCCAGGGTCCTCCGCCGCAGGAAACAGCTAATGCTCAGCTCTACGGTACAACAGGAACAAGAGAGCCTAGGGAGGTGAAGGACCTGTGGTGACGTCACGGTCATGTGATCTGTCACGTGAGGGGAGGCGGGAAGAGCTGGGGTCACGTGAGAGGCTGCGCACTTGGCTTTACGTGAAGCAGTTTAGTGTGCGGCGGCTGTTGTGCTGTGTGCGAGCTGTGTGTATACTGGATAGAACTGTGAGAATACACAACATAAGCTGTGTACGAGAATGTGTATATAGAAGAGCTGTGAGTGTGTATATAGAAGAGCTGTGAGTGTGTGCAGTGTATATAGAAGAGCTGTGAGTGTGTGCACTGTGTATATAGAAGAGCTGTGAGTGTGTGTGTCTATATATAGAAGAGCTGTGAGTGTGTGCAGTGTGTATATAGAAGAGCTGTGTGTGCAGTGTGTATATAGAAGAGCTGTGTGTGTGTGTGCAGTGTGTATATAGAAGAGCTGTGAGTGTGTGCACTGTGTATATAGAAGAGCTGTGAGTGTGTGTGTGTGTATATATAGAAGAGCTGTGAGTGTGTGCAGTGTGTATATAGAAGAGCTGTGTGTGCAGTGTGTATATAGAAGAGCTGTGTGTGCAGTGTGTATATAGAAGAGCTGTGTGTGCAGTGTGTATATAGAAGAGCTGTGTGTGCAGTGTGTATATAGAAGAGCTGTGAGTGTGTGTGCAGTGTGTATATAGAAGAGCTGTGTGTGCACTGTGTATATAGAAGAGCTGTGAGTGTGTGCAGTGTGTATATAGAAGAGCTGTGAGTGTGTGCACTGTGTATATAGAAGAGCTGTGAGTGTGTGCACTGTGTATATAGAAGAGCTGTGAGTGTGCAGTGTGTATATAGAAGAGCTGTGTGTGCAGTGTGTATATAGAAGAGCTGTGAGTGTGTGCACTGTGTATATAGAAGAGCTGTGAGTGTGTGTGCAGTGTGTATATAGAAGAGCTGTGTGTGCACTGTGTATATAGAAGAGCTGTGAGTGTGTGCAGTGTGTATATAGAAGAGCTGTGAGTGTGTGCACTGTGTATATAGAAGAGCTGTGAGTGTGTGCACTGTGTATATAGAAGAGCTGTGAGTGTGTGCAGTGTGTATATAGAAGAGCTGTGAGTGTGTGTGTGTATATATAGAAGAGCTGTGAGTGTGTGCAGTGTGTATATAGAAGAGCTGTGTGTGTGTGTGCAGTGTGTATATAGAAGAGCTGTGTGTGCAGTGTGTATATAGAAGAGCTGTGAGTGTGTGTGCAGTGTGTATATAGAAGAGCTGTGTGTGTGTGTGTGTGCAGTGTGTATATAGAAGAGCTGTGTGTGCAGTGTGTATATAGAAGAGCTGTGAGTGTGTGCAGTGTGTATATAGAAGAGCTGTGAGTGTGTGTGTATATATAGAAGAGCTGTGTGTGTGTATATATAGAAGAGCTGTGTGTGTGTGTATATATAGAAGAGCTGTGAGTGTGTGCAGTGTGTATATAGAAGAGCTGTGAGTGTGTGCACTGTGTATATAGAAGAGCTGTGAGTGTGTGTGTGTATATATAGAAGAGCTGTGAGTGTGTGCAGTGTGTATATAGAAGAGCTGTGTGTGCAGTGTGTATATAGAAGAGCTGTGAGTGTGTGTGCAGTGTGTATATAGAAGAGCTGTGTGTGCAGTGTGTATATAGAAGAGCTGTGAGTGTGTGTGCAGTGTGTATATAGAAGAGCTGTGTGTGCACTGTGTATATAGAAGAGCTGTGAGTGTGTGCAGTGTGTATATAGAAGAGCTGTGAGTGTGTGTGTGTATATATAGAAGAGCTGTGTGTGTGTGTATATATAGAAGAGCTGTGAGTGTGTGCAGTGTGTATATAGAAGAGCTGTGAGTGTGTGCACTGTGTATATAGAAGAGCTGTGTGTGTGTATATATAGAAGAGCTGTGAGTGTGTGCAGTGTGTATATAGAAGAGCTGTGTGTGCAGTGTGTATATAGAAGAGCTGTGAGTGTGTGTGCAGTGTGTATATAGAAGAGCTGTGTGTGCAGTGTGTATATAGAAGAGCTGTGAGTGTGTGCAGTGTATATAGAAGAGCTGTGAGTGTGTGCAGTGTTTATATAGAAGAGCTGTGAGTGTGTGTGCAGTGTATATAGAAGAGCTGTGAGTGTGTGTGCAGTGTATATAGAAGAGCTGTGAGTGTGTGCGCAGTGTGTATATAGAAGAGCTGTGAGTGTGTGCACTGTATGTATATAGAAGAGCTGTGAGTGTGTGTGCAGTGTGTATATAGAAGAGCTGTGAGTGTGTGCAGTGTGTATATAGAAGAGCTGTGAGTGTGTGCTATGTATATATAGAAGAGCTGTGAGTGTGTGTGCAGTGTATATAGAAGAGCTGTGAGTGTGTGTGCAGTGTATATAGAAGAGCTGTGAGTGTGTGCACTGTATGTATATAGAAGAGCTGTGAGTGTGTGTGCAGTGTGTATATAGAAGAGCTGTGAGTGTGTGCAGTGTGTATATAGAAGAGCTGTGAGTGTGTGCTATGTATATATAGAAGAGCTGTGAGTGTGTGTGCAGTGTATATAGAAGAGCTGTGTGTGTGTGCTATGTATATATAGAAGAGCTGTGTGTGTGTGTGCAGTGTGTATATAGAAGAGCTGTGAGTGTGTGCTATGTATATATAGAAGAGCTGTGAGTGTGTGTGCAGTGTATATAGAAGAGCTGTGTGTGTGTGCAGTGTATATAGAAGAGCTGTGTGTGTGTGCAGTGTGTATATAGAAGAGCTGTGAGTGTGTGCTATGTATATATTGAAGAGCTGTGAGTGTGTGCAGTGTGTATATAGAAGAGCTGTGAGTGTGTGCAGTGTATATAGAAGAGCTGTGAGTGTGTGCAGTGTGTATATAGAAGAGCTGTGAGTGTGTGCAGTGTGTATATAGAAGAGCTGTGAGTGTGTGCAGTGTGTATATAGAAGAGCTGTGAGTGTGTGCGCAGTGTGTATATAGAAGAGCTGTGAGTGTGTGCGCAGTGTGTATATAGAAGAGCTGTGAGTGTGTGCACTGTATGTATATAGAAGAGCTGTGAGTGTGTGTGCAGTGTATATAGAAGAGCTGTGAGTGTGTGCAGTGTGTATACAGGAGAGCTGTGAGTGTGTGCAGTGTGTATATAGAAGAGCTGTGAGTGTGTGTGCAGTGTGTATATAGAAGAGCTGTGAGTGTGTGCACTGTATGTATATAGAAGAGCTGTGAGTGTGTGCTATGTATATATAGAAGAGCTGTGAGTGTGTGTGCAGTGTATATAGAAGAGCTGTGTGTGTGTGCTATGTATATATAGAAGAGCTGTGTGTGTGTGCAGTGTGTATATAGAAGAGCTGTGAGTGTGTGCTATGTATATATAGAAGAGCTGTGAGTGTGTGTGCAGTGTATATAGAAGAGCTGTGAGTGTGTGCAGTGTGTATATAGAAGAGCTGTGTGTGTGTGCAGTGTGTATATAGAAGAGCTGTGAGTGTGTGCTATGTATATATTGAAGAGCTGTGAGTGTGTGCAGTGTGTATATTGAAGAGCTGTGAGTGTGTGCATTGTGTATATAGAAGAGCTGTGAGTGTGTGCAGTGTGTATATAGAAGAGCTGTGTGTGCAGTGTGTATATAGAAGAGCTGTGTGTGCAGTGTGTATGTAGAAGAGCTGTGTGTGTGTGCACTGTGTGTATATAGAAGAGCTGTGTGTGTGTGTGCACTGTGTGTATATAGAAGAGCTGTGTGTGTGCACTGTGTGTATATAGAAGAGCTGTGTGTGTGTGTGCACTGTGTGTATATAGAAGAGCTGTGTGTGTGTGCACTGTGTGTATATAGAAGAGCTGTGTATGTGTGTGCACTGTGTGTATATAGAAGAGCTGTGTGTGTGTGCACTGTGTGTATATAGAAGAGCTGTGTGTGTGTGCACTGTGTGTATATAGAAGAGCTGTGTGTGTGTGCACTGTGTGTATATAGAAGAGCTGTGAGTGTGTGCAGTGTGTATAGAAGAGCTGTGTGTGTGTGTGTATACAGGAGAGCTGTGAGTGTGTGCAGTGTGTATATAGAAGATCTGTGAGTGTGTGCACTGTGTATATAGAAGAGCTGTGAGTGTGTGCAGTGTGTATATAGAAGAGCTGTGTGTGCAGTGTGTATATAGAAGAGCTGTGAGTGTGTGCAGTGTGTATATAGAAGAGCTGTGAGTATGTGCAGTGTGTATATAGAAGAGCTGTGAGTGTGTGCAGTGTGTATATAGAAGAGCTGTGTGTGTGTGCAGTGTGTATATAGAAGAGCTGTGTGTGCAGTGTGTATATAGAAGAGCTGTGAGTGTGTGCACTGTGTATATAGAAGAGCTGTGAGTGTGTGCAGTGTGTATATAGAAGAGCTGTGAGTATGTGCAGTGTGTATATAGAAGAGCTGTGAGTGTGTGCAGTGTGTATATAGAAGAGCTGTGTGTGTGTGCAGTGTGTATATAGAAGAGCTGTGAGTGTGTGCAGTGTGTATATAGAAGAGCTGTGTGTGTGTGTGTATACAGGAGAGCTGTGAGTGTGTGCACTGTGTATATAGAAGACCTGAGTGCTCTGTAACGCTCTCTGACCACTTGGCATTTGATACAGTCTGTAATAGCCTTGCAGACTTTTTTATAATTCTGTGATGACTCTCTGACAGCTGTCACTGGGGACTTACTGATCGCCAGAGGATCCCAAACAATATAAACAATCTTCTATGTGAGGAAAACTCTACATAGTATATGCTTGTTTCCCAAAATGGCGCATAGGGTGTTACCAATACTAGTGCCCTGTAGTGAAGATACTGCACATAAATTCATAGGAAAGGAAACTTCTACAGGTGAGCACTAGAGGGCGGCATAGGAGTACAGATGGCTTTTACTCATCACTGTTAAAATGTTCTCTTTTCAGACAAGTAATCAGAGTATGGACTATAGTGACCAAAACATTACAACAATACATAGTGAGTTTTTTTTTTTTTATATATTTATTATATTTCACCAAATACTGTAGTTTAATTTTATTGTAATTTTAATTTCTTTAAAGCTGTATTCCGATTTTAAAGAGCTATCCAGCTCTATAAAAACATGGTCACTTTCTTCCAGAGACAGCCCCGCTCTCGTCTCCAGTTTGTTTGCAGGTTTTGTAACTCTGTTCTATTGAAGTGAATGGAGCTTAAAGGGGTTA
This sequence comes from Dendropsophus ebraccatus, assembly GCF_027789765.1. Classification (NCBI taxonomy): domain Eukaryota; kingdom Metazoa; phylum Chordata; class Amphibia; order Anura; family Hylidae; genus Dendropsophus; species Dendropsophus ebraccatus. The sequence goes on from NC_091458.1 coordinate 151,998,546, forward strand.
TCCAGCGCTACAAAAACATGGCCACTTTTCCCCCTACTGTTGTCTCCAGTTCAGGTGCAGTTTGCAATTAAGCTCCATTTACTTCAATGGAACTGAGTTTCAAAACCCCACCCAAACTGGAGACAACAGTAGGGGGAAAGTGGCCATGTTTTTGTAGCGCTGGATAACCCCTTTAATTGCAAACTACACCTGAACTGGAGACAAGAGTGGTGCTGTATCTGGAAGAAAGTAGCCATGTTTTTGTAGTGCTGGATAACCTTTGATTTTAGATAAATCTCTCTGTGTAAAAGTGTCACTTCACAAAACATTTGAGTTGTCATAGAGACGTGTCAAAAGTTTTGATCGGTCCGGGTCTGATTGTTCAGTCCCGTACCGATCGGGAGATAGTCAGGAGAAGACACGCTGCAGCGCATCCTCGCCGAGCGCTGTGTCACATGATCAATCGGACTGATCAGTTGGACTCTGTAGAGCTCCATTATAAGCAGGGCTGTGGATTCGGTAAGCCACAGCTCTGACTCCGACTCCTGAGTTTTATCAGGACCGACTCCTGCTCCTTCATAAATGGCCGGTCATATACAGGGGTAGTTATTTATCACACTGGCTCAGCAGCTTCTCCCTAATGTCCTACATGATCCTGGGGCGACTTCTGAGGGAATGAGAAAAGATATAAAGCAGCTTCTCCTGTGTGTGCAGTGGATGCAGCCAGTCTCCAGCCTCCATGTCCTGAACTACTCACAACTAGACTAGATGGAGCAGGTGGTCTTTTCCTGCTGGTAATCTTCTATGTTTCTAACTAAATATTCACCATACTTAAAGAAACACTGCTAACAATGTCAGATTCCTATGATATAGAGGTCAGCCATAGTGATATACAGGGGGTCACACACAGGGGCGCCGCAATCATGAGGCGACCTGAGTCGTCTGCCTCAGGCAGCGCCACCAGCTGTCTTCATGGGGGCGGCATTCCAGGGCCGCTTTAACCAGAGGGCACATGGTGCACGTGCACCGGGCCCGCTGGTTAAAGGGGCCCCCCCGAGCAGGCCGGCCGTTGCTATGTGCGACCAATGCGGTCGCACAGGGCTCCGGCCACCAGCCTGTCAGGGGGGAGCGCCATGGATGGGTAATCTACTTACCCCTCCATGGCGCCCCCTGCAGGGCCCCCCCCGTCCGCCGCTGCCCCCGTCCGCTGCTGCTGCGGCGCGTCAGCGCTGCAGCAGCAGCGACACTGACAGAGAGAGAGCCATTGGCTCCCTCCCGGTCAGTCACTCTTGTGGCCGCACTTCCTGCAGTCACAAGAGGCCGCGCTCTCCCTCTAGCGGCCGACGTCACTGGAGCGTCGGCGCGTGGGTGCGGGGAGTGCAGCCTCTTGTGACCGCTGGAAGTGCGGCCACAGGAGGGAAGAGAAGAGGAACGCGTGGACCTAGGTGAGTAAAAGTGTTTGTTTTTTTCAATGTTATATAGCAGGGGGAGCTATATACTATGGGGGGGCACAGGGGGCTATATACTATGGGGGAGCATAGGGGACTATATACTACTGGGGAGCACAGGGGTCTATATACTACTGGGGAGCACAGGGAAGCTATATACTATGGGGGAGCACAGGGGAGCTATATACTACTGGGGAGCACAGGGGAGCTATATACTACTGGGGAGCACAGGGGGCTATATACTACTGGGGAGCACAGGGGGCTATATACTATGGGGGAGCACAGGGGGCTATATACTACTGGGGAGCACAGGGGAGCTATATACTATGGGGGAGCACAGGGGGCTATATACTATGGGGAGCACAGGGGAGCTATATACTATGGGGGAGCACAGGGGACTATATACTATAGGGGAGCACAGGGGGCTATATACTATGGGGGAGCACAGGGGACTATATACTATAGGGGAGCACAGGGGGCTGTATACTATAGGGGAGCACAGGGGGCTATATACTATGGGGGAGCACAGGGGGCTATATACTATGGGGGAGCACAGGGGAGCTATATACTACGGGGGAGCACAGGGGACTATATACTACTGGGGAGCACAGGGGTCTATATACTATGGGGAGCACAGGGAAGCTATATACTATGGGGGAGCACAGGGGAGCTATATACTACTGGGGAGCACAGGGGAGCTATATACTACTGGGGAGCACAGGGGGCTATATACTACTGGGGAGCACAGGGGGCTATATACTATGGGGGAGCACAGGGGGCTATATACTATGGGGGAGCACAGGGGTCTATATACTATGGGGAGCACAGGGAAGCTATATACTATGGGGGAGCACAGGGGAGCTATATACTATGGGGGAGCACAGGGGGCTATATACTATGGGGGAGCACAGGGGAGCTATATACTACTGGGGAGCACAGGGGAGCTATATACTATGGGGGAGGACAGGGGGCTATATACTATGGGGGAGCACAGGGGAGCTATATACTATGGGGGAGCACAGGGGGCTATATACTATGGGGGAGGACAGGGGGCTATATACTATTGGGGAGCACAGGGGAGCTATATACTATGGGGGAGCACAGGGGACTATATACTACTGGGGAGCACAGGGGTCTATATACTACTGGGGAGCACAGGGGTCTATATACTATTGGGGAGCACAGGGGGTCTATATACTATGGGGAGCACAGGGGAGCTATATACTATGGGGGAGCACAGGGGAGCTATATACTACTTGGGAGCACAGGGGACTATATACTACTGGGGAGCACAGGGGTCTATATACTATGGGGAGCACAGGGAAGCTATATACTATGGGGGAGCACAGGGGAGCTATATATTACTGGGGAGCACAGGGGAGCTATATACTACTGGGGAGCACAGGGGGCTATATACTACTGGGGAGCACAGGGGAGCTATATACTATGGGGGAGCACAGGGGGCTATATACTATGGGGGAGCACAGGGGGCTATATACTATGGGGGAGCACAGGGGGCTATATACTATGGGGGAGCACAGGGGAGCTATATACTATTGTGGGAGAGCACAGGGGGGGCTATATACTACTGGGGAGAGTGCACAGGGGGGCTATATACTAATGGGGGAGCGCACAGGAGGGCTGTATATAACTGGAGGAGCACATGAGGGGCTATATACTACAGGGACACCTTAAAACTATGGAGGCACAGAGGGGTGTAACTACTGTATAGAGGTACAAGGGACCTAACTACTGTATGTGTTGGAGCCTAAAATATTTGTCTGGCAGATTCTGGAGAGAAGATTCACAGCCAGGGGAAGACTTTAAGGTGGCCCAGGCTGGATGGAGAGAAAAAGAAAAGGTGACAGACTCTGATTGGAGAAGACGCCCCCGGTGAGTCACTGGATGTAACTGCACTCTGTTATAGGATTGTAGTGTTAGGGGTCATGATGTGGCGGTATTATGTAATGGTATCATTGGTGATAACTTTCTGTTTTGTTTAGTGCAGTTTTTATGTAATATATAATCACTGTATGGTGGAAATAGTGTTATAAGGTAACTACTGTATGTATTGGGGCTCTTGATACAGTGTGGGGGCAAATTCAGTACATTATACAATGTGCCGAAAGGGAAGGGGGGGCCCACTCTTGAGGGCTGTGCACTGGGCCCACCAATGTATTAAAACGGCCCTGCGGCATTCAGTGGCAGACTATAATATGAGCGGTTCGGGCGGCCGCCCACATTATAATCCGCCACTGATTGTACCATGTACCGGAGTCCCCCTGCGCCCGGACAGCATCTGTAATGAGATGCTGTGAGCGGGGGAGACTGTATTCATAAGCGCCGCGCTGTAATGAATCAGCCGCGCGGTGCTGTTACTACAGCGCGGCGCTTATGAACACAGTCTCCCCCGCTCACAGCATCTCATTACAGATGCTGTCCGGGCGCGGGGGGACTCCGGTAAATGCATTCCACGTCCGTGATCCGTCAGGATCACGGAACGTGGGAATGCAGCCTTAGTCCCCCGGCTGATGTGCGGCTGCCGGAGGTGTCCCATCCTGTCCCCGGCAGCGCGCGCATCAGAGAGATCCCCGTGCGCCGGAAGTCACAGCCACAGGCACACGGGGAGCTCTCTGATGCGCGCGCTGCCGGGGACAGGACGGGACACCCCGGGCAGCCGCACATCAGCCGGGACCAGACCAGAGAGGCTCGACGGGGGAACGGAGGGCAGGTGAGTTGTGTGCTGTTTTTTGTTTTTGTTTTATCTGCTGTGCAGGGGGGGGGAGAGGGGGACCATATATAAGGTAGGGGGGGAAGAGGGGGACCATCTATAAGGTAGGGGGGGAAGAGGGGGACCATCTATAAGGGAGGGGGAAAAGAGGGGGACCATCTATAAGGTAGGGGGGGAAGAGGGGGACGATCTATAAGGGGGGACCATCTATAAGGGAGGGGGAGAGGGAAGAGGGGGACCATCTATAGGGGGGGGAAGGGGACCATCTATAAGGGAGGGGGGAAAGAGGGGGACCATCTATAAGGGGGGGACCATCTATAAGGGGGGGGGAAGAGGGGGACCATCTATAAGGGGGCATCTATAAGGGAGGGGGGAGAGGGGGACCATGTATAAGGGGGGGAGGGGGACCATCTTTAAGGGAGAGGGGACCATCTATAAGGGAGGGGGAGAGGGGGACCATCTCTAAGGGAGAGGGGACCATCTATAAGGGGGGGGAAGAGGGGGACCATCTATAAGGGGGGGGGGAGAGGGGGACCATCTATAAGGGGGGGAGAGAGGGAAGAGGGGGACCATCTATAAGGGGGGGGAGAGGGGGACCATCTATAAGGGGGGGGGAGAGAGGGAAGAGGGGGACCATCTATAAGGGGGGGGGAAGAGGGGGACCATCTATAAGGGGGGGGAAGAGGGGGACCATCTATAAGGGAGGGGAAAGAGGGGGACCATCTATAAGGGGGAAAGAGGGGAGAGGGGGACCATCTATAAGGGGGAAAGAGGGGGGAGGGGGACCATCTATAAGGGAGGGGAAAGAGGGGGACCATCTATAAGGGAGGGGGGAGAGGGGGACCATCTATAAGGGAGGGGGGAGAGGGGGACCATCTATAAGGGAGGGGGGAGAGGGGGACTATCTATAAGGGGGGGGGAGAGGGGGACCATCTATAAGGGGGGGGGGGACCATCTATAAGGGGGGGAAGAAGGGGACCATCTATAAGGGGGGAGGAGGGGGACCATCTCCTAAAAGATCAGCACCCTCCTCTCCTGACATTCTCTGTGCTGCTGTGACCTGTCCTAAAAGATCAGCACCCTCCTCTCCTGACATCCTCTGTGCTGCTGGGACTTCTCCTATAGGATTAGCACCCTCCTCTCCTGACATCCTCTGTGCTGCTGGGACCTCTCCTATAGGATTAGCACCCTCATCTCCTGACATCCTCTGTGCTGCTGGGACCTCTCCTATAGGATTAGCCCCCTCCTCTCCTGACATCCTCTGTGCTGCTGGGACCTCTCCTATAGGATTAGCCCCCTCCTCTCCTGACATCCTCTGTGCTGCTGGGACCTCTCCTATAGGATCAGCCCCCTCCTCTCCTGACATCCTCTGTGCAGGAAGGGACCAAACATTATGTTTATTGGGGACAGCAGTGGGGGGGGGGGGGGGCAGTAGTGGATTATAATGTGGGCGGATTGACGGGGGGGGGGGGGGGGGGGGCGTCATTCTATAGTTCGCCTCGGGCAGCAGAGAGGCTAGAATCACCCCTGGTCACACATAGTGATATAGAGAGGGGTCACACAGTGATATAGAAGGTCACTGTGGGGGCACGCAATAGCACACACACACACACACCACACAGCCTGCTGCAGCCATAGCATACACACACACCCACACAGCCTGCTGCAGCTATAGCACACACAGCTTGCTGCAGCCATAGCGCACACTACACACACACACTCTGCTTGCTGCGGCCATAGTGTGCACACACACACACGCAGACATAGTGCACACACACACAGCCTGCTGCAGACATAGTGCACACACACACACACACAGCCTGCTGCAGACATAGTGCACACACACACACAGCCTGCTGCAGCCATAGTGCGCACACACACACACAGCCTGCTGCAGCCATAGTGTACACACACACACACACCCTGCTGCAGCCATAGTGCACACACACAGCCTGCTGCAGCTATAGTGCACACACACACACACACACACCCTGCTGCAGCCATAGTGCACACAAACACAGCCTGCTGTAGGCATAGTGCACACACACACAGCCTGCTGCAGACATAGTGCACACAAACATAGCCTGCTGTAGGCATAGTGCACTTACACACAGCCTGCTGCAGACATAGTGCGCATACACAGCCTGCTGCAGTCATAGCACACACACAGCCTGCTGCAGCCATAGCACACACACACAGCCTGCTGCAGTCATAGCACACACATAGCCTACTGCAGCCATAGCGCACACACACACACACACACACACACACACACAGCCTGCTGCAGTCATAGCACACACACAGCCTACTGTAGCCATAGCACACACACACACAGCCTGCTGCAGTCATAGCACACACACACACACACAGCCTGCTGCAGTCATAGCACACACACACAGCCTGCTGCAGTCATAGCACACACACACACACACACACAGCCTACTGCAGCCATAGAACACTGAAGAAAAACACACAATCTTCTCCCAGAGAGAAAACACCACACTGAGGACAGGGGTTACAGCTACACTACTTATGTCTTCTCCTCCTCTATATTACACAGGAAATCTTCATATTACACTGCTGCTCATATACAGTCATCCAGCATCCAGGAAGAGACCAGCACAGATCTCCCCCCACACAATGGACTCGGTTCAGAAACAAACTGCCAAATAGTGATTGACAACTTTTCCATGACCCCCCCTTATGTAATAGGGCCAGTGACCTATTAGAATGTGGCTCATAATATATATTCATGAGCAAAACTTGTAAAATTCATATAAAAATTCAATTCTACATTTTTTAAAGATTTTTCAAAGCTGGAGTCGGTACATTTTTTTTCCAACTCCAGCCAAAACTAGCTCCGACTCCACGACTTCAACTCCACAGCCCTGATTATAAGTCCGACCGATCATGTCCTTTAGAGCCGGGAGAAGATGCACTGCAGCGCATCTTCTCCCGGCTCTATCTCCCAATCAGTACGGGACTGAACACTCAGACACAGACCGATCAAAACTTTTGACATGTTTGTATGACATTGTATATAACACTTGGGCTGGCACCATGCAAATCGCAGAACAATGAATGCAAGCCCTAATAACCAAAAAGTTACAAAGCCAAACAAAAGAGGGCTGAAAAAATGCACTGCACCTCCCAGATAATTCATATAAAGCATATTTTATTTACATCAATGCAGGGGACAAACATTTAAGGCCCAGTAAACCTGGACCCACCAAATACAGTATCTACATGGTTGCCATAACAATCCGAAATCACAAATAAATTAAATTCACATGAAAAGTAATAAGGAAGAATATAAATATAAAGTGCTAATTGTTTCTGCAATATCCAATAAGCATTTGCTGATACAGTGCAAAAATATGCTGAATTAGTATAAGAAAGTGCAAGTGCAATAAATGTAAGTGCAAAGGATAAATAGTATAATACAGACAATATGGGGGGTCACATGGCTTTAGTGTGAATGAAAGTGAATGGTTATAATTGGTTTTACATTAGGCTCGGTTCACACTATGTTTTTGCAATCTGTTTTGATCCGTTTTTCCATTGAATTCCATAATTTAAAAAAATGGATCAAAGCTGATCTGTTTTTTTTTTTAACGTATACAAAAACGTAGTCAACCTTATTTTTGTGTCCGTAAAAAAACCCAGATCTGTTTGATCAGTTTTTTTTTTATCATGGAATTCAATGGAAAAACGGATGCACACACGAATCCTTTTTTTTCCAGCTGTTTCTCATCTTTTTTTTTTTTTTTTTTTCAAAACGGATTGCAAAAACATAGTGTGAACCCAGCCTTAACACCCATACGGCCAGCAGACTTTTACTAGGTGAAAAATAATGTTCCTACAGCAGATAATGGAATATCAGCCAGAGGAACACGCAATACAGGGGCCGTTGTTTGACATGGAAATCAACAGCCGGGTGTAACAACGGCCATTGTATAAAGTTGCGTGAACATAGCGTCAGTGTGCAGATTTGCATTACTCCAGGCATGTGTGCATTTGCCCTTACTGCTACGGAAATATCTGGATGTGCTATATGAATTGCAGAAAATACTTTTGAACTGCTCTGGATTACTTTGTATTGGTCAGTAGTTAACATTTCCACATCAAGCATTGTTTTTCTTCTGGTAAGGGTGGGTCTAACATTGTTATGCAGCTTGTACCAGTTGAAGGTACGGAGTATTTTTCATAGCTGATAGACATAACAAAGTTTACATGTGTCAACACTGTTAAAATAATAAGACACACTAAAATATTTTGACAGATTTAGGCAAAAGGCCCCGCTGTGTGTTCTAATGAAAGCAGATACTCCGCAACACCTGCAGCGGCTGGTTTTCTTCCATAGTAATCTGAATGAAAGGTTATGTAAGGTTTAGGCCATGGCTTTTCAGTCTTTTACTACTGGGGTCGCAATATTCTCAGCTCAGTAATGATCGGCTTTATCAATGAAAATGTATAGTGTGATTGGGATGGACACGCTCCTGCAATAATAGTGATCGGGTTTGTGGTGAACAGAGATTGTAATGGTCCTATTACACGGAGCGATTGTTAACGACTAACGATAAACGTTTGCAAACGGGATTGTTTATCGTTAACCCGAAATCTTCACCATATTACACAGAACGATAGTTGTTAGTTACGATCGTTACTACGATCGTTATTGCGATTGTTGCTCTGATCGTTTACTCCATCTGATCCCAGTAAAACCATGAACAATGTGCAATTACACTGAATGATTAGTGAACAAATGCGGAACTTGAGCGAACGAATGTGGAATTACAGCGAACGATTAATGATAATTTTAGGTCCAGATCTAAATCAACGACATATGAACAATTTTTTGATCGTTGCCTGCAATTACACAGAACGATTATTTTTTAAATTCGAACGATATAACGATTTTTCGCACGATAATCGTCCCGTGTAATAGGGCCTTAAAAACTATTACCAGCGCCTTGTTCCCTGAGATCTCAGCGTTGTTGCCCGTTGTTTCTCATTTTCTTTTATTTGTTTAGTGCAGATTGCTGCCTCTGTTCGATGCCGATTATTAGCGACTAAGATGTCATGGCATTGGTCAGGTGAGCATTGACGTGGTGCCAAAACACTGACGGATGCCCAGCTCAGCCACTCTGTGACTGGGGCTGGACACCGCGGCAGTCACTGATAGGCTAAGCGGGCTGAATAATGGGTCGTGACGTACCCGGAATCGGGGAGAAGATGGCGGCCAGCGGGGTCCGGGAGCTCTGTAATGCGGCCCAACACGGGCTCGGGGATCAGTAAGCTTATTGCCTTTTTCAATTTTCCATAGTGATTTTTACCCTTCCCCGCCAGACTTCACCTTTAAGAGCCTAGTGGTGGGATGCTGTTTCCAGGACCGTATTTACAGCTTGCGCTGCCCTAGGCACTTGGATTAGTTATACCCCATTAGGGTGATTCTGCAATCATCGGGATTGTGTTATGCAGATCTGGCTAAAATGTCCCCCAAACTGTGGAACTCCGCACCGACACATCCGGCTCTCATCCACCTTCAAGAGCAATCTGAAGGCACATCTCTTTAAATTAGGTTGAATTGGGCTCTTTAAATTGGGTTCTTTTACACGGCCTGATATGGGTCCGTACAAGGACGCAAATGAGCACCATCAGCGAGATGCAGGCCTTGTATTATCTGTGTGGTCAGGCAGGGTTATTTCTACAATGATGCAAAATTAGTTTATTGCTCAGGCAGCAGATTTGTGGGGCGGCAGATTTTATGGAGTGGCCATAAATTGTACTGTCACCACTGACTTCCTTGACCCCATGACCTGCAGATAATAGCTGGACACAGACGTAGAATGCAAGGATGTAAGGACTGCAAACACTTTGCAGGTATGGTTATTTGCTTCACACATTGTTACACTATAAGTGATCCCTACCCCTTTACAGGGGTGTAGCTATTGTCTCATGGGCACTGGTGCAAGATGTTAACTGCCCCCCCCCCCCCCCCCTCCATGGCACTCCAAATCGGCCCCCTGTCGAAAGCTGAAATGGCTGGACTGTAGAGCAGCTGTATAACACATCATAGCAGCTGCCCTGCACTCCTGCTTCCACCTCTATCTCTTTGCTGTTGATGCCAACCATCTATATACAGATCACCCATACACAGACACAGACCAGCCATGCACGTTCCATCCATACACAAGCTCAGGCCATCCAGACACTTACCAGCTTCCCCTGCCACTGCTGACTTCAGGCTTCGAAGTAGGTGCTTCTTCTGCCGCTACCGTTGTCATTCTGTGTTTCACACTGCTTCCCCCTACAGGCTGGGAGGAGCGCCGCCTGAGAAAAAGCTCTTCCCCTCATGAATGGTGCGGCCCTGGGCACATGAAAAGTAACTATGGCACTGTGACCTGGGCTGAGGAAGGGGCCTAGGCCCTGCAGAGGGCACATGGAGTGTCCAGCCACAGAGGTATACACTGTGGGCGGACACAGAATGGGGATGGGCTCCGCCCGGCTCCAGTGCCTGCCGTTTAGTAGCAGATTGCATCCATAGGTCTCTGTGACACATGGATGCAAGCAGCTACGCTACACAAGTTAGGGGCACAGTGAAGTGTGTGTGTGTGTGGGGGGGGGGGGTCAGTCGCCAGTGGGACCACTGGAGCTCCGTCACTCGTCCTTTATATAGAACACAAGGTGTAATGGTAGTATGAGCATGAATAAGATCTCCATGGAGTAGTCTTGTATACTCTTGTATAAGAATTGGTTACACACTGGTTGAGTTGGAAACTTTGAAACTTTTTCTGACTTGTCCTCACCAAGAATGGAAGGTAATGCTGGAACAGGGTGATGTATGGTGGTGCTGGACTGTGTATGCACATTATTATTATTATGATTATTATTAGCTCTAAGTTTTCTGCATACACACTTTACTTATGTTTTTCAATACACTTGGGGAGGGTTTGTATGATGACATGTTGGGATATACCCAACGCTGCTGTTGGCTTTTGTTTCTATAAATTGAGATGAGGAAATTACCATTACTGCTGTTACGTAAAGTGTCACTGTCATTTGGGGGGGGGGGGGGGGGGGGGGGGGGTTTGCAGAAATCAATAGTACAGGTTTTTAAGAAACTTTGTAATTGGGTTTATTAGGCAAATATGCCATTATCTGCATTCAAAAAGACTTTCCCAAGGTCCCCCCTCCCCTCCCCTCCCTCCCTCCCTCTCTCTCATTCACTGCTCATTATCAGGAAATCTCAACTCTTTTGCATCAGTCGGGCCGTGTGTAACCTATGGAGAGGGGAGGGGGGGAGAAGGGAGATTAGTTGCCAGCAGTGAACAAAGGAATACACAGTGGGACCTGTGTGAAAGACTGTATTCAGAGATCAGTGCTGACTTCAGAGGAGATAGCCCGGTGATGTAGCTGTAAATTAACTCTTTGTTGTCCTGTTTTGGTGCCTAATCTCCATCAACCCCTCCCCTCTCCATAGACATTCATGAAGACAGGGAGGAGAGCTTCAAACTGCTTTTTCATGATAAAAATGCTTTTTTTCGGCTAATAAACCCAATTACGTTTCTTAAAGAGTCACTGTCGTATTTTTTTTTTTTTGCAGAAATCAATAGTCCAGGCGATTTTAAGAAACTTTGTAATTGGGTTTATTAGCCAAATCTGCCATTATCTGCATGTAAAAAGCCTTTTCCCAGGTCCCCCCCTCCTTCCTCTTTTTCATCCACTCCAAAAAATCTGAAAATTGTGACTTGTTGCATGAGTCACACTCTGTCTATTCCTATAGAGAGGGGAGGGGGGAGGAGGAAGGAGGGAGTTAGCCGGCAGCAGAAAGCAGATAACAGAGGTTTACAGGCACAGAGCTGGGTGACAGCTGTAATCCGAGGTCAGGGAGGTCAGTGGTGACTGTCCCAAGAGATATCAGGTGAGGCATTTGTAGATTAACTCTTTGTTGTCCTGTTTTGGTCTTTTCTTTAGCTCTCTCCATAGGAGAACAATGAAGACGGGGGGAGAGCTTCAAACTGCTTTTTCATGATAAAAATGCATTTTTCGGATAATAAACCCAATTACAAAGTTTCTTAAAATCGCCTGGACTATTGATTTCTGCAAAAAAAAAAATTCACGACAGTGACACTTTAAATTCACCTGTACTATAAATGACAGTGACACTTTCATGCTATAATATCACTGTAATGTGTTGTGTGGATTTCACCCGCAAGCCAACTATCCCTAACTTTTTGTGAGTAGCGTGGATCCATTGCTTTGCTTCTTTTAGCAGTTAATATGTGACTTAGGTTATGTTAAATATGGCAATGGAACCTGTGCAGTGCCACTCTATTTACTGTCTATGGAACTGACGGGTGACCCACATCTGGATGTAAAATGTAGGTGCGGATGATTTAGAGCACACAGTTCAACCCAGTGAAAACAGTACTCGAGTGATAAAGTATGAGTAAAAGATTTTTTTATTTTTATTTTTTAACATTTTGACTCCAGGTACCGTATGATTGTTCCATTTATAATACTTTTTAATGTCTTTTTTTAATTGGAAACGGAGCTCTTAGCTCTTGCCTTTTTGGCAAATTTTCTGGGTGAAATTGCTCTAGACACCCTATTACCAAGCTTGATACCCACCAATATTTACTGTTGTAAGTGAGGGTCCCTGAAGACGTTTCTCTGTTATAAGTAGATCAGATATGTCAGGGCTTCATTTTTACAGCACAGCAATAATCCCTGTACAGGGACACTGCTATATTAGCTATGTTTGCTCTTGCACAAAAAAAAAACTAGATCTTGCTAGGCCACAAAGTATAGCGTATGGATCTACTCTACATTACATACCCTATAAGTGGACAAATCTGGCTTTCCATCACCACGTTTCCTCGTGGAAATAATAATTTAATTTGTGTAGTAAAGCAAATACTGTCAATATGTTATTAGTATCTTGAGAGGCTGCAGCCAGCAGAGGGCAGACTAACACCCCTGCCTAAGTGAAGCGAGGCTACTAAGGTCTGATGGAGCTTAGTGTGCCACTCAGCAGTGATTGTCAGGGCTGCTTCTGCCATGAGTAGAAATAGGAGGAAACCATTGTACAGCTGTTAGGGGTGCAATAAATGTTAAACAAGAAGGTCCCTTGCACACTACGGAAATCACGTGGATAAGCTCCAGTAGATTCCATGCACACTCCCATTGAACATCTGGCCATTCCATTGGCTCCATTCTATGGTTCAGCGGATTCCGCCGTCCGTCCAGAGAATTGAAATATCAATTCTTTTTTAAGCGGACGGCGGAATCTGCCTTAGAATAATGAAGCCTATGGGACGGGCAGATCTTCAACCGGGGGGGGGGGGGGGGGGTGTTGAATGCAAGGAATCTGCCGGAGTTAATCTGCACGATTTCTGTAGTGTGAAAGCCCAATAATAACTGTTAAGGAGCGCCGATCTGCTAGATCGACACTCGTTTACTGGGCCTATTACACGACCCGATTATCATTTAACAAGGGCTGCATGGACATCGTTACTGATGTCCTTGCAGCCCTTGCTTTTACTTTATACATTACCTGTCCATGCTGCAGGGCTCCTCTTGCGGTTATCTCCCCTGGTTCCGCACGCTCCAGCTTCAGAGCGGCCTGTCTCAGCTGACAGACTGCTCAGCCAATGACTGGCCGCGGCGGTCCCGGCCTGTGATTGGCTGAGCCGCCTGTCACCTCAGACAGGCTGCTCTGAAGCTGGAGCACGCGAGACCCAGGAAGAAGAAGACAGCAAGAGGAGCCCTGCAGCCTGGATAGGTAATGTAAATCGTCAGTCGCTGGCTGCTTTTTATTAATTTTTTTGTGATATATAGTTTAATAAAATCAGCAATCCTGGTTCGTAGCAATCAATAGATTGCATGTACTGATCTATGCTATGCCATAGCATAGCATAGATCAGTGTTATAGGCGATCTATGTATAGAGCCTGCCTGAGAGCAGGCTCTACACATAGATTGCCAATTCGACAGGACGGAGGTAAGGAGCTAGCCCCCGCCTGTCGGCACATGCGATCAGGACCGCCACAGCATGGCTGCGTTGGTCCCAATCACTCGGTGACCGATCTGTCACTGAGCACCTTAAACACCGCGATCGCTGTAGATCACGGCGTTTAAGGGGTTAATGACAGTCAGCTGCGGGATTGCAGCTGACTCTCATCTCTGGCCCGGACACTGATGTGAGCGGGATCGCTCACATCAGGAAGCCCCTTTCAGTGCAGGAACGTATATATACATTCCTACTGCACGGGGTATGTGCAGTAGGAACGTATATATACAGATTGCTGACAGGAAGGGGTTAAGAAACTCTATAATAGGTTTTGTTAGGCAAAAAAGCCTCTTTCGGTACTCAAAAAGCAATTTCCAAGCCCCCCCCCCCCCCCCCCTCACTTCTTATCTGTGCATTATCAGGCAAATCCGTCTTCATTACAGAGAAGCCAATGAAGACGGGTCCATTGTATCCTATGGAGGGGGGAGGGGCCGAGAGAGCAGGACTCCTCTGAGCTCACTCACTCCTCTCAGCCCCTCCCCTCTCCATAGGCACATAATGGACACAGAAATCTTGCTTCTTCTGAAGTGAGGGGGGGGGGAGTTGGGAAACTGATTTTTCAGTACAGAAGGAAACTCTTTTGCTGAAATGACAGTTACACTTTAAATATTCTATAATGACAGGACTGGCTTATAGCTAATGTGGTACCAATATTCAAGAAAGGGGTCAAAGAGTGATCCTGGAAACTATAGGCCCGTAAGTCTAACATCTATAGTGGGTAAAGTACTTGAGGGAGTTGTAAGAGATGCTATACTGGAGTATGTTAATGAAAATACTCCTATAACGCAGCACCAGCGTTTTTATTTAATGGTTTTATGAGGGATTGGTCCTGTCAGACTAATCTGATCGGCTTCTATGAAGAAGTCAGTTATAGACTGGACCTGGGGGAGGCTGTGGATGTTGTGTATCTGGACTTTTCAAAGGCATTTTGTACTGTGCGGCATGAAAGGTTGGTCGATAAAATGAGGATGCTGGGACTAGGGGAAAACATATGCAAATGGGTAAGTAACTGGTTGTGTGATAGAAAACAGAGGGTGGTCATTGATGGAACATACTCTGGGTCAAAGTTACTAGTGGGGTACTGCAGGGGTCAGTGTTGGGTACACTTCTTTTTAATATATTTATTAATGACCTTGTAGAGGGGCTACAGGGCTACATTTGCTGATGGTACTAAACGGGGTAAAGTAATAACCACAGAAGAGGATAATATATAATTATAGAGGATGAAAATACTGCATAATATTACAGAAGGATTTGGAGAAGCTGGGGGCTTGGGCACAGAAATGGCAAATGATGGATAATGTGGATAAATGTATGGTTATGCATTTGGGCCGTATAAGTGGACAGTAAACTCAACTTTAGTGATCAGTGCCAGGCAGCGGCTGCCAAGGCTAATAAAATAATGGGATGCATCAAAAGAGGCCGAGATGCTAAAGATGAGAACATAGTTTTGCTTTATAAAACACTGGTCAGACCACATATGGAATACTGTGTACAGTTTTGGCCACTAGTATATAAAAAGAACACAGCTGAACTGGAGCGGGTGCAGAGGAGGGCAACGAAGGTCATTATGGAAATAGGTGGGTTACAGGACCAGGACAAGTTATCAAGCTTGGGGTTATTTACACTAGAAAAAAGACGTCTTAGGGGCGATCTGATGACAATGTACAAATATATGAATGGATAGTACAGGGATCTTTGTAGTGATCTTTTTACTCCTGGGTCTGTAACCATGACAAGGGGGCATCCTCAACGTCTAGAGTAAAAAAAGATTTCACCACCAGCACAGACGCAGATTCTTTACTGTAAGAGCAGTGAGACTGTGGAAATCTCTGCCACATGATGTTATCATGGCCGATTCATTAAAGGGAACCTGTCATCCCCCCCCCCCCCCGTGCCAGGGCAGAGCCCGGCCGACCCCCACTAGAGACCATTATACTTACCCCATGCACAAAGTCCCGCTCCTGTTGCCGAGATATCACCTGGCGTGCATGCATCAGAGTTGAGTCTGACGCTTATAGAGAATGATGGCTCATCTTTGATGCGCGCGCGCTGGGCTTCCGACGGGGATATCTTGGCAGCGGGAGCAGCTCCAGGAGTGGGACTTCGTGCATGGGGTAAGTATAATGGTCTCTAGGGGGATGGACGTCCGGGCTCTGCCCCCGCACGGGGGGTGACAGGTTCCCTTTAAATAAGTACAAGTGAGGTATTGATATTACAAGTTATGGGCGTTAGATTTCTGGTGATAGGACAGTGTTCCAGGGAATTGTGCTGTTTGCCGCTGGAGTCGGGAAGGAATTTTTCTCTGTGGTGGGGTAATTGGCACCTGCCTCATAAGCGGCAGCTTTGTAGAGCAGCATGTTTTATGGAGTGGCTATAAATTACACTATCTGCTACACTCCACTGACTTCCTTGACCCCATGACCTGCAGATAATAGCTGGACAAAGAGTAGAATGCAAGGAAGTCAGGACTG
Organism: Dendropsophus ebraccatus; assembly: GCF_027789765.1. Lineage (NCBI taxonomy): Eukaryota > Metazoa > Chordata > Amphibia > Anura > Hylidae > Dendropsophus > Dendropsophus ebraccatus. Next base: position 152,015,252 of record NC_091458.1, read on the forward strand.
GAAACACTTTGCAGATTTTCTTATATGCTTCACACATTACTATTCTACAAGTGACCATTACCCCTTTAAAGTGACACTGTCCCCCCCTTTCTATGTGAGAACATCTCTACACAGCTGTAAAGCCTAAATTCTGCGGTTTTCATACCTTACTTTATAATAGATTTCTAGGTGCTTGGTCCAATGAAAAATGTTTTTTCTCATTGGTGGGTTGTGCCACCTGGGCGGGGCTTCACATTGCAGAGCACCAACATGACCCTGCCCGACTCTGTAGGCCTACCTCTCCGTGACATCATCGTCTAGGGCCCCGCCCCCATTGGAATAGGCTGACCTAGAGGGGGTGGGCCCTAGACCTCAAGAGGCCCATCATCTCCCACCACCCCCCATTGTTCTGTACTGCCACATGTAGAGCTGCACACCATCTGCTGTCATTCTGCCGCCATAGCTGATGTGCTTTACGAATATGCTGTGCTGTGGTGGCCGGAAGCCGCCATATCATATGCTCTGTCCCAGCTGTGCATATAGATACAAATGTGAACAGCGCTCCATAGTGTGGTTCCCACAAAACCAATTGGTAAGAGAGGAGAAAAAAGGAGACTCTCACCTGTGGAGGTTGTGCAAATGCAAGGCAGAACACTCAGCAAAAGCATGTAGATAGATGGACCGCAGCCACTCCCAAGAACCAAACTGGTTACTATAAGCATAAAATACCTCCACTCCAAACCTTGGGTAACTTCGGGCGCAGGTCCATTAAGGTCCATCGTCTCATTAAGTCCCTGTGGTGTGAGGGTGGAGAGTTTAAAGGTCACGGTTTATAAGTTGTCTATACCTATTGGGATGGTTTTCTGGGATCTGCTCTAGGATAATCAATATTAGTTCTGTAGGATTACTTTGGTGGCAAGTGAAAAAATGTTTTGATACACTATGGAGTAAAAAAGCTTTTTTAATATTCGATCTATGTTTATTTATGCGGGACCGCACCGTCTGAACGGTGCGGCCCACGTATTGCAGTCCACTTCTGCATTCAAGTAAATATATCACGAATTGGGTCGCACAGGTAAGTTTACTATATATTCTATATATTTCTCCTGTGGTTCTCGATTTAAATGAAGTTACTCGATCCGATGGCATCCATTCACAGCACAGACAACGGCTGTGCTGACATCTTGTAGAACCTACTTCCCCTCTATCTAATTCAGCTGGGGAATGGTTAATATTCTGTATTTTCCGAAGTCTGCTGGGGGCTACATGGCCACGTAATGTTTTTGTTCTGCGGAAGATGATAAGTCTTTTTGGTATAACTGTTTTTAAAACTGGATCATCACATATGATGGGCCAATTTTTTTGTAGGTAGTTTTTAATTACTGAAGCCCCACAATTATATTCTGTAATGAAAGAGAAATTATATGAATTATTACTAGTAATATTTTTATTTTTACTTTTTTCTTTCATATTATTTAAAATATCTATTTGTGTAGTTTGTTTGTTAGTGTTAAAAGCTTTTTTTTAACACTGTGCATATGACATGTGAATTCAAATAAGACATGCCCTAAAAATTAGACCTAGTGCATCTTTGGTACCACGATAATATAAAGTGTCTAATGCTCCCCATTATGAAGCTGGTGGGATTCTGTGTGCCTCGTACAGCACCATTGCACACAGTCCTGCAAAAATGGAGAAAAAGTCAGCTGCACCTCACACCCGTGGCTGACACTAATGCCTCTCTGCTACATTTAAAAACCAACGCTAGAATGTTGGTATATAATTTGATCAAACCATATTGCCTCATGTACCACGTGCAGGTCTACTGGCGCACATGAGTCCCTACACTAAAAACAGCACTGTGTCAGTCAGTGACCGCCAAACAATCACCAACAAGGGAGGGGGGGCACAGAATGACCCTGCAACCCCACTTACAGGACCAAATCCACTGGGCCTCCCACAGGCGCCACTGGCGGAGAAGGTGGCTGCCAAGCAACACAAGTGTGAACAAGGTATTACTACTCACCATTGCACCAGCAGGTAGAATGGGAGAAAGAGGAGGTACTTACCATATGTGCACAGGTGCTTCCTGCTAATAGGGGTCACATGGGTCTTGCAAGGCGGAGTGCTAGCCACAAGAAGAAAAGAGAACATGTAAAATGGGAAAAAAAAGAGGCGGCTGCACCTCACACCCATGGATGACACTAATGCCTCTCGGCTACATTTAAAAACCAACGCCAGAATGTTGGTATATAATTTAATCAAACCATATTGCCTCATGTACCAAGTGCAGGTCTTCTGTCCCTACAATATAAACAGCACTGCGTCGGTTGGCAACCGCCAACCCCGCCTTTCTTGTGGCAAGCAGCCCCATGGGACCCCAATCAGCAGGAAGCACCTGTGCACGTATGGTAAGTACCTCCTCTTTCTCCCATTCTACCTGCTGATGCATTGGTGAGTAGTAACACCTTGTTCCCACTTGTGTTGCTTAACAGCCGCCCTCTCTGCCTGGGGTTTGGTCCTGTGACAGTGGGGTTGCAGGGCCATTCTGTGCCCCCCCTCTCCCTAGTTGGCGCTTGCTTTGCGTAGTTGGCGGTCGCTGACCGGCACAGTGTCGTTTTAGCGCAGGGACTCGTATGCCAGATGACCTGCTCGCAGTACATGGGGCAATATGGTTTGATCAAATTATATACCAACATTCTGGCGTTGCTTTTTAAACATAGCCGAGAGGCATCAGTGTCAGCCACAGGTGTGAGGTGCAACCACTCCTCTTTCTCTAGGATTGTACACAGTCCTGCCATGGACATGTTTAACTTTAAAAAATAATTGCAGAAAGCTGGTATTTTTAGCAGATGATCGGTTTTATTCCAGAAACTAAAGAGTTAGAATCAATATTTCCATCCATGTCTTTATCTCACAATGTGGCACGGCCCGGGAGGAAAGGGTGTGAGCTGCCACAGGCTGCAGAGTCAGACCATGGCACTGTCACACTCTCTAAAATAGAATATGATTGGGGTCTGTTTCATTGCAGCCGTCACTAAAAGTTGCCAGCTAACGTGTGGACATAAAACATGGAATAATCCAATGCTCATTATTACCGTGAACTGATCTGTATTGTCAAGTATGAAAGAAGAAGTATATCGATTTGTAATTTACTTCTATTTAAAAATCTCAAGTCGTCCCATACTTATCATCTGCTGTATGTCCCGCAAGAAGTGGTGTTTTATTTTCAATCTGACACAGTGCTCTGTGCTGCCACCTCTGTCCATGTCAGAAACTGTCCAGAGCAGGAGAGGTTTTCTATGGGGATTTGCTGCTGCTCTGGACAGTTCCTGACATGGACAGAGGTGGCAGCAGAGAGCACTGTGTCAGACTGGAGAGAATACACCACTTCCTGCAGGACATACAGCAGCTGATAAGTATGGGAAGACTGGATATTTTTAAATAGAAGTAAATAACAAATCTATGTAAATTTCTAAAACCAGTTGATTTGAAAGAAAAATATTTTCATGGGCCCATATGGCCATAGGCTATATCCATTTTTTCCTGGACTCCAGTAGCACTCATCTCTAGCATACTAGCCCCAGGTGCTACCAGCCCAGGCTACCCTAAAACATAGAGCTCCGTCACACTATACACTTTATAGCTGTTCTGTACTTGTACCAAATAATACTCAGAATTTGTACAACAAACATATGTAAAAAAAAAAAAAAAAAACCTTCATTTTTAGTAACTGAGTACGAACAATGTGAGTTTTGCACACTCATTCTTGCTGATAGTCAATGGACAAAGATAATACTGAATAAAATGATGTAATGTGGAAGCGAGGAGGATGACACATTGTAGCGATGATGCACAGGATATGAGATGAAGCTATTGCTGGGATGCAGCGGAGTTATCTTGTGTCTGCACTCGGTGGTGACACATAGAAGTTCCTCGTATCCAGAATGGTAACTGTTGTAATCGCCCGTTGACTGTCACTCTGCACCAAACATAGTCATTTCTATGGGTCACAAACCCTATGGCATGGTTATTAATGTAGTCAATGGGGTTTGTTTCTTCTAATCCAACATGTAGCTCCAGCAAAGTCCTTTGACCCAGGGAAGGGGCCTGTAGAGAGGGATTGCCCTTGACCACCAGCCACTGTACGTAAACTTAGGCCTATAACTTGGGGACCTGTGCACAAGCTCCGACACAGTAGACAGTATCACATACTCTATACATGTCAGCAAGGGTCTCAGATTTTTTTACAGCAGCATAGATGTTCCAATATCTCAGTAACAATGTTGGCCGTCATTGTTGTCATGAAGTTTTGCTTGATGAAGACTCTTGCGGGGGTCGAAACGTCGCACTCCTTGTACCAGATTGCGTAATATAAACATCAGCTTTTGATTCCCAACAGAAGCTGTTGGACTCTGCCAATCTTCATGGATTTTTAATGTCCAATCTATGGAGTGATTCAGAACATAAGACAAGGTATTAGATTTTTTTTTCTCTCTGAAAAAAAAGGGTAGGTCCTGTTTTTGGAGAAACAATATTCCCGCTAAACTGTAGCCCCTCTCTATAAGGTAGTTAGCCGCCATACTGTATGTCCAACTGTACTTAGGCTTCTATACTCTAAGTTAGGCCTCAATACTGTATACAGTGGCGGAACTACCGCTGTAGCAAACGTAGCGGTTGCTATGGGGCCCGTCGCATCAAGGGGCCCGGCTCAGCCAGCTAGTCCTTTGTGTCTACTCTCTTCTCAGAGTGCACTGCAGACAGTTTCTCCCCGGGTGGCTGTCTGCACTCTGCACTCTGTATCTGAACTATGGACGGGCCCACACCTACCCGTATGTGGCCCGCCCCCGCATCTCTATGTCGCCGCCTCCCGCGTAGCTTCCTGGTTAATGGGCCGGACGCCTGTGAAGTCACTGCTGAACTGTCTTCTCCTCCCCCACGTAAGTGCACGTACGCAGGTCCTCTCTGTTCTGCCGTACACTTACGCTGGGGGAGGGGGGCGGAGTCACAGTCCGAGGCAGGCGCCATTATTGAGGAGGAGGACGGATGAACGGGAAGCAAGTGACCTGGGCCGCAGAGTTATCCCTGCTGCTGAATAGCTGCCTGTGCAGTTACAGCTACCATGGTCAGGTAAGAAGCCCACCATGCCCCCTCCTCCTCACCCACACAGTCCCCGGCTGGTTCCGATAAGCTCCGCCCCCATCGCGGCAAGCCCCGCCCCCGGCGCCCACCGAGGGTGGGATATTAGCTCACCGGAACAGGATCTGAGGAGAAGACAGCCTGAATGATGGTAACTATCACTGCCAGCTTCCCAGCATCCTGTATAATGGGGTCACCAGCTTTCCCAGCATCCTGTATAATGGGGTCACCAGCTTCCCAGCATCCTGTATAATGGGGTCACCAGCTTTCCCAGCATCCTGTATAATGGGGTCACCAGCTTTCCCAGCATCCTGTATAATGGGGTCACCAGCTTTCCCAGCATCCTGTATAATGGGGTCACCAGCTTTCCCAGCATCCTGTATAATGGGGTCACCAGCTTCCCTGGCATCCTGTGTAATGGGGGTCAGTCAGCTTCCCAGCATCCTGTATAATGGGGTCACTCAGCTTCCTAGCATCCTGTATAATGGGGGTCACCAGCTTCCCAGCATCCTGTATAATGGGGTCACCAGCTTTCCCAGCATCCTGTATAATGGGGTCACCAGCTTCCCTGGCATCCTGTGTAATGGGGGTCACTCAGCTTCCCAGCATCCTGTATAATGGGGGTCACCAGCTTCCCAGCATCCTGTATAATGGGGTCACCAGCTTCCCTGGCATCCTGTATAATGGGGTCACCAGCTTTCCCAGCATCCTGTATAATGGGGTCACCAGCTTCCCTGGCATCCTGTGTAATGGGGGCACCAGCTTCCCTGGCATCCTGTGTAATGGGGGTCACCAGCTTCCCTGGCATCCTGTGTAATGGGGGTCAGTCAGCTTCCCTGGCATCCTGTGTAATGGGGGTCACTCAGCTTCCTGGCATCCTGTGTAATGGGGGTCACTCAGCTTCCTGGCATCCTGTGTAATGGGGGTCACCAGCTTTCCTGGCATCCTGTGTAATGGGGGTCACCAGCTTCCCAGCATCCTGTGTAATGGGGGTCACCAGCTTCCCAGCATCCTGTGTAATGGGGTCACCAGCCTCCCTGGCATCCTGTATAATGGGGACACAAAGCTTCCCTGGCATCCTGTGTAATGGGGGTAAGTCAGCTTCCCTGGCATCCTGTATAATGGGGTCACCAGCCTCCCTGGCATCCTGTATAATGGGGTCACACAGCCTCCCTAGCATCCTGTATAATGGGGTCACCAGCCTCCCTGGCATCCTGTATAATGGGGTCACCCAGCTGCCCTGGCATCCTGTATAATGGGGTCACCAGCCTCCCTGGCATCCTGTATAATGGGGTCACCCAGCTTCCCAGCATCCTGTTTAATGGGGTCACCAGCTTCCCTGCATCCTGTATAATGGGGTCACCAGCCTCCCTGGCATCCTGTATAATGGGGTCACCCAGCATCCTGTATAATGGGGTCACTCAACTTTCCTGGCATCCTCTATAATGGGGTCTCTCAGCTTCCCTGGCATCCTGTATAATGGGGTCTCTCAGCTTCCCTGGCATCCTGTATAATGGGGTCTCTCAGCTTCCCTGGCATCCTCTATAATGGGGTCTCTCAGCTTCCCTGGCATCCTGTATAATGGGGTCTCTCAGCTTTCCTCAGCGTCTTAAAGCAGCCCGCACCCCGCAGGTGTCTCAGAGCCGCCCAAACCAGCAGAGACCAGTTACCCCTCACCCCCCACCCCAGGGCACAGCGTCTCAGAGCTGCTGAAGGGGGGACAGCGCCATATCGCTGGGACAGGTGAGTATGTTGGGGGGGGGGCCCATACACTTTTTTGCTATGGGGCCCCATGAATCCTAGTTACGCCCCTGACTGTATACCTCCCTCCCCCCTCTGTAGTTAGGCCTCCATACTGTATACCCCCCCCTCTGTAGTTAGGCCTCCATACTGTATACCCCCCCCCCCCCCCTTGCAGGTAATCCTCATACTGTATACTCCTTTGTAGTTAGGCCTTCATACTGTATACACCACCCTCTGCAGGTAATCTCCATACTGTATTCATTCCCTATCTGCAGGTAGTCCCCACACTGTATACACCCCCCTCTGCAGGTAGTCCCCATACTGTATACATCCCCCCCCTCTGCAGGTAGTCCCCATACTGTATACACCCCCCCCCCTCTGTAGTTATGCCTCCATACTGTATACATCCCCCTCTACAGGTAGTTTCCATACTGTATACACCCCCCTCTGCAGGTAGCCCCCATACTGTATACATCCCCCTCTGCAGGTAGTCCCCATACTGTATACATCCCCCTCTGCAGGTAGTCCCCATACTGTATACACCCCCCTCTGCAGATAGTCCCCATACTGTATACACCCCCCCCCTCTGTAGTTATGCCTCCATACTGTATACATCCCCCTCTACAGGTAGTTTCCATACTGTATACACCCCCCTCTGCAGGTAGCCCCCATACTGTATACATCCCCCTCTGCAGGTAGTCCCCATACTGTATACATCCCCCTCTGCAGGTAGTCCCCATACTGTATACATCCCCTCTCTGCAGATAGTCCCCATACTGTATACATCCCCCTCTGCAGGTAGTCCCCATACTGTATACATCCCCCTCTGCAGGTAGTCCCCATACTGTATACATCCCCCCCTCTGCAGATAGTCCCCATACTGTATACATCCCCCCCTCTGCAGATAGTCCCCATACTGTATACATCCCCCTCTGCAGGTAGTCCCCATACTGTATACATCCCCCTCTGCAGGTAGTCCCCATACTGTATACATCCCCTCTCTGCAGATAGTCCCCATACTGTATACATCCCCCTCTGCAGGTAGTCCCCATACTGTATACATCCCCCTCTGCAGGTAGTCCCCATACTGTATACATCCCCCTCTGCAGGTAGTCCCCATACTGTATACATCCCCCTCTGCAGATAGTCCCCATACTGTATACATCCCCCTCTGCAGGTAGTCCCCATACTGTATACACCCCCTCTGCAGGTAGTCCCCATACTGTATACTTCCCTCCTCTGCAGGTAGTCCCCATACTGTATACATCCCCCCCTCTGCAGGTAGTCCCCATACTGTATACATCCCCCCCTCTGCAGGTAGTCCCCATACTGTATACACCCCCCCCCCCCCCCTCTGTAGTTATGCCTCCATACTGTATACATCCCCCTCTACAGGTAGTTTCCATACTGTATACACCCCCCTCTGCAGGTAGCCCCCATACTGTATACATCCCCCTCTGCAGGTAGTCCCCATACTGTATACATCCCCCCCTCTGCAGATAGTCCCCATACTGTATACATCCCCCTCTGCAGGTAGTCCCCATACTGTATACATCCCCCTCTGCAGGTAGTCCCCATACTGTATACATCCCCTCTCTGCAGATAGTCCCCATACTGCATACATCCCCCTCTGCAGGTAGTCCCCATACTGCATACATCCCCCTCTGCAGGTAGTCCCCATACTGTATACATCCCCTCTCTGCAGATAGTCCCCATACTGTATACATCCCCTCTCTGCAGATAGTCCCCATACTGTATACATCCCCCTCTGCAGGTAGTCCCCATACTGTATACATCCCCCTCTGCAGGTAGTTCCCATACTTTATACACCCCCTCTGAAGTTCTTTCCCCATACTGTATACACCCCTCTGTAGTTCTTTCCCCATACTATATACCTCCCTCCCCCCTCTGCAGATAGTCCCCATACTGTATACACCCCCCCTCTGCAGGTAGTTCCCATACTGTATACACCCCCCTCTGCAGATAGTCCCCATACTGTATACATCCCCCCTCTGCAGGTAGTCCCCATACTGTATACATCCCCCTCTGCAGGTAGTTCCCATACTGTATACACCCCCCTCTGTAGTTATGCCTCCATACTGTATACATCCCCCTCTGCAGGTAGTCCCCATACTGTATACACCCCCTCTGCAGGCAGCCCCCATACTGTATACATCCCCCCTCTGCAGATAGTCCCCATACTGTATACATCCCCCTCTGCAGGTAGTCCCCATACTGTATACATCCCCCTCTGCAGGTAGTCCCCATACTTTATACACCCCCTCTGTAGTTCTTTCCCCATACTATATACCTCCCTCCCCCCTCTGTAGTTAGGCCTCCATACTGTATACTCCCCCCCCCCCCCCCCCCTTTACAGGTAGCCCCCATACTGTATACTTCCTTCCCCCCTCGGTAGTTCTTTCCCCCATACTGTATAAATCCCCCCACTGAAGTTGTTTCCCCATAGTGTATACCTCCCCTTTCTGCAGTAAGGCCCCCATACTGTATTATCCCCCCCCATAGTAAGGCCCCCATACTGTATACATACTCCCACCTCTGTAGTTCTCCCCTCATACTGTATACCTTTCCCTCTGCATTAAGGCTGTCATACTGTATAATCCCCACCCCCTATAGTAAGGCCCCCTATACTGTATACCCCCCTCCCCACTCTGTAGTTGGCCCATGTACCCATATTGAATGCCCCCAACTGTTCATATTCTTACCCGGGGGGGGGGGGGGGACAAAACAAGTCTGGCCCTGATTGGCTGATGCTCGGCACCCAGTGTCAGGGATCTGGTCAGCTGACTGTAACTAGGGCTTATATATCCTGCAAAGTGGTGCTAGGTCTTATTTTCAGGGTAGGTCCTAACACAGTATTAGATTAGTGTACGTCCACCATGTATTTATGTAAAGTAGCAGCATTGTCCTCATATTTATTTAGTGATAATCACTTGAAGGGTACGGCGGCTCCACCTGCTCAGTACATTTGCTTTATATCTTTCTTTGTACAATTATACAGAATGACATTTGGCCATGCAGCGGCTGAATGGGAAACATCTGTTCAGTAACTCGGGGATGGTTGTCTCTAGTGTTAACATACATGTATTAAGAAGGATTACCAGCCTGTAAGAGGAGATCAATCCGGTCACCACACTCACCAATATGTCTGACAACACTTATTATCAAAGGCTGCGAATACAGAAGTGATGATATGTAGACAAAGACGGAGTAGTAAGAGACCCCTTTAAGATTAGACACAGCTACTTGTAATTTACAATGGTCAATTAGGACTGGAAAGATTTGTCAATCTAGATGACTAGTAGACTTAAGGTGCGTTTACACGTAACGATTATCGTGCGAATTTGCGCGATAACGATCGAATTCGAACGATAATCGTACGTGTAAACGCAGCGAACGATCGCACGAGGAACGATAAATCGCTCATTTTGATGTTTCAACATGTTATCAAATCGTCGTTCGCAAAAAAATTCGCAAATCGTTCCATGTGAACAGTCGTTCCCCGATTTAACCAATGCTTGAGATAGGCTTAAGCGTTCGCAAAACAATCGCAAAACGAATTTTCCGTACGATATATCGTACCGTATAAACGCTGATCGTTATGAAAAAAAAATCGTTACTCCGACATCGTTAATCGTACGATCGGGCCAATAATCGTTTCGTATAAACGCACCATTAGGGTGGTTTTACACGGAACGATTTATCGTTCGAATTTGCATGCTAACGATCGAATTCGAACGATAATCGTACGTGTAAACGCAGCGAACGATCAAGCGACGAGCAAGAAATTGTTCATTTTGATCTTTCAACATGTTCTCAAATCGTCGTTGATCGTTCGCAAAAAATTCGCAGATCGTTCCGTGTAAACAGTCTTTCAACGATTTCACCTATGTGTGAGATAGGTTTAAGCGATCGCATAACGATTTTTCCGTACGATGTATCGTTCTGTCTAAACGCTGATCGTTATTAAAAAAAAAACATTGTTCATTCAAAATTGTTAATCGTGTGATCGGGCGAATTATCGCTCCGTGTAAAAGTACCATTAGAGTGGTATAACATGGAACGATTATCGTTAAATCGTTCAGATTTGAACAATAATCGTTTAGTGTAATAGCAGATGATTAACGATTAAACGACCAACGAGAAATCGTATGGTCGTTTAATAGAATTTGGACCTATTTTTAACACTGATCATGCGCAAATCAGTCGCATGCAAGACGTCGTTCGCAGTAGCGGCGAGCGCAGTGGCGATGACAGGACGAACGCAATAACGATCATAAGTAACGATCATCAATCCATATAATTGGATGAACAATTTCAGGTCGTTCTCCATAGCGGTCTTTTGAGTTTGTTTATCGTTTATCGTTGATTGTCAAAAAATCGCTTTGTGTAATAGCACCCTAAGGGTGGGTTCACACTACGGAACCCGAGCGGAGAATTTCCTGCGGATTCCGTAGCTCGTACCCATTCACAACCGCGCGCCTCTCTGTCCATGCCATAGACACCATTCTATGCACGGCCGGACATGTCAAATCTTTCAGCAGATAGCGGAATCGGGCGGTGTGGTGTCTATGGAGCCAGCGGAGAGGTGTGCGGCCGTGAATAGGTACGAGCTACGGAATCCATCGGAAATTCTCCGCTCGGGTTCCGTAGTGTGAACCCACCCTTAGGGTATGTGCACACTGAGTAGTTTTGACGGAAACTCAGTTGCGGAATTCTCAGCTCTCCACCCATGTCATAGACTCCATTCTATGCACGGGCGGATTCTTAAATCCATCCAAAGAATGATCCGTCCGTGCATAGAATGGAGTCGACACAGGCGGAGAGCTGAGAATTCCACAACTGACTTTCCGTCAAAATTACTCAGTGTGCACATGCCCATACAGAGCAATGAACACCAATGACAGGACGCTTGTCAAAATGATAGATATGGACATGAAATAAGACAGGACCGTATGGGTAGCATTATGTAGGCACCTCTGTGTTATAACTCACCACACTATGTTCACTACTGTGTTACAAATGTGTGACTATTACCATATGGTATGGTATGGTATGGACCCTAGGGCAGACAATGGGGAATAATCATTAGTTAGTAGTAAGCAGCACAGGCATTATTAAAGGGGTATTCCACTCAAACATAACTTTTGATATGTTGCTGCCCATGGTGAGATTAACAATTTCTTCCATACTTGTTATTATCTATTCAGTCTCCTTCCCCCAGTTCTGAGCTGCTGCTGTCCACTGAAGACACAAAAATCTGTGTGTTAGCATTTCTCTTTGTCTCCCCCTCCTCCCCCTCCCTTCTGAGACGGCTGATGTAAACAAGTCCCTGACAGGTTTTATCTGGAACATTGTAGCCTCTTTGTCATTCTAGGAGGGTTAATCACAGTGAGTTCATCAGCAACTTGACCTCAAAATAACCCTTGCGGCATTACAAAGAAGCTACAATGTTGCATATACAGCCTGCCAGGGACTTGTTTACATCAGCTGTCTCAGAAGGGAGGAGGGGGAGACGGAGAGAAAAAGCTCACACACAGATTTTTTTTGTCTTCAGCAGAAAGCAGCAGCTAAGAACTGGGGGAAGGAGACTGAATAGATAATAATTACACACAAGGTTTGAGATAAGGGGGACGGGGTAATCTAACAACTAGGCTGCAGTACCACCCTGCACCACCAGATGTCACCTTATCAATAAAACAACCCACACTATATTTTATACAAACGAACACTGGGCTTAGTTCATAAAAAATATAAATTATATTTATTATGTATACATTGGTACCACATACATATTACATTTCATTGAAGTAAAATTTAAAAAATGACCACAATTATTAAAAAAACATTGTATAAAAAACTGTTGTCAGCAGGTATGAATCATCATGGAAAGTGCAATTATGATAATGTCTTATATCTTAGCCTCTGCCTTGGTATGTTGCACAGGGATATATGTGTATCAGAGAACTTAAAGGTCTCCTAATGTCCCATATGCTTACATTCAATCTTAAAGGGGTCTAAAATCAGCTAC